>NC_086128.1:54781066-55090335 GCF_963921235.1 Mobula hypostoma | reverse complement strand
CAGTCTGTCTCTGCAGGTGTTGTAGATGCAGTCAGTGTAGCAGTCTGTCTATGCCAGTGTTGTAGATGCAGTCAGTGTAGCAGTCTGTCTCTGCCAGTGTTGCAGATGCAGTCAGTGTAGCAGTCTGTCTCTGCCAGTGTTGCAGATGCAGTCAGTGTAGCAGTCTGTCTATGCCAATGTTGTAGATGCAGTCAGTGTAGCAGTCTGTCTGCAGGTATTGTAGATAGTCTGTGTAGCAGTCTGTCTCTGCAGGTGTTGTAGATGCAGTCTGTGTAGACAGTCTGTCTCTGCAGGTGTTGTAGATGCAGTCAGTGTAGCAGTCTGTCTCTGCAAGTGTTGCAGATGCAGTCAGTGTAGCAGTCTGTCTATGCCAGTGTTGTAGATGCAGTCAGTGTAGCAGCCTGTCTATGCCAGTGTTGTAGATGCAGTTAGTGTAGCAGTCTGTCTATGCCAGTGTTATAATGCAGTCAGTGTGGCAGTCTGTCTCTGCAGGTGTTGTAGATGCAGTCAGTATAGCAGTCTGTCTCTGCAGGTGTTGTAGATACAGTTAGTTTAGCAGTCTATCTCTGCAGGTGTTGTAGATGCAGTCAGTGTAGCAGTCTGTCTATGCCAGTGTTGTAGATGCAGTCAGTGTAGCAGTCTGTCTGCAGGTATTGTAGATAGTCTGTGTAGCAGTCTGTCTCTGCAGGTGTTGTAGATGCAGTCAGTGTAGCAGTCTGTCTATGCCAGTGTTGTAGATGCAGTCAGTGTAGCAGTCTGTCTGCAGGTATTGTAGATAGTCTGTGTAGCAGTCTGTCTCTGCAGGTGTTGTAGATGCAGTCAGTGTAGCAGTCTGTCTATGCCAGTGTTGTAGATGCAGTCAGTGTAGCAGTCTGTCTCTGCCAGTGTTGCAGATGCAGTCAGTGTGGCAGTCTGTCTCTGCCAGTGTTGCAGATGCAGTCAGTGTAGCAGTCTGTCTATGCCAGTGTTGTAGTTGCAGTCAGTGTAGCAGTCTGTCTGCAGGTATTGTAGATAGTCTGTGTAGCAGTCTGTCTCTGCAGGTGTTGTAGATGCAGTCTGTGTAGCAGTCTGTCTCTGCAGGTGTTGTAGATGCAGTCTGTCTCTGCCAGTGTTGCAGATGCAGTCAGTGCTGCAGTCTGTCTATGCCAGTGTTGTAGATGCAGTCAGTGTAGCAGCCTGTCCATGCCAGTGTTGTAGATGCAGTTAGTGTAGCAGTCTGTCTATGCCAGTGTTATAATGCAGTCAGTGTGGCAGTCTGTCTCTGCAGGTGTTGTAGATGCAGTCAGTATAGCAGTCTGTCTCTGCAAGTGTTGCAGATGCAGTCAGTGTAGCAGTCTGTCTCTGCAGGTGTTTTAGATGCAGTCAGTGTAGCAGTCTGTCTATGCCAGTGTTGGAGATGCAGTCAGTGTAGCAGGCTGTCTCTGCAGGTGTTGTAGATACAGTTAGTTTAGCAGTCTGTCTCTGCAGGTGTTGTAGATGCAGTCAGTGTAGCAGTCTGTCTCTGCCAGTGTTGTAGATGCAGTCAGTGTAGCAGTCTGTCTCTGCAGGTGTTTTTGATGCAGTCAGTGTAGCAGTCTGTCTATGCCAGTGTTGTAGATGCAGTCAGTGTAGCAGTCTGTCTGCAGGTATTGTAGATAGTCTGTGTAGCAGTCTGTCTCTGCAGGTGTTGTAGATGCAGTCAGTGTAGCAGTCTGTCTATGCCAGTGTTGTAGATGCAGTCAGTGTAGCAGTCTGTCTCTGCCAGTGTTGCAGATGCAGTCAGTGTGGCTGTCTGTCTATGCCAGTGTTGTAGATGCAGTCAATGTAGCAGTCTGTCTGCAGGTATTGTAGATAGTCTGTGTAGCAGTCTGTCTCTGCAGGTGTTGTAGATGCAGTCAGTGTAGCAGTCTGTCTATGCCAGTGTTGTAGATGCAGTCAGTGTAGCAGTCTGTCTCTGCCAGTGTTGCAGATGCAGTCAGTGTAGCAGTCTGTCTATGCCAGTGTTGCAGATGCAGTCAGTGTAGCAGTCTGTCTTTGCCAGTGTTGTAGATGCAGTCAGTGGAGCAGTCTGTCCCTGCCAGTGTTGTAGTCAGTGTAGCAGTCTGTCTGTGCCTGTGTTGTAGATGCAGTCAGTTGAGCAGTCTGTCTCTGCCAGTGCTGTAGATGCAGTCAGTGTAGCAGTCTGTCTCTGCCAGTGTTGTAGATGCAGTCAGTGGAGCAGTCTGTCTATGCCAGTGTTGGAGATGCAGTCAGTGTAGCAGTCTGTCTATGCCAGTGTTGTAGATGCAGTCAGTGTAGCAGTCTGTCTGCAGGTATTGTAGATAGTCTGTGTAGCAGTCTGTCTCTGCAGGTGTTGTAGATGCAGTCAGTGTAGCAGTCTGTCTATGCCAGTGTTGTAGATGCAGTCAGTGTAGCAGTCTGTCTCTGCCAGTGTTGCAGATGCAGTCAGTGTAGCAGTCTGTCTATGCCAGTGTTGTAGATGCAGTCAGTGTAGCAGTCTGTCTGCAGGTATTGTAGATAGTCTGTGTAGCAGTCTGTCTCTGCAGGTGTTGTAGATGCAGTCAGTGTAGCAGTCTGTCTATGCCAGTGTTGTAGATGCAGTCAGTGTAGCAGTCTGTCTCTGCCAGTGTTGCAGATGCAGTCAGTGTAGCAGTCTGTCTCTGCCAGTGTTGCAGATGCAGTCAGTGTAGCAGTCTGTCTATGCCAGTGTTGTAGATGCAGTCAGTGTAGCAGTCTGTCTGCAGGTATTGTAGATAGTCTGTGTAGCAGTCTGTCTCTGCAGGTGTTGTAGATGCAGTCTGTGTAGCAGTCTGTCTCTGCAGGTGTTGTAGATGCAGTCAGTGTAGCAGTCTGTCTCTGCAGGTGTTGTAGATGCAGTCAGTGTAGCAGTCTGTCTATGCCAGTGTTGTAGATGCAGTCAGTGTATCAGTCTGTCTCTGCCAGTGTTGCAGATGCAGTCAGTGTAGCAGTCTGTCTATGCCAGTGTTGTAGATGCAGTCAGTGTCGCAGTCTGTCTGTGCCAGTGTTGTAGATGCAGTCAGTGGAGCAGTCTGTCTCTGCCAGTGTTGTAGTCAGTGTAGCAGTCTGTCCATGCCAGTGTTGTAGATGCAGTCAGTGTAGCAGTCTGTCTATGCCAGTGTTGTAGATGCAGTCAGTGTAGCAGTATGTCTATGCCAGTGTTGTAGATGCAGTCAGTGGAGCAGTCTGTCTCTGCCAGTGTTGTAGTCAGTGTAGCAGTCTATCGATGCAGGTGTTGTAGATGCAGTCAGTGGAGCAGTCTGTCTATGCCAGCGTTGCAGATGCAGTCAGTGGAGCAGTCTGTCTCTGCCAGTGCTGTAGATGCAGTCAGTGTAGCAGTCTGTCTCTGCAGGTGTTGTAGATACAGTTAGTTTATCAATCTGTCTGTGTAGATGTTTTAGATGTACTAGGCTAACCTCCAGAGGTGTTGCTGCCTAATGCACACAGACTTTTTCCCAAGGTTGGTATATCAAGTTTTAGAGGGCACAGGATTAAGGAGAGAGGGGAAAATTTTATAGTAATCGGAGGGGCAACTTCTTCACACAGAGGGTGGTCATTATAGAGATTGATCTGCCAGAGGAAGCTACAGTGCATTAATAACATTTAAAAGGCACTCTCGCACATGGATATGAAAAGTTTAGACCAGGGGTTCCCAGCCGTTTTTATACCATGGAGCCTCACTATTAAGCAAGGGGTCCATGGAAGGGTTGGGAAGCCTTTTAAACCCTTCAGGGCTATGGGCCAAATGCAGGCAAGTGGAACCAGCTTCTGTGGCAACAGTGTTTGCCCTAAATCAACTGGGCCAATGGGACTTTTTCTGTGAACAATTAGCTTTATTTGTCACATGTACATCAAAACATACAGTGAATTGCGCCCTTTGTATCAATGACCAACCCTGTCGAGGATGTCCTGGAGACAGCACACAATCTCGCCAAGCTTCTACACGAACATAGCATGCCCACAACTTACTCATCCTAACCATCACTTTTGAATATGGGTGGAAGCCCATGTAGTGATGGGATGTATGTACAACCACCTTACAGAGAGAAGCGGGAATTGAAATCTAATTACTGGCACTATGAAATGTTACACTAACCGCTATGCCACCGTACTGCCACTTCTCTACAATGTGTCTCACAACTCTGTGACTCCATGTGATATCATTGCCTGGGCTGCTATTTCATGGCCATCTCTAATTATTCCTGAGAAGATCTTGTTAAGAACACTGCTACTGACTGAGAAATTCTTTATTATTTCTAAAAAGTACCTCAGACTCCTTAAACAGCACCTTTCAAACCCATGACTTCTACCAGCTGGAAGGACAAGGGCAGCAAAAGCAAAGGGATACCACCACATGGACATTGTCCTTCAAGCCACATACCATCCCAATGTGGAACTACACTCAGTGGCCACTTTATTAGGTACACCTGCCCGTTAATGTAAAAATTAGCCAATCATGTGGCAGCAACTCAATGTATAAAAACATGCAGACATGGTCAAGAGGTTCAGTTGCTGTTCAGACCAAATATCAAAATGGGAGAAGAAATGTAGTCTAAGTGACTTTGACTGTGGAATGATAGTTGGTGCCAGATGGGGTGATTTGAGTATCTCAGAAACTGTTGATCCCCTGGGATTTTCATGCACAACAGTCTCTAGAGTTTACAGAGAATGGGGTGAAAAACAAAAACAAAAAAAAATCCAGTGAGCAGCAGTTCTGTGGGCAAAAACGCCTTGTTAATAACAGAGGTCAGAGGAGAATGGCCAAACTGATTCAAGCTGACAGGAAGGCGACAGTAACTCAAATAACCACACATTACAACAGTGGTGTTCAGAAGAGAATCTCTGAATGCACAACATGGATGAGCTGCAACAGCAGAAGACCACACAGGGTTCTACTCCTGTACCTAATAACATGGCCACTGAGTGTATATAGCCATTCCTTCACCATCACTGGGCCAAAATCCCAGAACTCTCTCCCTAACAGCACCAGGGATTTACCCACACCTTAGGACTGCAGCAGTTCAAGGAGCAGCTCAGCACCAAGGGCAATTAAATGCTGGCTCAGCCTGTGAAGCCTGCAACCCCTGAATGAAAAAATAAATTAAGAAACTTTATGAAAGGACTGATTGGGAAGGTGAAATATACATGAGAGGGAGAACGAAGGAAGCATTAGAACTGCACCATTAATCTGCATTTTATAACACTTTCTCCCATCTACAAGCTACCTTGAGGAAATGAGGTGGAAAATTCTGCACATAAAACCTGACAACTATTCTTGACAGGAATGAAGATTAAGAAAAGGACAGGAATAAGATTGAAAGAGTGCAGAGAAAATTTACAAGTATGTTGCTGGGACTTGAGGTCCTGAGTTATAGGGAAAGGTTGAATAGGTTAAGACATTATTCACTGAAGCATGGGAGAATTTGATAGATTTAATAGAGATGTACAAAATTATGAGGGGTATAGATAGGAAAATGTAATCTTTCCCATGGTTGAACTATTTGCTTCATGTAGACAAGCTATGTGAAGCCACTGAGTTCAGATTTGCCTCAGTTAATGATAGTCCTGCTTCCAGGATTAGAGTTTGCTCAACCTGTCTTCATAAGACATGCCCTCTAGAAGAGGTTGCAGCCTGGTAAATCTCTTCTGCACCCTCTCTAAAGCTTTCACAGCCTTCCTAAAATCGGGGGACAGAAATGAATACAGGTTTCGCACAAGTACAAAACCGAACTGTGGTCCTTGACAAGAATGAAGATTGGGAAAACAACAAACCTGTTGCCTCCACATTTGCAGAAAAGTCTGCTCAAGCTTATCTTATATTCGAGAATCACTGATGTAAAGCCTTACTTGCATTATACACTGTTGTTTATGTCTGAAACTCAGATGAATTGTTACAGGCAATTGACTCTTCCTAGGAAACCCTTTTAGATCACAGATGATTTTAGAGCACCAAAGAGAGGGAACTTGATGATGGTGAGGACAATATGAGTGAGGTTGATGTTCTGGACCATGCTGATATTAAGGGAGAGGAGGTGTTGGAGTTGTTAAAATACATTAGGACAGATAAGTCCCCGGGGCCTGATGGAATATTCCCCAGGCTGCTCCACAAGGCGAGGGAAGAGATTGCTGAGCCTCTGGCTAGGAACTTGTATGTCCTCGTTGTCCACGGGAATGGTACTGGAGGATTGGAGGGAGGCAAATGTTGTTCTCTTGTTCAAAAGAGGTAGTAGGGATAGTCCGGGTAATTACAGACCACTGAGACTTATGTCTGTGGTGAGAAAGCTGTTGGAAAAGATTCTTAGAGATAGGATCGATGGGCATTTAGAGAATCATGGTCTGATCAGGGACAGTCAGCATGGCTTTGTGAAGGGCAGATCGTGTCTAACAAGCCTGATAGAGTTCTTTGAGGAGGTGACCAGGCATATAGATGAGGGTAGTGCAGTGGGTGTGATCTATATGGATTTTAGTAAGGCATTTGACAAGGTTCCACACGGTAGGCTTATTCAGAAAGTCAGAAGGCATGGGATCCAGGGAAGTTTCGCCAGGTGGATTCAGAATTGGCTTGCCTGCAGAAGGCAGAGGGTGGTGGTGGAGGGAGTACATTCAGATTGGAGGATTGTGACTAGTGGTGTCCCACAAGGATCTGTTCTGGGACCTCTACTTTTCGTGATTTTTATTAACGGCCTGGATGTGGGGGTAGAAGGGTGGGTTGGCAAGTTTGCAGACGACACAAAGGTTGGTGGTGTTGTAGATAGTGTAGAGGATTGTCAAAGATTGCAGAGAGACATTGATAGGATGCAGAAGTGGGCTGAGAAGTGGCAGATGGAGTTCAACCCGGAGAAGTGTGAAGTGGTACACTTTGGAAGGACAAACTCCAAGGCAGAGTACAAAGTAAATGGCAGGATACTTGGTAGTGTGGAGGAGCAGAGGGATCTCGGGGTACATGTCCACAGATCCCTGAAAGTTGCCTCACAGGTGGATAGGGTAGTTAAGAAAGCTTATGGGGCGTTAGCTTTCATAAGTCGAGGGATAGAGTTTAAGAATCGCGATGTAATGATGCAGCTCTATAAAACTCTGGTTAGGCCACACTTGGAGTACTGTGTCCAGTTCTGGTTGCCTCACTATAGGAAGGATGTCGAAGCATTGGAAAGGGTACAGAGGAGATTTACCAGGATGCTGTCTGGTTTAGAAAGTATGCATTATGATCAGAGATTAAGGGAGCTAGGGCTTTACTCTTTGGAGAGAAGAAGGATGAGAGGAGACATGATAGAGGTATACAAGATAATAAGAGGAATAGGTAGAGTGGATAGCCAGTGCCTCTTCCCCAGGGCACCACTGCTCAATACAAGAGGACATGGCTTTAAGGTAAAGGGTGGGAAGTTCAAGGGGGATATGAGAGGAAGGTTTTTTACTCAGAGAGTGGTTGGTGCATGGAATGCACTGCCTGAGTCAGTGGTGGGGGCAGATACACTGGTGAAGTTTAAGAGACTACTAGACAGGTATATGGAGGAATTTAAGGTGGGGGCTTATATGGGAGGCAGAGTAACATTGTGGGCCGAAGGGCCTGTACTGTGCTGTACTATTGTATGTTGTATGTTCTATGATTTGTATCTGCTCTGGTTTTATGAGTTTTAATGGGACCTGATGATATAAGCACGGAACATCCTAACCTTACCACAAACAGGGCAGGTACAGCCTGACAGACTGAGTTAGTGTCTCATTTGAGAGGAGATGTTTTGCACCATTTTTGCTGGGCTTCCTTGTGCTGCCAGTAAGTGACAATAAGGTTCTTAGCATCATCCTAAATAACCTTCCTTCACCTTGAGCAGTCAAAGACCAATGATTTCAAACTGTCAATGGAACACAGAATAGTACAGGACAGGCCCTTTGGCCCACGATGATGTGCTGACATTTGAACTTACTATAAGGTCAATCTAACCCTTCCCTCCAATGTAGCCCTCTATTTTTCTTTCATTCATGTGCCTACCTAAGAGTCTCTTAAATGTCCCTAATGTATCTGCCCCTACCATCACTCCTAGCAGTGTGATCCACACACTTACCACTCTGTGTAAAGAAACCCACCTCTGACATCCCCCTATACCTTCCTCCAAACACCTTAAAGTTAGCCATTTCCAGCCTGGGTAAAAGGCACTAGCTGTGCACTCTGTCTGTGCCTCTTATGACCTCTATCAAGTCACCTCTCACCCTCCAATCCAAAGAAAAAACCCTAGTGTGCTCAGCTTATCTTCATAAGACATTCTCCCTAATCCAGGAAGAATCCCAGTAAATCCTCTGCTTCCTCTCCGAAGCTTCCACATGATTCCTATGATGAGGAACACGATTATCCCAGTGAAGTGCTGACCAGTTTTATAAAGCTACAGTGGAGCTGTATAATACTTTTAACAAAACTTGAAAATATTCAATGTGACCAAGAGGTCACCTTAAGCGTAAAAATAACCAATGGTGAAACTGGTTGCAGTGACCATCAATGGAATGACAGATTTTTCAAAATCAAAGAGTGTCTGTTGCTTACGTAACATGCTATTGTTAGAAACGTAGAAAATCTACAGCACAATACAAGCCCTTCGGCTCACAAAACTGTGCCGAACATGCTCTTACCTTAGAAATTACCTCGGGTTACCCATAGCCCTCTATTTTTCTAAGCTCCGTGTACCTATCCAAGAGTCTCTTAAAAGACCCTATCGTATCCGCCTCCACCACCGTCACTGGCAGCCCATTCCACACACTCACCACCCTGCACAAAAAAAAATTTACCCCGACATCTCCTCTGTACCTACTTCCAAGCACCTTAAAACTGTGTCCTCTCATGTTAGCTATTTCAACCCTGGGAAAAGCCTCTGACTATCCACACAATCAATGCCTCTCATCATTTTATACACCTATATCAGGTCACCTCTCATCCTCCGCCACTCCAAGGAGAAAAGGTCGAGTTCACTCAACCTATTCTCATAAGGCATGCACCCCAATCCAGGCAACATCCTTGTAAATCTCCTCTGCACCCTTTCTATGGCTTCCACATCCTTCCTGTAGTGAGGTGACCAGAAATGAGCACAGTCCTCCAAGTGGGGTCTGACAAGATTCCTATATAGCTGTAACATTACCTCTCGGCTCTTAAACTCAATCCCGTGGTTGATGAAGGCCAATGCACCGAATGCCTTCTTAACCACACAGTCAACCTGCGTAGCAGCTTTGAGCGTCCTATGGATTCAGACCCCAAGATCCCTGTGATCCAGATGCTTTGCATCCCAGAGTGCTTAAGGAAGTAGCCCAAGAAATAGTGGATGCATTAGTGATAATTTTTCAAAACTCGTTAGATTCTGGACCAGTTCCTGAGGATTGGAGGGTGGCTAATGTAACCCCACTTTTTAAAAAAGGAGGGAGAGAGAAACCGGGGAATTATAGACCGGTTAGCCTAACGTCGGTGGTGGGGAAACTGCTGGAGTCAGTTATCAAAGATGTGATAACAGCACATTTGGAAAGTGGTGAAATCATCGGACAAAGTCAGCATGGATTTGTGAAAGGAAAATCATGTCTGACGAACCTCATAGAATTTTTTGAGGATGCAACTAGTAGAGTGGATAGGGGAGAACCAGTGGATGTGGTATATTTGGATTTTCAAAAGGCTTTTGACAAGGTCCCACACAAGAGATTAGTGTGCAAACTTAAAGCACATGGTATTGGGGGTAAGGTATTGATGTGGATGGAGAATTGGTTGGCAGACAGGAAGCAAAGAGTGGGAATAAACGGGACCTTTTCAGAATGGCAGGCAGTGACTAGTGGGGTACCGCAAGGCTCAGTGCTGGGACCCCAGTTGTTTACAATATATATTAATGACTTGGATGAGGGAATTAAATGCAGCATCTCCAAGTTTGCGGATGACACGAAGCTGGGCGGCAGTGTTAGCTGTGAGGAGGATGCTAAGAGGATGCAGAGTGACTTGGATAGGTTGGGTGAGTGGGCAAATTCATGGCAGGTGCAATTTAATGTGGATAAATGTGAAGTTATCCACTTTGGTGGCAAAAATAGGAAAACAGATTATTATCTGAATGGTGGCCGATTAGGAAAAGGGGAGGTGCAACGAGACCTGGGTGTCATTATACACCAGTCATTGAAAGTGGGCATGCAGGTACAGCAGGCGGTGAAAACGGCGAATGGTATGCTGGCATTTATAGCAAGAGGATTCGAGTACAGGAGCAGGGAGGTACTACTGCAGTTGTATAAGGCCTTGGTGAGACCACACCTGGAGTATTGTGTGTAGTTTTGGTCCCCTAATCTGAGGAAAGACATCCTTGCCATAGAGGGAGTACAAAGAAGATTCACCAGATTGATTCCTGGGATGGCAGGACTTCCATATGAAGAAAGACTGGATGAACTGGGCTTGTACTCGTTGGAATTTAGAAGATTGAGGGGGGATCTGATTGAAACGTATAAAATCCTAAAGGGATTGGACAGGCTAGATGCAGGAAGATTGTTCCCGATGTTGGGGAAGTCCAGAACGAGGGGTCACAGTTTGAGGATAAAGGCGAAGCCTTTTAGGACTGAGATTAGGAAAAACTTCTTCACACGGAGAGTGGTGAATCTGTGGAATTCTCTGCCACAGGAAACTGTTGAGGCCAGTTCATTGGCTATATTTAAGAGGGAGTTAGATATGGCCCTTGTGGCTATGGGGATCAGGGGGTATGGAGGGAAGGCTGGTGCAGGGTTCTGAGTTGGATGATCAGCCATGATCATAATGAATGGTGGTGCAGGCTCGAAGGGCCGAATGGCCTACTCCTGCACCTATTTTCTATGTTTCTATGTTTCTATCCTCCACACTGCCAAGAGTCTTATCATTAATACTATATTCTGCCATCATATTTGACCTACCAAAATGAAACACCTCACACCCAGTTTCTCAGCCCAGTTTTGCATCCTATCAATGTCCCGCTGTAACCTTTGACAGCCCTCCACACTATTCACAACACCCCCAAACTTTGTGTCATCAGCAAATTTACTAACTCATCCCTCCACTTCCTCATCCAGATCATTTATAAAAATCACGAAGAGAAGGGGTCCGAGAACAGATCCCTGAGGCTCACCACTGGTCACCGACCTCCATGCAGAATATGACCCATCTACAACCACTCTTTGCCTTCTGTGGGCAAGCCAGTTCTGCATCGACAAAGCATGGTCCCCTTGGATCCCATGCCTCCTTACTTTCTCAATAAGCCTGGCATGGGGTACCTTATCAAATGCCTTGCTGAAACCCATATACACTACATCTACTGCTCTTCCTTCATCAGTGTTCATTGGTGAGGTAAACACACACAATTGTTCTGGTGAGGTTATTGGGAATTAGGGTGTAGGATATTAGGATGGCATGAGAGCATAAAGATTAGCATAATGCTATTACAGAGCCAGCAACTTGGGTTCAATTCCACTGCTGTTTGTAAGGAGCTTGTCCGTTCTCCCCGTCACTGCACATTCCCTCCCACATTCCAAAGACATACGGGTTATAGTTCGCCTTAAGTGGGCATGCTATGATGGCCCCAGAAACATGGCAAAACATGCGTGCTGCCCCCAGCACATCTTTGGACTATGTTGGTCGTTGACGCAAACAACATTTCACTGTGTGTTTCAATGTACATGTGACAGATAAAGCTAATTCAATCTATTCCACTGGGGGCTCTTCTCAGGGAGGCAAACAGAAGCAAGCATCAACTGCTGCTGAGAGACCATCACCCTCAGTCTGCTTGCAACTTGCCATTTTTCTATTGTTCAGAGATTTTCACGAGTGAATGTGACTGACTGGCACACTCCAGGGTGCAGGATTTTGTGCTGAGGGATGCAACACAGCTCAGTGCAGCCACAACAAAGTGTTTGTGGGGAAGGACTACTGTCCACTGACACTGAAGGGCTGGTCCCTGTGCAATCGCCTCACAAGCACTTCATGTGTATATTGCTTAAGGAGGAAACAAGACTGGCACTGATTGTAGAGTATGTATTGGATTAGAGTCATAGAACACTACAACACAGAAACAATCCCTTCAGCCAACCTACTAAAGACATCTGTTAGTCTTGCAAGACCATGGATCTGCGCCTGGAAAGTCTTCACTCTCCAGGGTGCAGGCCTGGGCAAGGTTGTATGGAAGACCAGCAGCTGCCCATGCTGCAAGTCTCCCCTCTCCACGACACCAATGTTGCCCAAGGGAAGGGCATTAGGACCCATACAGCTTGGCACCAGTGTTGTCACAGAGCAATGTGTGATTAAGTGCCTTGCTCAAGGACACAACACGTTGCCTCAGCTGGGGCTCAAATTCACAACCTTCAGGTCGCTAGTCCAATGCCTTAACCACTTGGCCATGTGCCCACACAACCTAGAACATGCCAAATTGTTATTCTGCCTAGTCCCACCTAGCTGCACCCAGACCATAGCCCTCTCATCCATGTACTCATCCAAATATCTCTTCATTGTTGCAAGCAAACCCTATATTCACCACCTCCACTGACAGCTCATTCCATATGCTCACTCCCCTAAGTCCCCCGTCATGTTCCCCTTGAACATTTCACCTTTCACCCTTAACCTATAAGCTCTAGTTCTAGTCTCACCCAACCTCAGTAGAAAAAAACCTACTTACACTTATCCTATCTGTACTGCTCAATTTTGTATACCTCTATCAAATTTATCCTCGTTCACCCGCATTCAGGAAATAAAGTTCTTACCAATTCCACCTTTCCCTATAACTCAGGTCCTCAAGTCACAGCAACATGCTTGTAAATTTTCTCTGTACTCTTTCAATCTTATTGATACCCTTCTGTAGGTAGGTAACCAGAACTGCACACAATACTCCAAATTATTATTCACCAACATTTTATACAATTTCAACATAACACCTTGTTTACCTTATGTTAAAGGGGTGTTTTTGCCTTCAAATAGGATGGGCATCTCTTTCCCTCTTCCTTCCCTCCTACCCGCCTTACTCAAAAGTTCAAAATAAATTTATTATCAAAGTATATGTACTGTATGTCACCATGTACTACCCTAAGATTTGCTTTCTTGTGAGCATTCACAGTAGAACATAGAAATACAATGGAATAATGAAAAGCTATACACAAAGACTAACAAAGTTGTCAAGTCCTTGAAAGTGAGTCTGTAGGTTGTGGAATCAGTTCAAAGTTAAGATGAGAAGTTATCCACACTGGTTCAGAAACCTGATGGTTGAAGGATAACTATCCTGAATCTGGTGATGTGGGATCTAAGGCTCCTGTACCTCCCTCCTTCCCAATGGGAACAGCCTCCTCAGCCCATTTCAAATGACCTCACTCAAGAAATATCTTTGAACACACCAGCTTAACAAATGAATTCTATAAACAATTAGCTGGTAATTATTCGACTAGCTTGCATCAAGATGAGGTCAGTGTTGAAGAGGCAATCAGACGATCACCACTGAGCACATCTACATGAAACCTTGTTGCAGGGAAGCAGCATCTATCATCAGAGATGCCTACTACCCAGGATACGCTCTCTTCTCGCTGCTGCCATCAGGAAGAGGGTACAGGAGTCTCAGGACTCAAACCACCAGGTTCAGGAACAGTTATTATCCCTCAACTGTCAGACTCTTGAACCAGAGAGGATAACTTTGCTTAACTTCACTTGCCCCATCACTGAACTGCTCCCACAACCTATGGACTCACTTTCAAGGATTCTTAATCTCGTGTTCTCAATATTTATTGCTTATTTATTTATTATTATTTTCTTCTTTTTGTATTTGCACAGTTTGTTGTTTTTTGTACACTGGTTGAATGCCCAAGTTGGTGCGGTCTTCCATTGATTCTATTATGGTTATTATTCTATTGTGATTTATTGAGTATGCCTGCAAGAAAATGAATCTCAGGGTTGTATATGGTGACATATACAGTATGTACTTTGATAATAAGTTTACTTTGAACTTTGAGATGAGTTGGCACTGGGCCTTATGAAGACACAGAGAAAGAACTGTCAGGTCAGCAGCGACATCCTTTTGCATTTGGCATGAAAAATCTTAGATAATTTACAGTAATACAATGCTTGTAACACACCACTAGCCAGGCACTAATCCTTGACACATGGCATATTTTAGAAAAATTTAATTCTGTCCACAAGGAAAGCTACATTAATGGATTTCTCCAAATGCAGCTCTTGCTTCAGAATTCAGCCCATTGGATGCACTTATTTTTACAGCCAGAACTGTGGTTCCAAAGAATGAAAAAGGATTCCAAGGAAAACTACAAAATCAAGAGTGTGCAGAAGAGGTTCAGCAGGACATTCACAAACAAGAGAAGATCTACAGATGCTGGAAATCCAAGCAAAACACAAAATGCTGGAGGAACTGAGCAGGCCAGACAGCATCTATGGAAAAGAGTAAACAGTCATCATTTCAGGCCGAGACCCTTCAGATGTCCTGATGATTTCACACAAAAGTTATTAACAAGCAATCAGGGTTCAATTCCTGCCACTGACAAAGAAATTTGCACATTCTCTCCATAACTGCTTGAGTTTCCTCTGGGTCATACAGATAAAAACAAATAAAAAATAAATAATAATAAATAAATGATCAAAAATCAATAAATAAATAATACTGAGAACGAGTTGTCAAATTGACTCATAAGGGAGAATGAGGCAGTCACAGATGACAGCTACAGGGAGGTAGTCACACCTAGGCTGTCGGAAGCAGGTCGTTGGGTGACAGTCTGGGGGGGGAAAGCGAAGGTGAGCAGACAGGTAGTGCAGAGCATCCCTGTGGCCATTCCCCTGAATAATAAGTTTACCGTCCTGGATATTGTTGGCAGGGACGACCGACCAGGTGTGAGCCACGGTGGCAGGGTCTCCGGCACTGAGTCTGACCCTGTGGTGCAGAAGGGTGGGACGGAGAAGAGGAGAGGCGTCGTCATTGGAGACTCTATAGTCAGGGGAGTAGACAGGAGATTTTGTGGACATGAGAAGGACACCCACATGGTTTGTTGCCTCCCGGGTGCCAGGGTCCGGGATGTCTCTGACTGGGTGCACGACATCCTGGTACGAGAGGGAAAGCAACCAGAAGTCGTGATACATGTTGGGACCAACAACATAGGCAGGAAGAGGGATGAGGTCCTGAAGTGTGAGTTTCGGGAATTAGGCAGAAGGCTGAAGAACAGGACCTCAAGGGTGGCGTTCTCAGGATTGCTGCCAGTGCTACGTGACAGTGATGGTAAGAATTGGAGGAGATGGCAGTTGAATACGTGGCTGAGGCGTTGGTTCAGCGAGCAGGGTTTTAGATTTTTAGATCATTGGGATCTCTTCTGGGGAAGGTGGGACCTGTACAGATTGGATGGGTTGCACCTGAACTCGAGGGGGAGCAATATCCTTGCAGGTAGGTTTGCTAACATGGTGCAGGAGGGTTTAAACTAATTTGCAAGGGGGATGGGACCCAGAGCGATAGAGCAGTGAAAGAAGTGCATGGAGTAAAGCCAGATCTAACATACAGAGAGGCTTTGAGGAAAGAGAAGCAGAATAAACGGTGTAAAGACAGTAAGGTAGAAGGGCTGAAATGTCTGTACCTCAATGCAAGAAGCATCAGGAACAAAGGTGATGAACTGAGAGCTTGGATACATACATGGAATTATGATGTAGTGGCCATTACAGAGACTTGGCTGGCACCAGGGCAGGAATGGATTCTCAATATTCAGTGCTTTAAAAGGGATAGAGAGGGTGGAAAAACGGGAGGAGGGGTGGCATTACTGGTCAGCGATACTATTACAGCTACAGAAAGGGCGAGTAATGTAGCAGGATCCTCTTTTGAGTCAATATGGGTGGAAGTCAGGAACAGGAAGGGAGCAGTTACTCTATTGGGGGTATTCTGTAGGTCCCCTGGTAGCAGCAGAGATACAGAGGAGCAGATTGGGAGGCAGATTTTGGAAAGGTGCAAAAATAACAGGGTTGTTATCATGGGTGACTTTAACTTCCCTAATATTGATTGGCACCTAATTAGTTCCAAGGGTTTAGATGGGGCAGAGTTTGTTAAGTGTGTCCAGGACGGATTCCTGTCACAGTATGTGGACAGGCCGACCAGGGGGAATGCCATACTAGATCTAGTACTAGGTAATGAACCGGGTCAGGTCACAGATCTCTCAGTGGGTGAGCATCTGGGAGACAGTGCCCACCATTCCCTGGCCTTTAGCATTATCATGGAAAAGGGTAGAATCAGAGAGGACAGGAAAATTTTTAATTGGGGAAAGGCAAATTATGAGGCTGTAAGGCTAGAACTTGCGGGTGTGAATTGGAATGACGTTTTTGCGGGGAAATGTACTGTGGATATATGGTCGATGTTTAGAGATCTCTTGCGGGATGCAAGGGATAAATTTGTCCCGGTGAGGAAGATAAAGAATGGTAGGGTGAAGGAACCATGGGTGACAAGTGAGGTGGAAAATCTAGTCAGGTGGAAGAAGGCAGCATACATGAGGTTTAGGAAGCAAGGATCAGATGGGTCTATCGAAGAATATAGGGAAGCAAGAAAGGAGCTTAAGAAGGGGCTGAGAAGAGAAAGAAGGGGGCATGAGAAGGCCTTGGTGAGTAGGGTAAAGGAAGACTCCAAGGCATTCAATTATGTGAAGCAAAAAAGGATGACAGGAGTGTATGTAGGACCGATTAGAGATAAAGTTGGGAAGATGTGCCTGGAGGCTGTGGAAGTGAGCAAGGTCCTCAATGAATACTTCTCTTCGGTATGCACCAATGAGAGGGAACTTGATGAAGGTGAGGACAATATGAGTGAGGTTGATGTTCTGGAGCATGTTGATATGAAGGGAGAGGAAGTGTTGGAGTTGTTAAAATACATTAGGACAGATAAGTCCCCCGGGGCCTGATGGAATATTCTCCAGGCTGCTCCACGAGGCGAGAGAAGAGATTGCTGAGCCTCTGACTAGGATCTTTATGTCCTCGTTGTCCACGGGAATGGTACCGGAGGATTGGAGGGAGGTGAATGTTGTCCCCTTGTTCAAAAAAGGTAGTAGGGATAGTCTGGGGAATTATAGACCACTGAGCCTTACATCTGTGGAGGGAAAGCTGTTGGAAAAGATTCTTAGAGATAGGATCGATGGGCATTTAGAGAATCATGGTCTGATCAGGGACAGTCAGCATGGCTTTGTGAAAGACAGATCGTGTCTAACAAGCCTGATAGAGTTCTTTGAGGAGGTGACCAGGCATATAGATGAGGGTAGTGCAGTGGATGTGATCTATATGGATTTTAGTAAGGCATTTGACAAGGTTCCACACGGTAGGTTTATTCAGAAAGTTAGAAGGCATAGGATCCAGGGAAGTTTGGCCAGGTGGATTCAGAGTTGGCTTGCCTGCAGAAGGCAGAGGGTGGTGGTGGAGGGAGGACATTCAGATTGGAGGATTGTGACTAGTAGTGTCCCACAAGGATCTGTTCTGGGACCTCTACTTTTTGTGATTTTTATTAACGACCTAGATGTTGGGATAGAAGGGTGGGGTGGCAAGTTTGCAGATGACACAAAGGTTGGTGGTGTTGTAGATAGTGTAGAGGATTGTCAAAGATTGCAGAGAGACATTGATAGGATACAGAAGTGGGCTGAGAAGTGGCAGATGGAGTTCAACCCGGAGAAGTGTGAGGTGGTACACTTTGGAAGGACAAACTCCAAGGCAGAGTACAAAGTAAATGGCAGGATACTTGGTAGTGTGGAGGAGCAGAGGGATCTCAGGGTACATGTCCACAGATCCCTGAAGGTTGCCTCACAGGTGGATAGAGTAGTTAAGAAAGCTTATGGGGTGTTAGCCTTCATAAGTCAAGGGACAGAGTTTAAGAGTCGCGATGTAATGATGCAGCTCTATAAAACTCTAGTTAGGCCACACTTGGAGTACTGTGTCCAGTTCTGGTTGCCTCATTATAGGAAGGATATG
The DNA here is from genome assembly GCF_963921235.1 of Mobula hypostoma. Taxonomy (NCBI): domain Eukaryota; kingdom Metazoa; phylum Chordata; class Chondrichthyes; order Myliobatiformes; family Myliobatidae; genus Mobula; species Mobula hypostoma. Next base: position 55,072,406 of record NC_086128.1, on the reverse strand, counting down.
GAAGCATTGGAAAGGGTACAGAGGAGATTTACCAGGATGCTGCCTGGTTTAGAAGGTATGCATTATGATCAGAGATTGAGGGAGCTAGGGCTTTACTCTTTGGAGATAAGGAGGATGAGAGGAGACATGATAGAGGTGTACAAGATAATAAGAGGAATAGATAGAGTGGATAGCCAGCGCCTCTTCCCCAGGGCACCACTGCTCAATACAAGAGGACGTGGCTTTAAGGTAAGGGGTGAGAAGTTCAAGGGGGATATTAGAGGAAGGTTTTTTTACTCAGAGAGTGGTTGGTGCGTGGAATGCACTGCCTGCTGGACGCAGATACACTAGTGAAGTTTAAGAGACTACTAGACAGGTATATGGAGGAATTTAAGGTGGGGGCTTATGTGGGAGGCAGGGTTTGAGGGTTGGCACAACGTTGTGGGCCGAAGGGCCTGTACTGTGCTGTACTATTCTATTCTATAATCCTTGAAAGTGAGTCTATAGTTTGCGGATCCTGTTCAGTGTTGAGATGAGTGAAGTTATCCATGCTGGTTCAGGGACCCTGATGGTTGTAGGATAATAACTCTTGTTGAACCTGGTGATGTTTGGGACCTTCCCAACTGCAGCAACGAGAAGAGAGGATGGCTCGCTTGATGACAGACATTGCTTTCTTGTGTGTTGGCACTCTTTGTAAATATGCTGAATAGTGGGAGGGTTTTTTGTGATGGATTGAGCTGTATCCAATATTTTTGAGAACAGTTCTGTTGATGTTATGTGATAAGACAAGAATTTCCCAGTAATATTGGTTTTTATTTCCAATTTCCTGCATGTGCAGTACTACTCATAGGCTTCACGGCAGTGACATTTCTTGCCAAAGCAAACCAATTCTTTCTGACTGCTGCTGTGCTGGGATCCTGTGGATTTATACAATTTGGATGTGACCTTTGCTTTAACTAGGTCACCGTGCCTCTTACAACATACATTTGTCTTCAGAAGAGAGCCACCCGAATATTTCAAACTGCTGAGTTTATTTATTCCCCTCATAAAACTGGGCTGAATCTGTTGGTTAATACTGTGTCTATGATTATGAATTTTAAAAAAAGATGATCAGACTAGACTTCAGAAGAGAAAATTAAACACCATAAGTCAATGACGAGCATACAGTGAATCACCCTAAAAGGAGTTGACATTGAATCGTTAATTGAATCATCATTCTCCTCTCTCATTCTATCACCCTTTGTACATGTACATGACATTGTATCAGAGCAGCCTGGTGGAGAGAGCTGATTCACAGTTGCATGCATTTCAGGTTGTCAAAGATTATATTTTACAGGAATTTCAATCCCCAAAAATGGGACATTTTATCCTAAACTCAGAGATTTGAATATCAAAAATCAAAACCAAACTACAGATGCTAGAAATCTAAACAAAGGTATAAAATGCAGAACATAAACATAAGAGATCCTGCAGATTCTTCTTTTCATCTGCCTATCACCTCCCCCTGCTGCCCCTTCTCCCTCTCTTTTTCCCATGGCCCATTCTCCTCTCCTATCAGATTCCTTCTTCTTTGGCACTTTACCTTTTTGGCCTATCACCTCCCGACTTCATCTCCCCCTCCCCCCTCCCCCCCCCCACCTTCTTATTCTGGCTTCTTCCCCTTCCTTTTCAGTTAAGTTGAAGGGTCTCAGTCTGAAACATCAACTGGTTATTCCTTTCCAGAGATGCAGTCCGACCTGAGTTCTTCCATCATTTTGTATTCTGCAAATACTGTAAATACAGAGTAACACATGATGTGTTGGAGGAACTCAGCCAGGCAGGCAGCATCTATGCAGGGGAAAAGAGCAGAATTGTTACTTTCAGACAATGTTAGAACACACTTTATAAAACAAAGGTGAACTTGAATTAGGGAATACGGGAATGTTTAGGTTTGGACCTACAATCGCTGTGTATTAAAGGAGGACGGGAGGATGAATACAGGCCCTGGTGAAGGACTTTGTCAAATGGTGCAAGCTGAATTATCTGCAGCTCAACATCAGTAAGACAAAGGAGATGGTGACGGACTTTAGGAAGACTAGGCCTGCACTGCTCCCTGTTACTATTGATGGCGAGGATGTAGTGAGGACCTACAAGTACCTGGGGGTGCTTCTGGATGACAGATGAGTGGAGCACCAACACAGATGCTGTGTACAAGGAGGTTCAGAGTTGCCTCTACTTCCTGAGGAGACTGAGGTCCTTTGGAATATGCAGGCCTCTCCTTCACATGTTCTACCAGTCTGTTGTCACCAGTACAATCTTCTATCCGGTGGTGTGCTGGGGCAATGGCATCAACGCAGGTGATGCCAGCAGGCTCAGTAGACAGATTAGAAAGGCTGGCTCTGTTACAGGAGTCAAACTGGAAATACGAGAGGCTGTGGTAGAACAAAGGACCCTACGGAAAATCCTGGCAATTCTGGACAGTGTTTTTTACCCTCTACATGCCGCCTTGTCTGAACAGAGGAGCACCTTTAGTAACAGACTAAGACAACTGCGCTGGTCCAAAGAGCGCTATATGAGGTCATTGTTACCCTCGGCCATTAGGCTCTATAATGAGACAACCTATAGCCAGGGAAGTGATGACCCCCTCCTGTTAGACTGTTTGAGGTAACTTATTTTTTATTCTTTCTTACTTCTCTTCTAATATTTGTATATTTGCATATATGTGCACTCGTAATAATACTGTGATACTGTAATTTCCTTTGGGATCAATTAAATATCTATCTTAATTTGTAGTTAAATGCTCTACTACTGAGATCTACTATGAGTTCTGAGGAAGGGTCTCAACCTGAAACTTCACCTGTTTATTCCCCTCGATAAATGCTGTTTGACCTGTTGAGTTTCTCCAGCATTTAGTGTGTTGCTCTAGAAAATACAGAACATGCAAATAGGTCAGACCACATCTATAGGAAGAGAAAGAGAGGTAATGTTTCAAGTCAAAGACCTTTCATCGGAATGGGGAATGAGAGAAAAAGACACTTCTTAAAGTTATAAACACAAGGGATTCTGCAGATGCAGGAACAACTCCCACAAAATGCTGGAGGAACTCACGAAGCATCTATGGAGGGGAATAAACAGTTAACATTTTTGAGCCGAAACCAACTATTATTCTCCTCCACAGCTGCTGCCTGACTTGCTGAGTTCCTCCAGCAATTATGTTGGCACTTCAAGCATTGTGTAGGTTTCCTCCGGATGGTCTGGTTTCCTCCTGCATTTCATAAATGCACAGGTTAGTAAAATGTGAACATGCTATGTTGACACCAGAAGCATGACAACAATTGTAGGCTGCCCCAGCATATATTTTGACTGCGCTGGTCATTGACACAAACAACACATTTCATTGTATGTTTTGATGAATACATGACAAATAAAGCTAATTTTTAAGAAATGCTAAAAGGAGGAGAGGGGAAGGTGTGTCTATTGGTGCAATTTCATTGAAGGTAGCAGAAAAAGGAGAGTATGAACTGTTGAACATAGAGGCCAATGGAATAGAAGGTGAAGACTGCCCTGGAATAGAGGCTGTGAGAGGTACATGGAATGGATAAGATGATGTCAGGGGTTTTTTTAGTTGTTAACAATAATAGAGGAAAAGACAACAGTGCAGTTCATCTGCACAGTATCTCCCACCCTTACTCCCATTCTTAGTCTTCATTTCCATTATATTAACTATATTTAATGCAGTACCTTTATAATAAGAACTGAAAAATTGAGGTCCTCAGCATAACCAAGAAAGTGGACAATTCTAACTGGTCCAGTGTCACAGGATACAGAATGTGGCCATTTAACCCATTATGCCTTTCTCTGTTCTTTGAAAGAAATCATCCACTTTGTCCCATGGTTTTCATTTTATCCATTTGTGCTGTATAAACTTCCCTGGGCATTTCCATATATCACTTCCCACTGCACCCCTGTAACTTTACTGGGCATCAGAAGCTCAGGTCTTGCTCTAGACCTGAATACATTATGAAGGACCCTTACCACCCAGAACACCTCCTCATTGTTTTTGTTCTCTTTCTGCTATTCTTATTTAATATAATATACAGGTATACACACATATATATATGCATGTGCTCTGGTGTGGGGGTGTCTGTGTGTCTAAGACTTTTGCAATGTATTTGTCAATGTGGAACAGGGAGCAAGTTTGTAAATCTGGCGGAAGCAAAGGGTGTTGGGAAAGATGGAAGTGGAGCACTGTGGGAGGGGTGTGGACAGGTGGCAGAGAAGTGCCAGGGGCAAGGGTCGCCATGGATGCAGACATACCCAGCCTTGAAGAAGGTCATTTTATTGCAAACAGTTGGTGTATTGATCATTACTGAATGTCTCTCTGGTGCTTCCCACTCCCTCCCCATTCCCTTCCTCTTTCCCAACCATGATTCCCCTCTCCCTGAACCCTTCCACAATAGAAACCCATATCAGAATCAAGTTTATCACTCACATATATCGTGAAATGTGTTTCTTTTGTGGCAGCAGTACAATGCAATACATAAAATTACTACAGTACTGTGTAAAAGTCTTAGACACCCTAGCTGTATATATGAGTCTAAGACTTTTGCCCAGTACTGTATATATTATATTTTATAGTATCTTTAAAGCATTGCACAGTAATACTGCGGCAGAACAACAAATTTCACAGCATACTGTATGTCAGTGATAATAAACTGGTATCTGATTCTGAGAGCAGATAATCCAGGCTGACACTTGAGCATTTGAATTCAGTCCTTTGGAAGGCCCTGCATACCTTCATTTAGAGCTAGAGGTACTACATGAAAAAAAGCGGGAGATTTTGCAGGGATCATATTTATCTTTGGTCCCATACCTACTAGCCAGATTTCTCCCCATTTTGTTTGCAGCCTCTCCAGCAATGACCACAACACCTCAGATGTATTTAATTGGCCACAAATACCTTGTGATGCCCTAAGGTACCACATAAATTAGAAATCTAATTGGGTATTAAATTAAAATCTGATCAGAATATGACTTAACTACAGCAAATCTAAATCCAATTAATCTTGCCCAGTTTAAACCAACCAACTCAAAGTAAAATCATTATCAAAGTATGTATGTATATGTCCCATATATATTCATCTTCTTGCAGGTAGTCGCAGAAAAACAAAGAAATACAATAGAATCAATGAAAAACTACACACAATAACCAATGTGCAAAAGAAGGCAAACTATGCAAATAAAAAACTAAATAAATAACACTGAGAACGTGAATTGTAGAGTCCTTGAAAGTGAGTCCACAGTTTGTGGAATCAGTTGTGTTGGGATGAGTGAAGTTATCCAAACTGGTTCAGGAGCCTGATGGTTGCAGGGTAATAACTGGTCGAGGGCCAATCTGTATCAGATCCACCCACGTCCTGCCCACAAACATAGATAATTACTTCCCCTCCACGACCCCCCTCCCCCGCCACAAATACTGCTGAACCCTCTGAGTTCCTCCAGCCCAGCAAATTGTTTATGGCTCCAGATACCAATACCGGCTCTCCTGTCTCTCCATTTTCCCTCTCTTGCTGTTTGTGGCATGTCGGTGTGCCCAGAAAGACTGCTGCCGCTGCGCCTCGGAGCTGATTCATCGGCCGTGGTACACCACGGGACAGGCTAGGGTGCTCTGGAGAACATTAAACCAAGCTCTCTGGGATGGGTGTTAAGAAACAAAGATCCCTTGGCATTGCTTGGAGGAAGAGCAGGGAAACTACAGCATACACAGTGTATTTAGTTCATAGTCTCAGCTAAAACCAAACAAAAATAAATCTAACCATTCTAACCTTGTAAATTATTCACTTCAAGTTGTTCGCCCGTGTACATATCCCCGACCAACACATCAATCAACTAACATCATTAAAAGTTGATTACGTATTAATTTACTGTTCGTGGGAACTTCCCGTGCATAAATCGGCTGACGTGCATTCCTACTACAACTGCAGTAATACTTTCGAATCACTCTGAAAGACCCGAAATGGACCTGAGCGAAATGTAAAGCTGTATTTTTTTTTTGTCAAAGGGATCTGTGGTTTACAAACGATGGCACTGTGTATTTAGTAGTTTTCCCACTCTTCCTCGAAGCAATGCCAAGAGATTTTTGTTTCTTAGCACTCATCCAAGAGAGCTTGGTTGAATATTCTCCAGAGCACCCTAGCCTGTCCCGAGGTGCTCTCTGTATAACGACTTGAAATGCGATGGGAGGGCAGAGGTAAAGAGCATCACAAAAGAGTGTACGTGCCTTCTTCTCCGCAGAACGGACCACCCAGTTCAGACATGCCCTCAAACCCTTTCGGGTCTCACACTCAGGAGGTGGGGAGCGAAATTACTTCCGACCATACGCCGCTTGACCCGGTCCGCCCCAACGCCTTGTGTTCTTGTGACCCTGTGTTCTTACAAGCTTCACACTCACTCGAATGTATTTCACACTGCGAAAGTAGTTTCCCAAATGTTTTCTTTTTGAACGCAGAGCAGAAGGCAAAAAAAAAGCAGAATCGCTCGTTACAAAATAGTCAAAAACAGTCTCAATTGCCACGCTATCTACAAGCAAACTGTGCACCCATTTCTGCGAGTGCCCCGTGTCAACGCTCAAAGCAACTTTTCCGATCCCTATGTGAGCGGCGAGTAGTAACTCTGACAAACCAACCTCTTTCATCGAGGATCCAGGATCAAATTTATTCGCCAAGTACATCTACATGCATTAAGAATTTGTTGTGGTGCGTTGGTCAGGGCACAACATGCAACCAAAAAACAGGAATTATATAAAAATAAAATTAGAGGTTAAATTGCTGATATGGAATAAATGTGAATAAATACATAAATAATGCCATGCATTTACAATGCAAACAGCATTATGCAAGTGGTTTAAAGTGCTTACAGTGACGCGGGTAAACCTGTTTGAATTCAGAGTGAAGGTGCCTGGGAATGCCGAACAGATACCTGAGAGCAGCAGCGGCGAGTATCTTCACCGCAGAGCATCTTTACATTAAAACAATGAACAGCTCCTTGCAAACATCTCCCCAATACCGCCTCCGAGATTTGCAGTTGTCAAAGTGAGACAGTTTTTCTGACCATCGGCTGTATATATTTTTTGCAATTGATGAGGAGATGATAGAAAAAGAGGGTGCATGCGAGGAAAGAAATGAGCGGTTCAGATTTAGAACATGGAACACAGAACAGTTCAGCCCAGGAACGGGCCCTTCGGCCCACAATGTTCTGCTGAAGCAATTAAATTAGTAATCGAGTGGCCAACTAAACGAATCTCTTCTGCCTACACAATGTCTACATCCTTCCATTTCCCTCACATTCATGTGCCCAACTAAACATCTCTTAAAAGTCTCTAATGTATCTGCCTCGAGGAACGCCACCCTGGGCAGTGCATTCCAGGCACCCACCGCTCTCTGTAAAAAAAAATTGTCCCTCACATCTCCTTTGAACTTACCCCTTCTCACCGTAAATACATGCCCTCTGGTATTGGACATTTTAACTCTGGGGGCAAAATAGTCTATTCTTACCTGTCCGCTCCGGCGGGAGCGTCGTGACCTGTCCAACCGTGACTGTCAAAGGCAGAATCAACATCATCCAAAGTCCCATGTTGTTACGGCACTGGCTGGAAATGTTTTGAAAGCTTCGGCAACAAACCCCTTGAAGCTAAGGCTGAAGTAACTGAGTGCGATATTCCGCTCCGCCTTCCCTTGTCGGATTCCCGTTTAGACTCTCATCAGAAGTAGATTGCAGGGATTTCTTGCGATACTTTTCTTGGACTGAAGCTGGGAGTCTCAGTAATTTATTTCTGCTTCCTCCTCCTCCTCCTCTCTCGCTCTCTCTCTCTCTCTTCTATTTTCTCTCCTTCTCTTGCTCTGGCTTCCCAGCTCGCAAAGAACGCCACACTCTGTCAGGCTTTCAATATAGCACCAGCAAAGTGGGACAGAGGATATTACACCTGAATAGAGTCCTGTCCTCACATATTCTCCAAGCTAAATCGGTCAGCTATAACCCGGTTTCACAGACCCGCTGCAAATCCTAACTACTGAATCATTCATCAATCGGATGCATTAAGGCGAAAATAAACACACGCATGCGGGAAATCTGAAATAAAAGCAGAAAATGCTGGAAACACTCAGCAGTTCAGGCAACCTTTGTAGATTTAAAAAAGTCTAATACTTCTGCCCTCCATTGGACCACAGACAAAGTCAAAGTCGGGTTTATTATCATATGCACAAGTGATTTTTAAAAAATTGTTCTTGCAGCATCATCACAGGCACATACATTCAGTGGCCACATTAGTAGGTCACACTATGTGATCTTCCGCTGCTGGAGACCATCCACTTCAAGGTCTGACATGTTGTGCCTTCGGAGATGCTCTTCTGCACTCCACTGTTGTAACACGTGGTTGTTTGAGTTACTGTCACCTTCCTGTCAGTTTGAACCACTCTGGCCATTCTCCTCCGACCTCTCTCATTAACAAGGCATTTTCACCCACTCAGATTGATTTTTTTTTGTTTTTTGCACCATTCTCTAGTGACTGTTCTGTGTGAACATCCCAGGAGATCAGCAATTTCTGAGATACTCAAACCACCCCATGGTCAAAGTCATTCAGATCACATTTCTTCCCCATTCTGATGTTTGGTTTGAACAACAACTGAACCTCTTGACCATGTGACCATGTTTGCATGTTTTTATGCATCAAGTTGCTGACACATGATTGGCTGATTAGATGATTAGCATTAATAAGCAGGTATACAGCTGTGCCTAATAAAGTAGTCACTGAGTGTAGCATCAAATAAGCAGCATTCACAAGAAAACAAATTATGCACGTTTTACAAGAAAGAACACAATAAGAAGAAATATACTCAAAGTCATTTTGAGTCCAAAGTGATCTAAGAGGTGATGGTATTGTTAAAGTGGTAATGTGTCAGTAACTTTAAATTCCTGCGTGTCACTATCTAAGAGGACCTGTCCTAGAACCATCATATAGTTGTTGAGGGGTAACTTCTTTACTCAGAGAGTGGTAGCTGTGTGTAATGAGCTTTCAGCCAAAGTGGTTGAGGCAGGTTCTATGTTGTCGTTTAAAGTTAAATTGGATAGATCCATGGACAGGAAAGGAATGGAGGGTTATGGGTTGAGTGCAGGTCGGTGGGACTAGGTGAGAGTAAGAGGTCAGCACGGACTAGAAGGGCCGAGATGGCCTGTTTCCGTGCTGTAATTGCTATATGGTTATATAAATGTAATTGCAAAGAAAGCTTAACAGCACCTTTACTTCCTCTGGAGTCTGTGGAGATTTAGCAGATCATCAACATCCTTGGCAAACTTCTGCAGATGTGTGGTGGAAAGTGTGCTGACTGGCTGGTTACAGCCTGGTATGGGAACACCAATGCTTTTGAGCAGAAAATCCTACGAAGGGTAATGGATTCCGCCCAGTACATCACTGGTAAAATCCTTGCAACCATTGAGCACATCTGTATGAAACTTCACCATAGAAAAGTAACATCCATCATCAAAGATCCTCACCACCCAGGCCATGCCCTTTTCTCACTGCTGCCATCAGGTAGAAGGTACAGGAGCCTCAGGACTCGCACCACCAGGTTCAAGAACAATTATTACTCCTCTACCATCAGGCTCTTAAACAAAAGGGGATAACTGCACTCATTCTACTTATGGTGTTCCCAAAACTGATGGTCTCTCTTCAAGGACACAATCTTGTTATTTCATGCTCATTATTTATTGCTACTTACTTATATCTGCATTTGCACAGTTTGTTTACAGTTTACAGTTCCTGATGATTACAGTTTACAGATCCTGTTTACAGTTACTGTTCCAGATTTGCTAAGTAACCCCACAGAAAAAGAATCTCAGGGTTGGATGGGATGACACGTATGTACTCTGATTGTAAATTTTACTTTGAACTTTGATTAGTGATAAGGGCTGTGCAGATTAGTTCAAGAACCAAATAGTTGAAGGGAAGTGACTGTTCTTGAACCTGGTGATGTAGGACTTCAGGCTTCTGTACCTGATGCCGGATGGTAGCTGCAAGAAGATGGTATGGCCCAAATGGATGATGAACGTTGCTTTCTTGAGACAGCACCTCCTGTAGGTACTGCTGATGGAGGGGAGGAATATACCCATGACGTCTTGGGCAGAGTCTACTACTCTCTGCAGCTTCTTACTTTCCTGTGTATTCAAATTACTGCTCGGGACCATAATGCAGAGATAACATTTTAGATACTTCACTTGGTTTCTTTGTTCTACCTATCCTTCCCCTGCTTCTCTGCTACTGCAAGCTAAATTAATTTAATATAGAATGTGGAATATAAAACACTAGAGCACAGTACAGGCTCTTTGGCCTACAACATAGTGCCGACCTTTTAACCTACTTTAAAATCAATCTAACCCTTCCCTCCTACATAGTCCTCCATTTTTCTATCATCCATGTGTCTATCTAAGAGTTTTCTAAATGCCCCTAATGTATTTGATCTACCACCATCCCTATAGCAGAGTGTTCCACACACCCTTCACTCTCTGCATAAAGAACTAACCTTTGACATCCCCCCATACTTTCCACCAATAACCTTAAACTTATATCGTCGTATGAGTCAATTCCACCCCAGGAAAAAAATCTCTGGCTATACACTATCTATGCCTCTTACCACCTTTCTTGCTTCCATTTCTGGTGAAGGGTCTGAGGATGGGAGCTGACTTGCCGAGTATTTCTAGCATTTTCTATTTTTAGTACTATAAAATGAAAGGCTCTTCTAATCTACCACTTTTAAGTTATATTTTATGTACTTAATTTTAAACAAATGGTTCTAAACTCATTAACAAATTTGGAGCAGACACTGCCCTGCATGAGAAAGTCAAGCTTGGCTTTAAGCTTGGGGATTTAAGTGGAGTTTTTAATAGATATATTATTTTTAGAGTGCATAGGTATTGAATCTAACATTGGATTCCTTAACCACTGCAGTCCATTCTGTGGCAGAATGTATTGCCATTCATCCATCCAGGACCCAGAACATCTCCCCAAGAAGTTTAAAAAAAACAAAAAAATTGCGAACTTTCATAGTATAAAGCTGCTATAGTGCCAGCGACTTGGGTTCAAATCTGCTGCTGTCTATAAGGAGTTTGTACATTCTCGCCTTGACCAGGTGGGTCCTCAGCTGCTCCAGTTTCTCCCCACATTCCAAGGACATACAGATTGGTCGGTTAATTGGTCTCAGGAGTGTAATTGGGCTGGAAGGGCCAATGCTGTTACTATGCTGTCTCTAAATACACGATCACCACTTACTCTTGCCTGATTACATGGCTTCTGGATCAGCCACCTGACGACCCACCAATAGACAATCTCTTAGCAAAACATTGTATTCAACTCGGATAATCGCATTACTATAGCTAATTTTGTTTTTAAATAGAGAATGCAGAAAATAGCAGGTCAAGCTTTCAACCAGTCAAGAAGATAGAAAACAGATAGAGAAAGGGAACAGAAGGAAGATAAGCTGATATGGAGACTAAGAAAAACTGAATGATATAAATGATGGTGGGCCCTGAGGGTTTGTTTATGGCACCTAAATGCAAATGGACAGTTCTGATAAGCAATCAGCAGCACGTAAGGTTAACTCAGCCTTTCACCATAGATGTGCATTGCTCTGTATCTCACAGTCTCAGCTCTCTCCTGTGTTCAGATACACAAAAACAGGGCAGAGGTTGGAAAGCCATTTGCCCTTCGAGCCTGCCCTGCCATTCAAGTAGATTGTGGCAGATTTTCTCAATTCATCACCATTTTTTTTGTACTTAGAGACACATCAACCATCAGGCTCCGCAACCTGCATGGAAAACTTCACTCACCTTGACAATGAACTAATTCCACAACCTATGGAATCTACAACTCATGCTCTCAGTATTGTCTATTGCTTTTTTTTACTTATTATTATTACTTGCTTTTTTCGTACCTGCACAGTTTATCTGCTTTTTCAAATTGGTTGTTTGTCTGTCTTTGTGAGTAGCTTTTCATTGATTCCATTGTAATTTTTGTATCTACTGTGAATGCCCTCAAGAAAATGGATCTCAGGGTAATATATGATTACACGTATGTACTTAGAATTTATTTTGACTTTGCCTTTGACAGCACAATAACAGCCATTTCTGCCCAGAGCCTGTGCCACCCAATTACACCCATGTGACAAATTAGCCTTCTAACCCATATGTCTTCGGAATGTGGGAGGAAACTGGAGCATCTGACTAACATAGTCACGGGGAGAACAAAGGAACTCCTTACAGACAATGGCAGAATTGAACCCAGGTCACTGGGATTGTAATAATGTTACATTAATCACTATGCTACAATACCACCCTATAATACCTGCTCTGTACCAATACCTATTGATGCCCCTATTATTAACATGGTATTGATCACAGCTTTGAATCAGATTGGACCCTACCTACACTTTAATTCCATTTTCCCACCTTTGATGGACCTACCAAGAAAAACCCTGTTGTTCTCAGTGTTGGCAGTTTCTCTCATCTTCGGCACACTCAGGTGCATTCCTGTACGTTTGTGATCTTCTGCTGCTGGAGCCCATCCACTTCAAGCTTCGATGTGTTGTGCATTCAGAGATGCTCTTCTGCAAATCACTGTTATAACATGTGGTTATTTGAGCTATTGTCGTCTTTCTGTCAGCTTGAAACAGTCTGGCCATTCTCCTCTGCCCTCTCTCATTAACAAGGTGCTTTCACCCACAGAATTGTTGCTCATTGGATGTTTTTTTTTTGTTTTTCTCACCATTCTCCATAAACTCTAGAGACTGTTGTGCATGAAAATCCTAGGAGATTAGCAGTTTCTAAAATACTCAGAACACCCCATCTGGCACTAACAATCAGTCCAAGTGACAATCAGGTCAAAGTCACTTGGATCACATTTTCCCCCTATTCTCATGCTTGGTCTAAACAACAACTGAAACATTTGTCTGTCTCTCTGTCTGTATCTTGTTTTATGGCAGTTGGCATCCAGCTTAATGGTGCATTACCGCCACCCTCTGCTCCAGAATGTGCACTAGACATACATTCTAAATCCCTTCACCCAATCGCGCGCGCGCACACGCACATACACATACACACACATATATACAAACCTACACTTCACCCTCCCATCTTTGACCATCCTAGTATCCTATTCCTGTCTATTCGTCATATTCTATAAGAAACCCCTGTACCCCTTAAAAACGCTAAAAATACCCGGACTTGTGCTCTCTCACCCATGCCCAGCAACCCTTTTAATGTGAATTCCTGCACCCCCAACTCCCTTAATTTATTTCTCATCATCTCTCTCTGTATCCCATACTTCCTGCAACTCAGAACTACATGTTCTACTGACTCCTCTTCCTGACATTCCTCACACAATCCTGTCTGGTGTTTCCCTATCATTTTCAATGTTTTGTTTAATGCACAATGCCCCAGCCTTAACCTAGTCCACACAGTTTCCTCTCTTCTGTTTCCATTACCTACCCTAGTACCTGCAACACTCTTTTGTATTTGATATAAATGCCTCCCTTTCCCCTCCCTGTCCCATCTTTCTTGCCACATTCGGTTGACTTTTTCCCAGATTGCACACTTAACCTCTGCTTTACTGATACTAATGTGCATTTCCACATTTTCTTTCTTTAACGCCCTCTTTGCCAACTCATCCACCCTCTCATTCCCCTTCACCCCTACATGTGCTGGAACCCATAAATTTTACCTGACCTCCCTGATTTGCAATTCTTGTAACTAACTGAAGGATTTCATAAAGTACATCTTGCCGACTGTTTGTGTGAAAAGACCTTAAACTTGCTAGAACTGAGGATGAATCTGAACATATCAATGCTTTGGCTTGTCTGGCTTTCTGCACCCATTGCAACGCAACCAACACTGCCAGCATCTCCACTGTAAACACCCCTAACTTATTAGATGTTCTTCTGCTGATTCCAATTTCTTTTGCTGGTATTACCACCCCAAACCCTGTCACTCCTGTTTCAGGTTCCTTCGCACCATCCGTATAAATGTGAGTATAATCACTATACTTTTCCATCACATGACAGTTAAATGCATTTACCAAATCTGTTTTATATCTTTCTTTCCTTTTTTACCTCTAACAAATGCCAATCTAGGTCAGGCCATACAAGCTTCCATGGAGCTACAACCGGATAAACTACTGAAGGACTTATCCTCAGATCAAACACTCCACATTCTTTCGCGATATCATTCCCTACCCGACTAAAGGTATACCTCTGAAACCTCCTATTTTCCCAGCACTCCTGCAACACTCCTTTAGTAGGGTGAGAATCATTGTGCCCCTGCAAGTTAGCCCAGTAGTTTGCCATCAGTTGCATCCTTCTTAGTTCCAAAGGCATTATTCCCATTTCTACCTGTAGTGCTGACACTGGTGACGTTTTAAAAGCCCCACTGCACACTCTCAAGGCCTGAGCCTGAATCACATCCAGTTTCCTTATAAGAGACCTGGCTGCTGATCCATATACTATATTTCCATAATCCAATACAGATCTCACTAAAGCCACATACATTCTCTTCAAAGCTGAACAACTTACTCCCCATCCCCTACCAGTCAAACATCTCATCACATTTATTACTTTTTTACATTTCTCCTCAACTTTCCTGATATGGTCTGCCCATGTTAATCGTGAATCAAATATAACTCCCAGAAATTTAAATGATGCAACCCTTTCTAATTCAACCCCATACATTCTTAACTTCTTCCCTACCTCAACCCTTTTCCTGGTAAAAAAATACAGTTTGAGTTTTATCTACTGAAAATCTACATCCCCAATCATAACCCCACTCCACCACTTCATCAATTGCTTCTTGTAGTTTCCTGATTATATGGTCCATGTTCCTGCCTCTTTTCCACAAGGCCCCATCATCCCTGAAACATTTGACTATGCCTGCATGCTTTTATGCATTGAATTGTTGGCATATGATTGGCTGATTAGATATTTGCATTAATGATCAGGAATCCAGGTGTATCTAATAAAGTGGCCAGTACGTATAAGCAGTAAGTGAACAGAAGAGCAAGGACAATCTACAGATGCTGAAGATCCAGAGCAACACACAGAAAATATTGGAGGAACTCAGCAGGCCAGGCAGCATCTATAAAAAAGAGTAAACAGGTGACGTTTCAGGCCAAGACCCTTCATCAAGACTGGAGAAGAAAGATAAGAAGACAGTTGAGGTTGAAGTTAGAAGAAGTTGGGGGAGGGGAGGAAGAAGTACACGGTAGTAGATCTTAGATGAAACTGGCGGGGGGGAGATGAAGTAAAGAGTTGGGAACTTGATAGGTGAAAGAGATACAGGGCTGGAGAAGGGGGAATCTGATAGGAGAGGACAGAAGGCCATGGAAAAAAGGGAAGGGGGAGGAGATGATAAGCAGGAAAGGAGAAAAGGTGAGGGGGGGGAACAGGAATGGGAAATTATGGAGGTGCAGGGGAGGGGCTTTACAGGGAGTTTGAAAAATTGATATTCATGCCATCAGTTGGAGTCTACCAAGATGGAATATAAGGTGTTGTTTCTCCAACCTGAGTGTGGCCTCATCGCAGCAGTAGAGGAGACCATGGACTGACATGTTGGGAATGGGAAGTGGATGGCCACTGAGAGATTCTGCTTGTTCTGGCAGATGGAGCGCAGATGCTCAGCGAAGCGGTCTCCCAATCTATGTCGGGTCTCACCGATATACAGGAGAGCACATTGGGAGCACCGAACACAGTAAATGACCCCAACACACTCACAGGTGAAGTTTCACCTCACCTGGAAGGACTGTTTGGGACCCTGAATGGTAGTGAGGGAGAAGGTGTAGCACTTATTCTGCTTGCAAGGATAAGTGCCAGGAAGGAGATCAGTGGGAAGCGACGAATAGACAAGGGAGATGCTTAGGAGGCGATCCCTGCGAAAAGCAGAAAGTGAGGGGGAGGGAAAGATGTGCTTGGTGGTGGGATCCCATTAGAGATGGTGGAAGTTTCAGAGAATTATGTACTGGACTTGGAGGCTGGTGGGCTGATAGGTGAGGGCAAGAGGGACCCTATCCCTGGTGGAGTGCGGGTGGCTGGGGTGAGAGCAGACTTGGGCAAAATGGAAGAGATGTGGTTGAGGGCAGCATTGATGGCAAATGAATGGAAGCCCCTTTCTTTGAAGAAGGACGACATCTAGAATGAAAAGTGTCATACTGAGAGCAGATGTGGCAGAGATGGAGGAATGGAGAGAAGAATATGGCTTTTTTACAAGTAACAGGTTGGAAAGAGGTATAGTCCAGGTAACTGTGAGAATCAGTGGGTTTATAACAGGTATCAGTAGGTAAGCTGTCTCCAGAGATTGAGAAAGGGGAGGGAGGTGTTGGAAATGGACCAGGTAAATGAAGGCAGGATGGAAGTTGGAGGCAAAGTGAATGAAGTCGATGAGCTCAACATGGATGCAGGAAGCAGCACCAATACAGTCGTTTATGTAGTGTAGGGAAAGTTGGGGAGTGATACCAGTGTAGGCTTCGAGTATAGACTGTTTCATGTAGCCGACAAACAGGCAGGCATAGCTGGGACCCATGAGAGTGCCCATGGCTACCCCCTGTTGCTTGAAGGAAGTGGGAGGAAACAAAAGAGAAATTATTTAGAGTGAGGACAAGTTCCGCAAGGAGGAAGAGTGTTGGTGGTGGGGAACTGGTTAGGTCTGGTGTCCAGAAAAAAATTGGGGAGCTTTGTGGCCTTCCGGATTGGGGATGGAAGAGTATGGGAGATGGAGGTGTATGGGGACTGGACATCCATAGTGAAAATAAGATGATGGGGGCCAGGGAACCTGAAATCATTAATAGGATCAAGAGTGTGTGAAGTGTCATGGATGTAGGTAGGAAGGGACTGAAAACTGAGTCAGGCTATGTAGATATGAGTTCAGTGGGGCAGGAACAAGCAGAAACAATGGGTCTACCTGGACGGGCAATTTTGTGAATCTTGGGTAGGATGAAGAAACGGGAGGTGCGGGGTGAGGGAACCATGAGGTTGGTGGTAGTGGATGGGAGATCACCAGAGTTAATAAGATCTGTGATGGTGTGGGAGACAATGACCTGGTGCTCCTTAGTGGGATCCTGTTCAAGGGGTAAGTAAGAGGAGGTGTCTGAGAGTTGGTGTTGGGCCTCAGCACGGTAGAGGTCAGTACGCCAGCCTACTACAGCACCTCCCTTATCTGCGGGTTTGATGGTGAGGTTAGGATTAGTGTGGATGGAGAGGAGAGCAGAGAGTTTGGAAGGAGCGAGATTGGAATAGGAGAGAGGAGTATTGAAGTCTAGATAGAAACATAGAAACATAGAAAATAGGTGCAGGAGTAGGCCATTCGGCCCTTCGAGCCTGCACCGCCATTTATTATGATATGGCTGATCATCCAACTCAGAACCCCGCCCCAGCCTTCCCTCCATACCCCCTGACCCCTGTAGCCACAAGGGCCATATCTAACTCCCTCTTAAACATAGCCAATGAACTGGCCTCAACAGTTTGCTGTGGCAGAGAATTCCACAGATTCACCACTCTCTGTGTGAAGAAGTTTTTCCTAATCTCGGTCCTAAAAGGCTTCCCCTCTATCCTCAAACTGTGACCCCTCGTTCTGGACTTCCCCAACATCGGGAACAATCTTCCTGCATCTAGCCTGTCCAATCCCTTTAGGATCTTAAACGTTTCAATCAGATCCCCCTCAATCTTCTAAATTCCAACGAGTACAAGCCCAGTTCATCCAGTCTTTCTTCATATGAAAGTCCTGCCATCCCAGGAATCAATCTGGTGAACCTTCTTTGTACTCCCTCTATGGCAAAGATGTCTTTCCTCAGATTAGGGGACCAAAACTGCACACAATACTCCAGGTGTGGTCTCACCAAGGCCTTGTACAACTGCAGTAGTACCTCCCTGCTCCTGTACTCGAATCCTCTCGCTATAAATGCCAGCATACCATTCGCCTTTTTCACCACCTGCTGTACCTGCATGCCCACTTTCAATGACTGGTGTATAATGACACCCAGGTCTCGTTGCACCTCCCCTTTTCCTAATCGGCCACCATTCAGATAATAATCTGTTTTCCTATTTTTGCCACCAAAGTGGATAACTTCACATTTATCCACATTAAATTGCATCTGCCATGAGTTTGCCCACTCACCCAACCTATCCAAGTCACCCTGCATCCTCTTAGCATCCTCCTCACTGCTAACACTGCCGCCCAGCTTCGTGTCATCCGCAAACTTGGAGATGCTGCATTTAATTCCCTCATCCAAGTCATTAATATATATTGTAAACAACTGGGGTCCCAGCACTGAGCCTTGCGGTACCCCACTAGTCACCGCCTGCCATTCTGAAAAGGTCCCGTTTATTCCCACTCAATGCTTCCTGTCTGCTAACCAATTCTCCACCCACACCAATACCTTACCCCCAATACCGTGTGCTTTAAGTTTGCACACTAATCTCCTGTGTGGGACCTTGTCAAAAGCCTTTTGAAAATCCAAATATACCACATACACTGGTTCTCCCCTATCCACTCTACTAGTTACATCCTCAAAAAATTCTATGAGATTCGTCAGACATGATTTTCCTTTCACAAATCCATGCTGACTTTGTCCGATCATTTCTCTGCTTTCCAAATGTGCTGTTATCACACCTTTGATAACTGACTCCAGCAGTTTCCCCACCACCGACGTTAGGCTAACCGGTCTATAATTCCCCGGTTTCTCTCTCCCTCCTTTTTTAAAAAGTGGGGTTACATTAGCCACTCTCCAATCCTCAGGAACTAGATGGTTGATATCCCATTGGCAGTTGGCAATGAAAGGATGCAAAGCAGGCAGAAGACCAGAGCGGGGTGTCCAGGAAGAGGAGGAGGGTTGAAGATGGGAGAAGGGGTCATTGGTGTGGGGTGGAGAGTCCTTGCTAAAGAAGTAGGCACTGAGACAGAGGCAGCGGAGGAAGAGCTCAGTGTCATGGCGGGTGTGGAACTCACTGAGGTGTGGGCACAGAGGGACAAAGGTGAGGCCCTTACTGAGGACAGAATGCTCTGCCTCAGAGAGGGGAAGGTCAGAGAGGATGATGAAGACCCAGCATAGATGAAAGCTGAGATCAGAGGGGGGAAGAGGGTTGGTGGTGTCTGAGGGGAAGTGAGGTTTGGAATGTTCAAGGAGGTGGGGTGAGAGGAAGATGGAGTGTCCGTGGACCCAAGAGAGACGGGATTGCAGAGTGGTTGTGGATGAAGGAGAGATCGGGGTTTCAGAGGCAGCGCATAAAGCCCCGGCCTGGAGGTGCTGTCGGTCAAGGTCGGACTCAGAGTTGGAGGTTGCACAATCAGCACATTGAAGGTGTCCAGGGTCGTTGGAACCTGCATTGATGGCGGTGGAGTCCGTGCTCTGAATTTGCTCGGGATCATTAGAATCTTTGAGATCGGCAGCAGGGATCGTGGTTTGGAGACCTCCATGCCTGCCAGAGTTGGTGACGCCAGGTTCTGTGGTCTGTAGACGGGCAACCTTCTGAATTTCCAATGTAGATTGGAAGACCGCTTGGCTGCTTCACTCTGTCTGCCACAAAAAGCGGGATCTCCCTGGTGGCTACCCATTTTCATTCCACTTCCCATTCCCATTCCCACATGTCAGTCCACGGCCTCCTCTACTGCTGTGATGAGGCCACACTCAGGTTGGAAAAGCAACACCTTATATTCCGTCTGGGTAGCCTCCAACCTGATGGCATGAACATCGATTTCTTGAACCTCCAGTAATATCACCACCCCACCCCCCACCATCACTAGTTCCATTCCCATTTCCTTCTCTCACCTTATCTCCCCTTTTCCAACCTTTTATCTCTTTCACCAATCGACTTCCCAGCTCTTTACTTCACCTCTCCCCCTCCGATTTCACCTATCATCTTGTACTTCTTCCTCCCCTACCCCCCTCATCCTTACCCTGACTTCTCATCTTTTTTCTCCAGTCCTGATGAAAGGTCTTGGCCCAAAACGTCGACTGTATAAACTTTCAATAGATCTGCCTGGCTTGCTGAGCTCTTCCAGCATTTTGTGTGAGTTACCGGACGAACAAGGGCACTGAACATACTATCTGTAAATTTTCTGACACTGACAAGGAACAGATGACAATGTTGGAAAGAGAATGGCGTCATGTATCCCTGATTTGCTGTTTGCTGTAAGGTAACCTCTGTGCACTGTAGCACACCACCCAGAGATGGCTCTAAGATATCGAATGATAGAAATCACTATCTGAAAAAGAGCAGTTGGCCAATCCAGCTTCTCCCTATCTGGTTGTCATATTCCTCAGAACCATCCAGAGAATTGTAATGCAGGATAGAAAAGAACTGACTGAAAGAATACAGACCAATTAGGGAGTATAGCTCAGAATATAGCTGGATCACAACTCTATGGGCTGTGTGTTACTATATGTGTTGTGTTGTGCACCTAGGTTTCATTTAACTGTATACATGTGTATGGCGAATGACAATAAACTTAAACTTGAACTTGAGGTGCCTCCTCAAAGGTATTTATGCTCCCATTTAAGAATAGATCATCTTTTCATCCCTGCATTACAGATATAGCATTGATCTGGTATAATAGTGCTGCTACCACAGACTTCCAGTGGGATGAGGCAGTGAGCTCAATTTTGACCTGTAGTCTAGTCCAGTCTACAACTGACTGGGTTTCCTCCCATATTCCAAAACTATTTGAGGCTGGTTGATTAATTAGCCCACTGTAAATTGCCCCTGGAGGGTAGGTGAATGGAGATGATGGACATGTGAGAGAAGAAATGGGTCTCTTGGGTCTGCTCTGAGCACAACTCAAATCAGAATCACTGATACTGATATTGTTGTTTTGTGATAGCAGTACAGTACAATACATAATATGTACAATAAATTATAATATGATATTATATATATATATATATATAAAATAATGCAAAAAGAGAGCAACAAATAGTGAGGTTGTGTTCAGGGGTTCATTTTCCATTTTGAAAAATCTGATGGTGGAGGGGAAGAAGCTGTTCATAAAACGTTGAAAAAACTCCTGAGTGATTGGGGTCCTTAATGATGGATGCCACCTTTCTGAGGCATCACCTTTTGAAGATGTCCTCGATGCTGGGGAGGCCAGTGCCCATGATGCAAATTGCTGGGCTTTTAATGGACTCCTTTTCTGGTGTAAGCAGATATGAGAAACTTAAGGAGATTTCTTTCAGAACACTTATACAAGTAAATCTACTTTTGAGGATTACATTAGGTATGTTTTACTATGTAGGCTATCCCCCAACTTATAGAAACATAGAAAGCCTACAGCACAGTACAGGCCCTTTGGCCCACAAAGCTGTGCCGAACATGTCCTCACCTGAGAAATTACCTAGGGATCTCCACCACAGCCAAAAATAGCACTTCCTTCATGGGATTCATTTTATCCCCATTCTCCACATGAATTGGCCACCTCCAGAAAAACCAGCCAGCATCAAATCTAGTTTTGTCCTATAAAACATATCAATCAAAGATCAGTAACCTCCAACTACTTGGCACCCTACCCCACCCAAACTAATCTATAGAAATAGTGACTGCATAAACAACCCCTCCTTGTTAACAATCAATGAGGCATGCTTAGACCACTGCTCTGCCCTCTCAATACCCATGACTGTCTGGCTAGGCACAGGTCAAACACCATCTATAAATTTACCAATGATGCCACCACTGTTCGCAGATGGCGATGAGGAGACATATGGGAGTGGGGTAGATCAGCTGTTTGAGTAGTGTAGTAACAACAACCTCAAACTAAGTGTAGTTAGAAACATCGAAACAAAGAAAACCTACAGCACAATACAGGCCCTTCGGCCCACAAAGTTGTGCTGAACATTTCCCTACCTTAGAAGTTACTAGGCTTACCCATAGCCCTCTATTTCTCTAAGCTCCATGAACCTATCCAAGAGTCTCTTAAAAGACCCTATCGTATCCACCTCCACCACCGTCACTGGCAGCCCATTCCACGCACTCACCACTCTCTGCGTAAAAAACTTACCCCTGATATCTCCACTGTACGTACACCCCAGCACCTTAAACCTGTGTCCTCTCGTGACAACCATCTCAGCCCTGGGAAAAAGCCTCTGACTATCCACATGATCAATGCCTCTCATCATCTTATACACCTCTATCAGGTCACCTCTCATCCTCCAACG
Organism: Mobula hypostoma; assembly: GCF_963921235.1. Lineage (NCBI taxonomy): Eukaryota > Metazoa > Chordata > Chondrichthyes > Myliobatiformes > Myliobatidae > Mobula > Mobula hypostoma. Next base: position 55,050,217 of record NC_086128.1, on the reverse strand, counting down.
CTCCAAGGAGAAAAGACCAAGTTCGCTCAACCTGTTTTCATAAGGCTTGCTCCCCAATCCAGGCAACATCCTTGTAGATCCCCTCTGCACCCTTTCTATGGTTTCCACATCCTTCCTGTGGTGAGGCGACCAGAACTGAATACAGTACTCTAAGTGGGGTCTGACCAGGGTCCTACATAGCTGCAACGTTATCTCTCGGCTCCTAAACTCAATCCCATGACTGAAGAAGGCCAATGCACTGTATGCCTTCTTAACCACAGAGTCAACCTGCGCAGCTGCTTTGAGTGTCCTATGGACTCAGACCCCAAGATCCCTCTGATCCTCCACACTGTCAAGAGTCTTTAATACTATATTAATACTATATTCTGCCATCATATTTGACCTACCAAAATGAACCACTTCACACTTATCTGGGTTGAACTCCATCTGCCACTTCTCAGCCCAGTTTTGCATCCTATCAATGTCCCGCTCTAACCTCTGACAGCCCTCCACACTATCCACAACACCCCCAACCTTTGTGTCATCAGCAAACTTACTAACCCATCCCTCCACTTCCTCATCCAGGTCATTTATAAAAATCACAAAGTTTAACGGTCCCAGAACAGATCCCTGAGACACACCACTGGCCAGCAACCTTCATGCAGAATATGAATCGTCTACGACCACTCTTTGCCTTCTGTGGGCAAGCCAGTTCTGGATCCACAAAGCAATGTCCCCTTGGATCCCATGCCTCCTTACTTTCTCAATAAGCCTTGCATGGGGTACCTTATCAAATGCCTTGCTGAAATCCATATACAGTACATCTACTGCTCTTCCTTCATCAATGTGTTTAGTCACATTCTCAAAAAATTCAATCAGGCTTGTAAACATGTCCTGCCCTTGACAAAACCATGCTGTCTACTCCTAATCATATTATGCCTCTCCAAATGTTCATAAATCCTGCCTCTCAGGATCTTCTCCATCAACTTACCAACCACTGAAGTAAGACTCACTGGTCTATAATTTTCCAGGCTATCTCTACTCCCTTTTTTGAATAAAGGAACAACATCCGCAACCCTCCAATCCTCCGGAACCTCTCCTGTCCCCATTGATGATGCAAAGATCATCGCCAGAGGCTCAGCAATCTCCTCCCTTGCCTCCCACAGTAGCCTGGGGTACATCTCATCTGGTCCCAGTGACTTATCCAACTTGATGCTTTCCAAAAGCTCCAGCACATTCTCTTACTTAATATCTACATGCTCAAGCGTTTCAGTCTGCTTCAAGTCATCACTACAATCACCAAGATCCTTTTCCATTGTGAATACTGAAGTAAAGTATTCATTAAGTACCTCTGCTATTTCCTCCGGTTCCATATATACGTTCCCACTGTTACACTTGATAGGTCCTATTCTCTTACGTCTTATCCTCTTGCTCTTCACATACTCGTACAATGCCTTGGGGTTTTCCTTAATTGTGCCCACCAAGGCCTTCTCATGCCCCTTCTGACTCTCCAAATCTCCTTCTTAAGTTCCTTCCTGTTAGCCTTATAATTGTCTAGATCTCTAACATTACCTACCTCTCTGAACCTTTTGTAAGCTTTTCTTTCCTTCTTGACTAGATTTACTGCAGCCTTTGTACACCACGGTTCCTGTACCCTACCATAACTCCCTTGTCTCATTGGAACATACCTATGCAGAACTCCACACAAATATCCACTGAACATTTGCCACATTTCTTCTGTACTTTTCCTTGAGAACATCTGCTCCCAATTTAAGCTTCCAATTTCCTGCCTGATAGCCTCATAATTCCCCTTACTCCAATTAAACACTTTTCTAACTTGTCTGTTCCTATCTCTCTGCAATGCTACCAAGGAGTTGATTGTGAAATTAGATTAGATTAGATTAGATTATGAAGACACTCGGTCCTCATTTATTGTCATTTAGAAATGCATGCATTAAAAAATGATACAATGTTCCTCCAGTATGATATCACAGAAACACAAGACACACCAAGACTAAAACTGACAAAAACCACATAATTATAGTATATAGTTAGAACAGTGCAAAGCAATACCATAATTTGATAAGAGCAGACCATGGGCACGGTAAAAAAAAGTCTCAAAGTCCCGATACCCCCAACATCTCACGCAGACGGCAGAAGGAAGGAACTCTCCCTGCCATGAGCTTCCAGTGCCGCAAACTTGCCGATGCAGCATCCTGGAAGCACCCGACCACAGGAAAGGGAATTCAAGGGATCATATAGCAATTCTTATCGAGGGGTCAGAGATGGAATGGGTGATCAGTTTCAAGTTCCTGGGTGTCAACATTTCTGATGATCGATCCCGGGCCCAACGTATTGATGCAATTACAAAGAAGGCACACCAGTGCCTATATTACACCAGTCATTGAAAGTGGGGCATGCAGGTACAGCAGGCGGTGAAAAAGGCAAATGGTGTGCTGGCATTTATAGCGAGAGGATTCGAGTACAGGAGCAGGGAGGTACTACTGCAGTTGTACAAGGCCTTGGTGAGACCACACCTGGAGTATTGTGTGCAGTTTTGGTCCCCTAACCTGAGGAAAGACATCTTTGCCATAGAGGGAGTACAAAGAAGGTTCACCAGATTGATTCCTGGGATGGCAGGACTTTCATATGAAGAAAGACTGGATGAACTGGGCTTGTACTCGTTGGAATTTAGAAGATTGAGGGGGGATCTGATTGAAACGTATAAGATCCTAAAGGGATTGGACAGGCTCGATGCAGGAAGATTGTTCCCGATGTTGGGTAAGTCCAGAACGAGGGGCCACCGTTTGAGGATAGAGGGGAAGCCTTTTAGGACCGAGATTAGGAAAAACTTCTTCACACAGAGTGGTGAATCTGTGGAATTCTCTGCCACAGGAAACTGTTGAGGCCAGTTCATTGGCTATATTTAAGAGGGAGTTAGATATGGCCCTTGTGGCTACAGGGGTCAGGGGGTATGGAGGGAAGGCTGGGGCGGGGTTCTGAGTTGGATGATCAGCCATGATCATAATAAATGGCGGTGCAGGCTCGAAGGGCCGAATGGCCTACTCCTGCACCTATTTTCTATGTTTCTATGTTTCTATTTCATTAGGAGTTTGTACTGTGCAGAACATTCTGACTATTTACATCATCATCTGGTATGGAGGCACCAATTGGAAAAAGCTCCAGAAGGTTGTAAACTTAACTATCTTCATCATGGGCACTAGATACCCCACCATCAAGGATTCTTCAAAAAGTGATGTCTCAAGAAGACGCATCCACTATAAGACCATAAGGTATTGAAGCAGAATTAGGCCATTTGGCCCATCAAGTCTGCATCACGAAGGATCCTCACCATCCAGGACAAGCCCGCTTCTCATTACTACCATCAGGAAGAGGTGCAGGAACCTGAAGACCCACACTTTTTAATATTTAAGGAACAGCTTCTTCTCCTCTGCCATCAGCTTTCTGAATGCTCCATGAAAACCTGTGAACACTGCCTCACTATTTTGCTCTCTTTTTGCACTATTTATTATTGTTAATATAAATTCTTATTTTGCAATTTATAGTTTTTCATGTTCTGCTGCTGCATAACAGTGAATTTCACAACATACATTATGTCAGTGATATTAAACCTGATTCTGATTCTGATTCACATTCTAGTCCCTTCATTAGTTTATAAACCAGTGGATCCATGCAGGAATGGCCTAGGGTGTAATTTGGTCAATTTTAATTCTATTTTATGTGTTCTGCTGCTGCAACCAGTAAGGGCTCAATTGATTGATGCTAATAATCCATTGATCTCACCGTGACACATGTTCATCCAGTGACAAAATTGTTATCACCCTTCCTCTCCTGACAAGGTTTATTTATACATTCAGAGTCATATAGAATAGAAACAGGCACTTTAGCTCCATTTCAACCAAAATTCCCATCTAAGCTACTTATATTTGCCTGTATGAGGCCCATATCCACAAGATATAAGGCCATAAGACTTAGGAGCAGAATTAGGCCATTCAACCCATTGAGTCTGCTCTGTTATTCGGTCATGGCTGATTTATTTTCCCTCTCAACTCCATTCTCCTGCCTTCCTCCCATAACCTTTCATATCCTTACTAATCAGGAACCTATCATGCTTGCTTCAAATATACCCATTGACTTGGCCTCCACAACCATCTGTGGCAATGAATTCCACAGATTTGCTACCCTCTGGCTAAAGAAACTCCTCATCTCTGTTCTAAATGGACGTCCCCTCTATTCTGAGGCTGTGCCCTCAGGTCCTAGACTCTCCCACTATTGGAAACATCCTCTCCACATCCACTCTATCTAGGCCTTTCAATACTCGATAGGATTCAGTGAGATAACCCCCCTCCCCATACACATTTTTAAACTCCAGCGAGTGCAAGGTCAGGGCCATCAAATAATCCTCATATCTTAACCCTTTCAATCGTGGGATCATTCTCGCAAACCTCCTCTGGACCTGCTCCAATACCAGCATGTCCTTTCTTCAGTCTGGGGCCCAAAACTGCTCCCAATACTTTACTCCAAGATCTTTCCTATCTCTGTACTTGTCCAAGTACCTTCTAAATGTTGTTAATGTACCTGTCTCAACCACTTCCTCTGGCAGCTCATTCCATATACCAACCAATTTCTGGACGAAAAAGTTACCGCTCAGGCTCCTGTTAAATCTCTCCCCTCTCACCTGAAACCTGCGCTGTCTCCTCCTTGATTCTCCAACCCTGAGAAAAGAATGTGTGCATTCACCCTTTCTGTGTTCCTCGGGATTTGTACACCTCTATAGTGCTTTCCAGAAGGGAGCATTTGGAAAAGGCAGTTTGCAGGGTGGGTAGTATCAGCAATGATTTTTCCTGCCCAATTCTTTGTCCTGGACACATACACATCCTGCAGTGATGGTAGACTGCAGCAATAACCTTCTCTGCTATTGTGAGCGATGTTGCACCAAACCAGGCAGTAATGGTTGATGCTAGGATGCTCTCCATCAAGGTAGTGTAAAATTCCATTAGTATGTTCCCAAGATCAAGATTCAAGATTGTTTATTGTCATTCACGAATACACGAATGCTTTACATAAGATTATCTTTACATAGACTGATTGTACATACATAAAATGACAGCAGCTACAGGAATATCTGTACAATAGATGACTCTGGCAGGCAATTATAAAGTAGAGGTGATGGAGTGGGTTAATGGGTGAAGGTGTTGATCAGCCTGATGGCCTGGGAGAACTAACTGTTTTTGAGTCTAGTGGTCCTGCAATAGAGGCTGTGTAGCCTCCTCCCTAATGGGACTGGGACAAACAGTCCAGAAGCAGGGTGCGTGAGATCCTTCATGAAATTACTGGGCTTTTTCCAGCACCTTTCTGTATATATGTCCTTAATGCTACCTAGGCTGGTGTCAGTGATGTGTCGTGCAGCTTTAACTACTGATGTGCATAGTCCAGCTCTCTTCAGCCTTCACAGAAAGTAGAGGCATTTACTTTCTTGACTGTGGGGATGTGTTCTGGGACCATGAAAGGCTGTAAGAGATGTGCACTCCCAGGAGTTTGAAACTGCTTGCAGTTTCCACTGCCGTGCCGCTGATATAAAGAGGGGCGAGAGTGATGGAGTTCTCCTGAAATTGACAACCATCTCCTTTGTTTTGCAAACATTGACAAAGAGGTTATTTACCTGGGATGAGGCCTTGAGCTCTTCCTCCTGCTTTCTGTAGGCCACCGTTGTTGGTGATGAGCCCCACCACCCCACCATCGGTGAAAAGTACAATGTGATTGTTTGGGTGCAAGCGGAGTGTACAGCAATGGGCTCAGCACACAGCCCAGAGGGGCCCCCGTGTTGAAGATGATGGAGAGGGAGAGCGGTGGTGCATCCTGACTCTCCGGGTTCTGTTGGTTCGGAAGTCCAACACCCAGTTGCACAGTGGTGTATTTAGACCAAGGAGTAGGAGGTTGATCATCGAGGTCTGGGGACAATAGAGTCAAATGCCAACCTGAATTCCAGAAACAACATTCTGACATAAGAGCCCTTAACTCCCACAAGAAATACATCCTTTCGCAAGATGCTTTGTTAATGAAGGAGCTATGGTTCTCCCGCTCAAGGTCCTGTAAAATAATGCTGCCCTGAAATGCTGAAACTGTGCTAACTATAGAGTTGTTAGGTTTGTGAGAATGATGTAAAGAATACAGGCAAATTATGTACAGCAAGATACTAATGCTGCAATATCTTAATGTGAGAATAACTTGCTTTAGTGAATTGGACAAAGAGTTAATCAGGAACAACATTACTGTTCTTCAAATAGTTGCATGGAATCAAGCACATTCAGAGAGAACAGGTGGCATCTTGATTTAACATATCATTATTAAGACATCACCTCGAACTGTAAGGTGTTCTCTCAACACTGCTGGATTGAATGCCTTACTTACAATACACAGCTCTCTGCAATAGATCTGAGCTGATATCTTTTGTCTCAAGAATGCAGAGTCAGGGCCAAAACAGAATGCGCATTCCTTGAAGCGCTGAATATTTACTGCATGCATTCCAGGCAGAGAGAGATTAAATGTTTCAAAGGGTTTGCTTGGTTTAGCGATGTAACTGTGACTATGGCTAAACCTAATGTCCATTTAAAAAAGATTTCAGAGAAAGAGATGGGAGACTTTTCTGTGGTAAATAAATATTGGGGAATAACATAACCACGTTCAATTCCTAATCTGAAGTCCTTGTGGCCATCAACTCCTGCATTCCTCTCCCTCTATTCTCTCCCTCCCTCTGTCGCCTCACTGTTGAACATATCTACAAAGAGTGCTACCATAATTTGCATTCATCATCAGGGACCCCCACCATCCAGCCCATTCGCTCTTCTCGCTGCTGCCATCAGGAAGGAGGTGCAGGTCCCACGCCACCAGGTTCAGGAATAGTTATTACCCTTCAAACATCAGGCTCCCTGAGCCAGCATAGATAACTTCACTCACCTCAACACTGAACTGATCATTGAACAACCTATGGACTCACTTTCAAGGACTCTACAACTCATGTTCTCAGTTTTATTTATTTACTTTTTTATTTATTAGAAAGTAGGACATAGAATAGTACAGCACAGTACAGGCCCTTCGGCCCACAATGTTGTATCAACCCTTAAACCCTGCCTCCCATATAACCCCCCCACCTTAAATTCCTCCATATACCTGTCTAGTAGTCTCTTAAACTTCACTAGTGTATCTGCCTCCACCACTGACTCAGGCAATGCATTCCACACACCAACCACTCTAAGTAAAAAACCTTCCTCTAATATCCCCCTTGAACTTCCCACCCCTTACCTTAAAGCCATGTCCTCTTGTATTGAGCAGTAGTGCCCTGGGGAAGAGGCGCTGGCTATCCACTTTATCTATTCCTCTTATTATCTTGTACACCTCTATCATGTCTCCTCTCATCCTCCTTCTCTCCAAAGAGTAAAGCCCTAGCTCCCTTAATCTCTGATCATAATCCATACTCTCTGCACCAGGCAGCATCCTGGTAAATCTCCTCTATACCCTTTCCAATGCTTCCACATCCTTCCTATAGTGAGGCGACCAGAACTGGACACAGTACTCCAAGTATGGCCTAACCAGAGTTTTATAGAGCTGCATCATTACATCGCGACTCTTAAACTCTGTCCCTTGACTTATGAAGGCTAACACCCCATAAGCTTTCTTAACTACCCTATCCACCTGTGAGGCAACTTTCAGGGATATGTGGACATGTACCCCAAGATCCCTCTGCTCCTCCACACTACCAAGTATCCTGCCATTTACTTTGTACTCTGCCTTGGAGTTTGTCCTTCCAAAGTGTACCACCCCATACTTCTCCGGGTTGAACTCCATCTGCCACTTCTCAGCCCACTTCTGCATCCTATCAATGTCTCTCTGCAATCTTTGACAATCCTCCACACTATCCACAACACCACCAACCTTTGTGTCATCTACAAACTTGCCAACCCACCCTTCTACCCCCACATCCAGGTTGCTAATAAAAATTACGAAAAGTAGAGGCCCCAGAACCGATCTTTTTGAGACACCACTGGTCACAATCCTCCAATCTGAATGTACTCCCTCCACCACCACCCTCTGCCTTCTGCAGGCAAGCCAATTCTGAATCCACCTGGCCAAACTACCCTGGATCCCATGCCTTCTGACTTTCTGAATAAGCCTACCGTGTGGAACCTTGTCAAATGCCTTACTAAAATCCATGTAGATCACATCCACTACACTACCCTCATCTATATGCCTGGTCACCTCCTCAAAGAACTCTATCAGGCTTGTTAGACATGATCTGCCCTTCGCAAAGAATTAGAATCAGAATCAGGTTTAAAATGTGGTGAACAACAGGAATTCTGCAGATGCTGGAAATTCAAGCAACACACATCAAAGTTGCTGGTGAACGCAGCAGGCCAGGCAACATCTCTAGGAAGAGGTACAGTTGACGTTTCAGGCCGAGACCCTTCGTCAGGACTAACGAAGGGTCTCGGCCTGAAACGTCGACTGTACCTCTTCCTAGAGATGCTGCCTGGCCTGCTGCGTTCACCAGCAACTTTGATGTGTGTTAATATGTGGTGAAATTTGTTTTGTTGTAGCAGGACATTGCAATTCTATACACAATAATAAAAAAATTACAATAAGAAGTATATACAGTGGATTCCAGTTAATTAGGCCATCAGTTAATTGAGGCAGATGCTTATCTGCAACACCCCTTAAAGAACAAAAATGAATTGAGGAAATAGCTGGGATATTCTTCGTTTATTTGGAACATTATGCCACTTAATTGGGACAGGGGACTGTTCCCAGACAGTTTCTAACTAGCATCAGTCGTATGCATTTATGTGGCCATTAGACACTACACTGTGCATAGAGTGCATAAATTGTGTATGCTTGTGTTGTTATCCATTTGGGTCAATGGATGCTGATTCAAAAAACAGTGATTTTTGATAATTTTCTTTTTTATTTTGACTTTAAACATTTCAGACCCTTGTCAAACTGCCACAAAATGATTTGACACTAGCTGCAAAAATTACCCTAGATGTCTGCGCAGACTTTGTTCATTTACAGTCAATCAAAAGAACACGGCAGCGTACACTGGATGAATTCCTCTGTTGATAACTATTAGGAACTAATGCACAGTTTTATAGTGCAGTATTGGTATTGGTAATGTTCTGTATTTCATTAAAATACATAATTTGTTACTCTGGTAGTTTGTCTTTTTTATATCTTTTTAACTATTTCCATGAAACTTTGGCTAATTGGGCAGCCACTTAATTGGGTAAAGATGTACTGGTCTGATGCATCCCAATTAATTGGGATCCACTGTGTATATTAAAAAAATAAATTAAGTAAGTAGTATTTATATTTAAATAATATTCTGATTCTCACAGTGTAAAAAGAGAGGAAACAACATACTGAGGTAATGAGCATTGGTTCAATGTCCATTCAGAAATCTGATGGCGAAGGGGAAGAAGCTGTTCCTGAACTGTTAAGTTTGTGTCTTCTGGCTCCTGTACCTCCTCCCTGATGGTGGCAATGAGAAGAGGATATATCCTGGGTGATGGGGGTCCTCAGTGATGGATGCTACCTTTTTGAGACATAGCCTTTTGAGGATGTACTAGATACCGGGGAGGCTAGTGCCCAAAGTTGGCTGAGTTTACAAATTTCTGCAGCTTTTTTCTGATCCTGTGCAGTGCCCCTCCATACCAGATGGTACATCTGTAGAAATTTGTGAGTGTCTTTGGAAGCATACCAATTCTCCTCAAAGTCCTAATGAAATATAGCCGCTGCTGTGCCTTCTTTGTAATTGCATCAATATCTTGGGACAAGGATAGATCCTCAGAGACGTTGACACCCAGGAACTTGAAACCTCACCCTTTCTACTTCTGATCCCTTGATAAGGATGGGTGTGTGATCCCTTTACTTCCTGAAGTCCACAGTCAGTTCCTTGATCTTACTGACATTGAGTGCAAGGTTGTCACTGTGACACCACTCAACCAGCTGATCTATCTCACTCCTGTACACCTTCTTGCCACCACCTAAAATTATGCCAACTGTGCCTAGCCACACAATTGTGGGTGTAGAGATAGTAGAACAGTTGGCTACACTCACACCCTTGAGGTGTGCCAATGTTGATTGTCAACAAGGAGAAGATGTTATTTCTGATCCGCACAGACTGTGGTCTCCCAGTGAGGAAGTCAAGGATCCAGCTGCAGAGGGAGGTAGACAGATTTTGAAGCTTGTTGATTAGAACTGAGGGTATGATGGTGTTGAACGCTGAGCTGTAGTCATTAAACATCAGTCTGACATGAGTATTACTATTGTCCAGGTGAATCAGGGCTGAGTGAAGAGCCAGTGTGATTGCATCTGCTGTAGGCTCATTGTGGCAATAGGCAAATTACAACAGGTCCTTGCTCAAGCAGAAATTGATTCTAGCTATGACAACCTCTCAAAGCAAGCAGATGTGAGTGTCACTTACATTATTCTTTGTTTCTTTTTGTATTTGTACAATTTGTCTTCCTTTGCTTGTCTGTCTTTGTTTTCTCCATGTGTACTTTTTTGTTCTACTGTGAATGCCTGCAAGAAAATGAATTTCAGGGTAGTATTTAGTGATATACGTATACGTACCTCGATAATAAATTTATTTTGAACTTTGAACTTTGACCTATAACATTGGCAGAAAATCCCAGGAGATCAGCAGTTTCTGAGATGCTCAAACCACTCCAACTGGCACCAACAATCATTCCACAGTCAAAATCACTTAGACATTTTTTACCAATTCTAATGTTCGGTCTGAACAACAACTGAACCTCTTGACCATACTTGCATGTTTTTATACATTGAGTTGCTGCCACATGATTGGCTGATTAGATATTTGCATTAACGAGCAGATGTACAGGCGTTCCTAATGAAGTGTCTACTGAGTTTATGTACCAAGTTCAAACCTGAGCAAAGACTTTATTTCAAAGGTTTCAAAGGTACATTTAATGTCAGAGAAATGTATATAATATACATCCTGAAATTCCTTTTCTTTGCAGCCATCCACAAAGACAGAGGAGAGCCCCAAAGAATGAATGACAGTTAAATGTTAGAACCCCAAAACCTCCCCAGCTCCTCCTTCCCATGCACAAGCAGCAGCAAAGCAATGATCCCCCCTTCCCCACCAGTAAAAAAAGCATTGGCGCCCCTCAAGTAAAGCATCAGTAAAGACACAGATTTGCAGTACTCCAAAGACTACTTGTTCACTCAGTAATTCGACATACCACAGACTCTCTCTCTCTCTCTCTCCCTAATAAGGGAGAAAGAGGTGCCTCTGTTTCATAGCGAGAGGGGAGACATAACAAACAACTCACTGATCTACAATGTTAGAAGTCCATTGTGTCACTTTTTCCAAGCTCTGTGCCCAAAGAACTTGGGTCTCTGGGCACACAGCCAGAGATCTTCCATCTCCCAAGACACACCGATTTCCTGCAGAGGCACCGACCTCGAGTCCGTCTGCCTCAGGAGCCACGAAATCCCAAAACTCCAAAGGAGACCTATTCTTCTCGGCTGCGTCCTTAGTATATTAGAAACCATAGAAACTACAGCCCAGCACAGAAACAGGCCTTTTGGCCCTTCTTGGCTGTGCCGAACCATTTTCTGCCTAGTCCCACTGACCTGCACACGGACCATATCCCTCCATACACCTCCCATCCATGTATCTGTCCAATTTATTCTTAAATGTTAAAAAAGAACCCACATTTACCACCTCGTCTGGCAGCTCATTCCATACTCCCACCACTCTCTGTGTGAAGAAGCCCCCGCTAATGTTCCCTTTAAACTTTTCCCCCCTCACCCTTAACCCATGTCCTTGAATAACAGCCAGTTGTGAGACCCTGAGAGCGGGTTCCATTCCCGCGAAGAACCGAAGTCGGCGTGTAACTCCAGGTCAGGGTCTTCAAAAGAACCCTAAAAGGGGAAAATAGAGATATTGCAGATAGAAATAGAGCTGTTTCCGAAGATGCAAGCAAAGGAGTCGCCGTTAGGTGCCATTGTCTCCTAAGCTTCTCCTTCTTGACTGAAATTTATTGTACAATTTCAATCTCTGATGTTGGAGAACAGGGAGGAAGAGGTGTTGAAGCATGGAAACTTTTGAAAAGTTGTTCTCTGCTCTCTGCAGATCTACTCATTACTTTTATTATAACCATTCAACTCTTCTAAGTGTAAATTCTGTTATTCTCTTGCGCTAACTTCTAAAGATGCAGAGTAGCGAGGATCCTGCCTGTACGGAATCTACAGAAGCATTGAAGACAGTAGAGGCATTTTCAGGTCTTCTTTGTGATAACACTTACATGCTCATCCTAAGATAGATCATCTGACATGATAATGCCAAGGAATTTAAAACTAATAACCCTCTCCACCTCTGATCCCCTAATGAGGACTGGCTTCTTCCTCCTGTAGTTGATAATCAGCTCTGCGGTTTTGCTGATGATGAGTGAGAGGTTGTTGTAGTTGCATCACGGCCTGGTATAGAAGCACTAATTCCCAGGAATGGAAAAGTCTACAGAGAGTAGTAGACACAGCCCAGTCCATCACTGGTAAAGCCCTCCTTACCATTGAGCACATCTACAAGGGGTGATTGATAAGTTTGTGGCCTAAAGAAGAAGGAGTCAATTTTAGAAAACCTAGCACATTTATTTTTCAACATTGTCCCCTCCTACATTTACACACTTAGTCCAATGGCCGTGGAGCATACGGATCCTTTCTTTGTAGAAGTCGGTGTCTTGGACGTCCAGAAAGTGGTCCACAGCAGGGGTGATTGATAAGTTCATGGCCTAAGGTAGAAGGAGATGAGTTATTAACTTCAAACTTTCTGTATAATCACTCAAAGAGGTGAACTGTACGTGCATGTAACAAGAGCTGTATAACTCATTGCCTTCTATCTTAGGCCATGAACTTATCAATCATCCCTGCTGTGGACCACTTTCTGGAGGTCCAAGATGCCAACTTCTACAAAGAAGGGATCCATATGCTCCACGACTGCTGGATTAAGTGTGTAAATGTAGGAGGGGGCTATGTTGAAAAATAAATGTGCTAGGTTTTCTAAAATTGATTCCTTCTACCTTAGGCCACGAACTTACCAATCACCCCTCGTACGTGGAGCCCTACCACAGGAAAGCAACATCTATTATCAAAGGCCTCCACCATCCCAGTCATGCTCTCTTCTCACTATGACCATTGAGCAGGAGATATGGAAGCCTTAAGTCCAACACCATCAGGTTCAGGACCAGTTATTATCCTACAACCATCAGATTATTGAACTGATGTAGAAAAGTTCACTCATCAAAACTCTGAACTGTTTCCACAGCCTGAGACTCACTTTCAAGAACTCTGCAGCTGATATTCTCAGTATTATTTTTTATTTGTAGAGTTTGTCTTCTTTTGTTCAATGGTTGTTTGTCACTTTATGTTTATGTATAGTTTTTCATAAATTCTGTTGTATTTCTTTATTTTCCTATAAATATCTGCAAGAAAATAAATCTCAAGGTGGTATATGGTGACATACTGTATATGTTCTTTGATAATAAGTTTTTCTTTGACTTTGATTTTTAACTTGATGTACTGGTGTGATGAAATGATGTGATAAAGATGACATGCAGAACAAAGCTTTTCACTGTATCTCATTACATGTGACAATAAACCAATTAACCAGAGACAGAGGTGAAAGAGGCAAATGTTAAAAATTTAAAATACTGTAGTGGAATTGCTGGAAATAGGAAATAAATCAGAAAGTACTGGAAATATTTAGCAGGTCGGGCTGCAACTGTGGAACGAGAAATAGCTAATATTTTGGATCTATCAGGCATTTCTGCTTTCCTGTACAAAATATTCCTTCTCTACAATACAAACTTTGTCATGGTGGAGCAGACTTGATGGGCCAGACAACCTAATCCTGTTCCTATGCCTTATGGTTTCACGTTGGTCTCTATAAATTGCAGCGGCCTTCTGCAACAGGTACCATAACACACGGTGAACTCCAATTCGAATTAGGATGTCTAATAATATCATTCTCTAACATACACTTAATTTCTTGTTCAGCAAGTTCACATTTTTTCTGTGTTCTTTCGATACTGATGTTGTTTTATGGGTTTTTCATCTCCAACATCTACATCATGTGTAGCTATGGTGGTTCTTCTTGGGACGTCTGGAAATAAATCTTTATATTTAAAAATTAACTGTTTCATCTGCTCTCTGTGCTCTGGCTGTAAATGAGCTTAATTGTCACTAGTACATCAAAATATACAGTGAAATTCATCATTTGCATTAAGAACCAACCCAGCCAAGGATGTGCTTGGTGCAGCCTGCAAGTGTTGCCACACCCACAGTGCTCAGCAGAACAACACAGACCACAACAAACAACAAAGACAAAAACATGCCCCATCCCTTCCTGCCCACCCATGCACGTACACAGGCGTCTAACCCCAGGACAGGTCTCCAGCTCCAGCCTCGAGTGGAAATGGACTCAAGCCTGTAGATACCAGGCTTTGACCTCCCCATTAGACTCACAGAGGTTCTCAGACTTGGCTCCAGAACCTAAAGCAGGGATCAGCCAGTCTGGATGTTTATTGTGGTTTAATCCTGCTGAAGGATACACTCACGTCAGCCTCAGCGTCACTGGGGGCTGTGGGACATCGTGAAGGTGTCTGCACGTTTTAACTGTCAAAGCAAGCACAGAAGGCATTGAGCTCATCTGGGAGAAAATCCTTGTTGTCACCTATGTCATCTGATTTCACTTTGTAGGAGGTGATAGCATTCAAGCCCCTGTCGAGCATCCTTCCAGGTCAAGTCCAGTCTGGAATTGCAACTTTGCACATGAGGTGGCTTTCCGGAGATCATACCTGGACCTACTTGGTCACCAGACTGGAATGCCACTTATCTGGCCCTCAGCAGACTGACCATCGGGGTTTCTGGTTGGAGAAGTCGCTGAATAATTTTGTGGGGACACACTCATCTATGACTGTTTTTACAAAGTCCATGACAGCTGTGGTGTGTTCATTAAGATCTTCTGATGAGTCCTTGAAGCAATCCCATAGCAGCTCCTTTGTTCCCATGATCACCTCTTTGTTGTCCTTATCTCTGGCGCCTTGCTCTTCAGCCTTTGCCTGTATGTGGGTTGGAGAAGGACAGCCAAACAATCTGATTCCCCAAAATGCGAAATGGGCATGGAAGCGTACTTATTCTTAATCACAGTGTAACAGTGGTCGAGTGTGTTGGGACCCCTGGTGCTGCAGATGATATGTTGATGATAATTAGGCAACATATTCTTCAAACAAGCCTGATGTGAAAGGCATCAGGGCAGGCTGTTTCTTGTTTGCTAATTGCAACATTCAATTCGTCAAGTGCTTGTTTAACATCTGCTTTTGGTGATATGTAAACTGTGGTCAGGATCACAGAGGAGAACTCACTTGGTAAGTAGAAGTTAATCATCAGATGTTCCAGGTCGGGGGAACAAGATTGCGACAAGACCGCTGCGTCCAAACACCACAAAGAGTTTATCATGATGTGAGGAAGAATATTAGAGAAATTGTTGGAAAAACTATAGGATTCAAGCACAGTGAAAGGGGTGGAACTTAGGTGCACACCACGTGATGGGGAGAGGTGTGAAACCCCTCATGGAGTCACAAGAGACTGCAGATGCTGGAATATGGAGCAACAAATAAGATGCTGGAAGCGTCTGTGGAGGGAAATGGACAGTGCATGTTTCGTGTATGGGTCCTTCATTTGGACACCTACTTATCCATTTCCCCAGGTTTCCCCATGTTTGTGTAGCGGCTAACATAACTCTATTACCACACTAGTGACCAGGTTAGAGCCATGTTGCTGTCTGTAAGGGGTTTGTTCAGTCTCCCCACAACCATGTGGGTTTTTTCTGGGTGCTCCATTTACTCTCACCTCCCAAAGATGTACAGTTTAGTAGGTTAATTAGTCACATGGGTGCAATTTGATGGCGCAGCCTTGATGGACTGGTAGGGCCTGTTACTGTGCTGTATCTCTAAAATAAAAATAAAACGTAGATCACATAGATGGCTTTCCACAGTGTGTTGGCAGTCTTGTTTGTGAGTCAGAAGGTTTATGACTTGAGAGACCCGAGTATTAAAGTTTCAACTGATGCTCTAGAGAAGAACATAAATCATAGAAGGCCATGAGGCCTATACAGTCAATGACGGCTCTCAGTGTAATACCATCAATCCTGTTAGAACACTTATTTCTCTGTTACTTATTCTCTCTCACACATGCCCAGCAATTTCAAGGATCAAGGATGAACTTTAATTTACCATATACATTTCTCTTGTCAACTATACTATGAGTGATACCCATTGGACAAATAACCTATCAATTAGGACATCTTTGCAACATTAGAAGGAATGGGGGCACCCAGGGTAGATCCACATCACTGCAGGGAGAAGGTGCAAATTCCATGCAGAAACACGCCAGACAGTGAAGGAGGCTGGTATTAGTAAGAAAATACCGGTGGAGACTTTAAACTTCTATGACAAACTAATTTGTATCCCGGAGGACTAAAGAAGATAGAATGGAAATGGTGGTTCATTCATGATCATTTTCTGCTGTTCTATAGATTATGGAATTGGCCCTGAAGATTAGACAGTGGAAAATGTAACTTCACTACTTGGAAAGGGGGAGGTGGAAAGTAGGAAACTGCAGACTACTTGGCCTAATTCAAGGATCAAGGATCAACTTTATTTGCCACATACATTTCTCTTGCTATCCAACCACACTACAAGTAATACACACTGGACAATCAACCGATCAGCGAGGATGTCTTTATGCCATTGGAAGAAACAGAAGCACCAGAGAAGTCCCACTATGTTGCTGTCTATGGGAACTTGCTGGGAACAAACTGGTTGGCAGATTTATCACAGTAGAGAGTAGATTTCAAAAGCACTTAGTTGGCTGCTCAATGCTTTGGCACATTCTGAAAGTGATGTGGAAAGTGCAATATGAAGGTAATTCCTTAGTTCTTCAAATGGTCTCAAAATCTGTTAGAAGTGAAAAATAATCCATATTATGTCCTTGGAGAACTTTCAAAAGGATACTCATTATATATTTTTTAAAATCTTCAAATATTTTGTGTTGCTAGGTAAAAATGTTGCATGTTTTGCTGGGGTGTGGCGGGGGGGGGTGAGATCTGTTTGATGACATTAAGACACTATCCAATTAGATATGAAGGACCTACCAGCTTTTCAATTGGCTGTGGGAAGCCAGGAAAGAAAGATGGGCATGTTTAGCAGTCAATGGCAAGAACTTGGGGGTGGAGCAGCTGGTAGTCGCAGACCAATCAGCATTTTAGATGCTCCTAATGTTTCATCAGCTCCGCCATGGACAGCCCAAAGCCCAGCTGTGAAAGGAGGACGGTTGGGCAGGGGTCCAGCAACATTATCCGGGGAAAAAAACAGAGCTACAGAGATGCCAACAATACTCCTAAGATCTCATCTGTAGGAGATAAACTTTCTTTGAAAATGGGCTACACTTGACATACTGGCCCAGGACAGAGGAGTGTGGTGAGCTGCTGTCGATGGCCTATGCCCCAGCTGGGCTGATGTGCTTAAGTAAGTAATGTCTTCATTGCTTCTGGAGTTAAGTAAGCATAACAGTTTTGAGCTGTTTGTGCTGAGGTTGATGTCCATAGGAAGTAAGAGAAAATTTGTTGAGAAATCAATCCATTTACCATTAACAATGGTGGCACAGCCACATAGTGGTTAGCACAATGCAATACAAAGTCAGTGTGTTCAATTGCTGCCACTGTCCATAAGGACATGTGCTCCCATGACCACATGGATTTTCTCTCAGTGCTCTGGTTTCCTCTCACATTCCAAAGATGTATTGGTTAGAGTTAGTAAGTTGCAGGCATGCTGCATTTGCACCACAAGCATGATGAACACTTGTGGGCTGCCCGCAGCACATCCTTGGACTGCATTGGTCATTAATGCAGATGACACATTTGGCTCAATGACAGGAATGGTTACTTCAAATGCTGGGTTTTAGATGTTTCAGGAAGGACAGGGAAGGAGGCATGTGAGGTGGGGGTGTGTCACGGCTGCAGAAAAGGTGGACGTCATGGAGGGATTGTCTACGGAGTCTCTGTGGGTGGAGGTTCGGAACAGGAAGGGGTCAATAACTCTACTAGGTGTTTTTTATAGGCCACCCAATAGTAACAGGGATATCGAGGAGCAGATAGGGAAACAGATCCTGGAAAGGTGTAATAATAACAGAGTTGTCGTGGTGGGAGATTTTAATTTCCCAAATATCGATTGGCATCTCCCTACAGCAAGGGGTTTAGATGGGGTGGGGTTTGTTAGGTGTGTTCTGGAAGGTTTCTTGACACAATATGTAGATAAGCCTACAAGAAGAGAGACTGTACTTGATTTGGTATTGGGAAATGAACCTGGTCAGGTGTCAGATCTCTCAGTGGGAGAGTATTTTGGAGATGGTGATCATAATTCTATCTCCTTTACAATAACATTGGAGAGAGATAGGAACAGACAAGAGAGAAAAGCATAATTGGAGTAAGGGGAATTATGAGGCTATCACGTACGAAATTGGAAGCTTCAAATGGGAGAAGGTGTTCTCAGGGAAAAGTACGGAAGAAATGCAAATGTTCAGGGGATATTTATGTGGAGTTCTACATAGGTACGTTCAAATGAGACAGGGAAGTTATGGTAGGGTACAGGAACTGTGGTGTACAAAGGCTGTAATAAATCTAGTCAAGAAGAAAAGAAAAGCTTACAAAAGGTTCAGAGAGCTAGATAATGTTACAGATCTAGAAGATTATAAGGCTAACAGGAAGGGGTTTAAGAAGGAAATTAGGAGAGCCAGAAGGGGCCATGAGAAGGCCTTGGCGGGCAGGATTAAGGAAAACCCCAAGGCATTCTACAAGTATGTGAAGAGCAAGAGGATAAGAAGCAATAGAATAGGACCCATCAAGTGTGACAGTGGGAAAGTGTGTATGGAGCCGGAGGAAATAGCAGAGGCACTTAATGAATACTTTACTTCAGTATTCACAATGGAAAAGGATCTTGGTGATTGTAGTGATGACTTGCAGTGGACTGAAAAGCTTGAGCATGTAGATATCAAGAAAGAGGATGTGCTGGAGCTTTTGGAAAGCATCAAGTTGGATAAGTTGCTGGGACCAGATGAGATGCACCCCAGGCTACTGTGGGAGGTGAGGGAGGAGATTGCTGAGCATCTGGTGAAGATCTTTGCATCATCAATGAGGATGGGAGAGGTTCCGGAGGATTGGAGGGTTGCGGATGTTGTTCCCTTATTCAAGAAAGGGAGTAGAGATAGCCCAGGAAATTATAGACCCGTGAGTCTTTCTTCAGTGGTTGGTAAGTTGATGGAGAAGATCCTGAGAGGCAGGATTTATGAACATTTGGAGAGGTATAATATGATTAGGAATAGTCAGCATGGTTTTGTCTAGGGCAGGTTGTGCCTTATGAGCCAGATTGAATTTTTTGAGGATCTGACTAAACCCATTGATGAAGGTAGAGCAGTAGATGTAGTGTATATGGATTTCAGCAAGGCATTTGATAAGGTACCTCATGCAAAGCTTATTGGGAAAGTGAGGAGGCATGGGATCCAAGGGGACATTGCTTTGTGGGTCCAGAACTGGCTTGCCCACAGAAGGCAAAGAGTGGTTATAGACAGGTCATATTCTGCATGGAGGTCGCTGACCAGTGGTGTGTCTCAGGGATCTGTTCTGGGACCCCTACTCTTCGTGATTTTTATAAATGACCTGGATGAGGAAGTGGTGGGATGGGTTAGTAAGTTCGCTGATGACACAAAGGTTGGGGGTGTTGTGGATAGTGTGGAGGGCTGTCAGAGGTTACAGCAGGACATTGATAGGATGCAAAACTGGGCTGAGAAGTGGCAGATGGAGTTCAACCCAGATAAGTGTGAGGTGGTTCGTTTTGGTAGGTCAAATATGATGGCAGAATATAGTATTAATGGTAAGACTCTTGACAGTGTGGAGGATCAGAGAGATCTTGGGGTCCGAGTCCATAGGACACTCAAAACAGCTGCACAGGTTGACTCTGTGGTTAAGAAGGCATACGGTGTATTGGCCTTCATCAATTGTGGAATTGAATTTAGGAGCTGAGAGGTAATGTTGCAGCTTTATAGGACCCTGGTCAGACCCCACTTGGAGTACTGTGCTCATTTCTGGTTGCCTCACTACAGGAAGGATGTGGAAACCATAGAAAGGGTGCAGAGGAGATTTACAAGGATGTTTCCTGAACTGGGGAGCATGCCTTATGAAAACAGGTTGAGTGAACTCGGCCTTTTCTCCTTGGAGTGACAGAGGATGAGAGGTGACCTGATAGAGGTGTATAAGATGATGAGAGACATTGATCGTGTGGATAGTCAGAGGCTTTTTCCCAGGGTTGAAATGGCTGCCACAAGAGGACACAGGTTTAAGGTGCTTGGGAGTGGGTACAGAGGAAATGTCAGGGGTAAGTTTTTTATGCAGAAAGTGGTGAGTGCATGGAATGGGCTGCTGGCAACGGTGGTGGAGGCGGATACTATAGGGTCTTTTAATAGACTTTTGGATAGGTACATGGAGCTTAGGAAAATAGAGAGCTATGGGTAGACCTAGTAATTTCTAAGGTTGGGAAATGTTCGGCACAACTTTGTGGGCTGAAGAGCCTGTATTGTGCTGTAGGTTTTCTATGTTTCTATTATATGTTTCTGTCTTCTTCCCTTTTCCTTTCCGGTCCTGATGAAGGATCTCAGCCCAAAATGTCGACTGTTTATTCCCATCCATAGGTGCTCTCTGACCTGCTGAGTTCCACCAGGATTTTGTATGTGTTGTTTCACTGTACATTTTAACGTTTCGATGTACATGTGACAAATCAAGCTAATGTGTAAAAATCTCTCTTTCTTTAGTAAAGGATTTTATGTGTAGCATTTATAACTTTCAAGCTGAGGTAAATCAAAGCTTTATCGGATACATGAAAATTATCAAACGCTCACAGAAATCTTCCCAACAAGGTGGTTTGACAAGCTGTGGATAGACGACTAATCAAACTAGTCCTTACTTTGATTAATTAGCGGTAAACATCAGTGTGTCGGCACTGCCTGCCTGACTTTGATTGAAAAAGAAGCAATGTGAGAAGATGTAGAAGCAATGACTTTTTGTTTCAGAATTAGTTACAAATGGGAAAAGCTAATTTTAAAAAATATTCAATCCATCCACAATATCCCCTTCATACATAATACAGTCAAAGCCCTTTCTCTCTGCTGGATTTCAATACATCAGCTGCAGGCTTATTGAGCATTACGAGCTTGACACCTTGATGGAAGAGATGAAGCAGCAATTTGCTGTTCACTCAAAACAAGCCGGCAGTTGTGTTTGGAACAGATGCATGCTCAACATTTAATCAGGATCCAATGGATTCATTCTTTAGGCTGGAAGTTTGAAATCAGCACAGCCATATACACTTTGTGGCCACTTTATTAGGTACCTCCTGAGTGTAAGTTATGACAATTGTTAACTGATTTCTAATACCGCTTTAAAATCCATTTTGCCCAAAGCTGGGGTTGTCTATAAGATAGATCATACCTCAGGTCAATAAAATGAGGATATGAGTTCCAGTGGATTGTATCTGTATAGAGGGGCAATCCATCAAGGAGCCATTTCACTCTCTTCCTCACAAGCACTAATTGACACATGTTTAGAACTTATCTATCAAAGCTTTAATTTACAAAGCAACAGACAAATGAGGCTGGTAGATGAGCAAGAACCTTTCTTTGTAATTTTCAATTATATAAAATTAACTTAAATCATACGAGAAATTATAAAACCTATTAGCCCACTTGCAATCATTTCAATTAAGCTGCAATGTGATTACTTGTGGAAAAATAAAGGGATGTTTTTAAGTAGACAAACATCTACACTCTACTGCACTGACCGATTGTGCTGATTCACCAAAAATAATCACCATTTATGATTATACGAAAATCTTTGTGGGCACTAACCACCCAGCAAACTGCCTTTTCAAAAAGTTCCTTTTTGGAAAGTGTTATAGAGCTATTAAGACAAAAAAAAACTTCATGCTACCTTAAAATTTTCTTACTCTGGGCAGTTAATCTGATTATCCATTCTAGTTTCTCCTCACTCCCCTCATTCTATGACTCCCCCATCACTGCACTGTAAATACTTTAAACCACTGTCACGTTGTAAGTACATGCTGGTATATATATATTTATGCACATTTTATTCCGTATCTGTACTTTAACCTCTAAGAACATTTTTATATAATTCTTTATTCTTGTAACTGTCATTCTCATAACATTTATTCTTATAAAGTTATTGTTTTTTGTTGCATGTCTCACCCTGACCAACACACCACAGCAAGTTTCTAATATATGTAAATGTACACGCTGAATAAAGTTGATCTTTGATCCTTGAGGAGTTCAGCATAAGGTTGAAATGTAACCTAGATAAACCCAAAGCAGAAAATTGAAACCAAATACCTGAGATCTCGAGGGAGAAGTCTGTCCTCAGCTGCTTGGGCTGCAGCTATGTAGTCGTCACTGATTTCAATGGAATCAACCATTGAAAGTGGAATAGATCAAAGGGCTGCTTTGTATTGTCTAATTAGTGTGTGTGACTGAAGACAAATGTGTCATTGGTCACCCAGTCCAGACACAGAAGGTCTCCCGAAGAAGACTCGTTCCTTTGGATCAATAGCTTGACTTTCAGATGATGCATTGTGCCAAGACCTGTTCCCTTCCCGTTCTCCTGTTCTTAGATGAGAAAACATCTTATTATTTCAGCAAATCTGATGCATGAGAAATTCTGCAGATGGTAGAAATCCAGAGAAACACATACAAAATGCTGAAGCAAGTCAGCAGGTCAGGCAGCATCTTGGAAAGGAATAAACTGTCAATGCTTCCTCCTCCATAGATGCTGAGTTCCTCCACTTTTTGCATGCGTTACTTTGGATTTCCAGCATCTGCAGAATCTCTGTATTTATGATTTGCTGCTCCACACTGAAGTCCCTTTGAAGTATGTCTACCCTGAAGGAGTTCAGTGAGATCCTTTTTCACTGCTCCCCCCTCCCTCAATGGTCTCTGCTGCTCTTTGACTCTTCAACTATGTGCTATCACCTTTCCCCTTCCTTTCCAGTCTCAGCCCAAAACATCCTCTCCATAGATGCTGTCTGATCTGCTGAGCTCCTCCAGCACTTTGAGTGTGTTATTCCTTCTGCTCCAAGAAAGTAATGGATCCAAAACACCTCTGTATTCTTTGTAGATTTGTGAATTCAAGCCAGAGGTTCCTATCTTATCTGAAACTGCCACAAGTACACTCACTGGCTTTTTAGCTTGGTGTCCTAGATGACAGTCTGTAAGCAACATCACGAGGTATTATATATTATAATTAATATGTCTATGAGACCTTTGTACCTGATACAGTAAAACTCTAATAGTCTACTATCTAATGTTCCAGAAATCCCAATGGTTTTGAACCTAGGAGTTCTGTTTGCCATACTCCCTTTGAACTCACCAGATCCCTGTTTCTCATACTCTGCTTAACTAGTTCAGCAGAACATAGTTTATGCAACTTTTTAAAAAGTGAATTAAAAACGTGTTAGGTGTTAGGTTATTAAAGGAAGTAAGATCCAATGGTCTGAAAAATCTGTCAGTCCAACGACAGCAAAGTTTCCGGGGGACCATGTTATGAAAGTTTTATATATATCATAAATCTTAAGCAAATTCCTAGGACTGGAGGTCCATGCAAGCAGGAGGCATGAGAGCTGGTGAGCCCTACTGGAGTTAGCGAGTCTGGAATTTGAAGCCCATCACTGGCGGGTCCTGGGGTGGATATCAAAGACCGAAGCTAGAAGGTCGATCGGAAGTTGAGAAGTTGAGTTGAGTCTGCGAGTCCACCGGGGAAGTCAGAGCCTGGTGTCTGTAAGCTTCCCAGTCCACTGGAGGCTGGAGGCCCAGAGCCAGCCTGTCCTGCTGCTG
The DNA here is from genome assembly GCF_963921235.1 of Mobula hypostoma. NCBI lineage: Eukaryota > Metazoa > Chordata > Chondrichthyes > Myliobatiformes > Myliobatidae > Mobula > Mobula hypostoma. The sequence continues at coordinate 55,026,190 of NC_086128.1, read as the reverse complement.
GAGGACTGTTTGTGTGTGGGTGGGAGGGAGTGAAAGGGCTTGATTTGCAGTTGTTGTTTTGTTGCTGCTGTTCTGTTTTTGTCACTGCTTGTGTGGTTCTGCCGAACATGGTGAGCATGCTGTGTTGCGCTGGAAAGTATGCTGACACTTGCAAGATATATATTCTGCTTCTTCCCCCCTCCTTTCCAGTCCTGAGTCCTGACCTGAAACTTTCACTGTTCACTCTGCTCAATAAATGCTGCCTGACTTGCTGAGTCCCTCCAACATTTTTGTATGTTACTATTCTACTCAAGTTTTTATTGTATCTGAACCTCACTACATGTGTGTGCATGACAATAGACTTGATTCACCTTGATTTGCTGGGCTAGTGGAATGCAGGTATGAGTGAGTTTGCAGGGAGGTGTAATACAGAGGGAAAGCCTCACTAATCGAAAGACACTGCTGAGATTCATGACACTATTGTCGGTTTGGTATCGAGTGAGTGTTACACAGTCAGAGAGCAGTAATCCAGTCAGCAGGATGTGGATGCTACAGTGTTGATAGGGTCTTGCTTCACAGAGAACTATGTTATTAGTGAAATATTAAGACAAATGGAGGGAAAGTTTCGGGGTGGATGTCAGAACATTGAACACTACAGCACAATATAGGCTCTTCAGCCCACAATGTTGTTCAGACCTTTAACCTACTCTAAGATCAAGCTAACCCTTCCCTCCTACATAGGTCTCCATTTTTCTATCATCGGTGTGCCGATTTAAATGACCCTAATGTACCTGCTTCTGCCACCACACCTGGAAGGGTCGTCCATGCACCCACTATTCTCTGTATAAAAATCCTACCTCTGACATCCCCCACAAGAGGAATTTTTTTTTTATACAGAGTGGTGAGCCCCTGGAATGCACTGACAGGGTGTCATGACTTGGGTTTATACATTAGGAACATTTAAGAGATTCTTATATAGGCACATGGATATAAGAACAATGGAGGGTCATGGACTGAGTAGAAGGGAAGGGTTAGGTTGATTGTGGAGTAGGTTAAAGGTCAGCACAATGTTGTGGCCTGTACTGTGCTGTATTGTTCTTTGTTCCAGTATTAAGGAGACATTGCATTATTGGAATGTCAGCAACAAGGGTGCACTACGTAGTAAAAGGAAGACTGATGAAAAAGTTCCACAAATCTGACTGAGTGCATGCAATCAATGAATAAAGAAGTCACTGATGAAATAACTGAAGACGGTTGTGTTGGGGCATTGTCCTGAGAAGATCCTAAAGCAGTGCCCTGGGATATTGAAATCCAATAGCCATAACCTTATTGCAGAGCATGACACCACATGGACAGTACTTTCTTGTTCCCCATTAACCAGTTTTAAAAGTCAAAGTCAAAGTAAATTTATTGTCAAGGTACATATATGACACCGTATACCATCCTGAGATTCATTTCTTGCAGGCATTCACAAAATAAAGAAATACAATAGAATTTATGAAAAAGTATAAAAAGCAAAAACTACAAACAGCCAATGTGCAAATGAAGACAAATCATGCAAATAATAAAAAAGTCAATAAATAACACTGTCATAAGGTCACGGCTGGGAATGGACCCAAGTGCAAGACATAGACACTGAAGTACTAGGGACAGGACTAGGATACAGGGCGATGGCAAGGACATGGATACGAAAACCAGGAACCTGAAACAGGACTGAACAAGAGAGCTAGGAGCCCGGGCTTGGACTCCGAGCCAGAGACTGGACAAGGACCCAGTACCTGGGTCTTGCCTCTGGCTCGGACCCCAGAACTAGGCAAGGACGAGGCTTGGCAGACAGGCAGGACAAGGCTGGAGTTTTGTGGCTAGAAGCTAGAGGCTAGAGACTTGGCTTGGCTTGGCAAGAGGGTCGAGGCTAGAGACTAGAGACTAGAGACTTGGCTTGGTAAGAGGCTCGAGGTTAGAGACTAGAGACTTGGCTTGGCAAGAGGCTCGAGGCTAGAGACTTGGCATGGCTTGGCAAGAAGCTCGAGGCTAGAGACTAGAGACTAGAGACTTGGCTTGGCAAGAGGCTTAAGGCAAGAGACTAGAGACTTGGCTTGGCAAGAGGCTCGAGGCTACAGGCTAGAAGCTAGAGGCTAGATACTAGAGACTTGGCTTGGCTTGGCAAGAGGCTCGAGGCTCGAGACTAGAGACTTGGCAAGAGGCTAGAGGCTGGAGTCCACAGGCTCGAGGCTAGACAAGAGACGAGGCGAGGCTGGAGACTAGAGGTGAGGCTGGAGGCTGGAGACTAGAGACTAGAGGCGAGGCTGGAGGCTGGAGACTAGAGACTAGAGGCGAGGCTGGAGGCTGGAGACTAGAGGCCAGGCTGGAGACTTGAGGCTTGAGGCTTGATGTGAGGCGAGGCTGGAGACTAGAGGCGAGGCTGGAGACTGGAGACTAGAGGTGAGGCTGGAGACTGGAGACTAGAGACTAGAGGCGAGGCTGGAGGCTGGAGGCTGGAGAGTAGAGGTGAGGCTGGAGGCTGGAGATTTGAGGCTTGAGGTGAGGCTGGAGACTAGAGGCGAGGCTGGAGGCTGGAGACTAGAGGTGAGGATGGAGGCTGGAGACTAGAGGCGAGGCTAGAGGCTGGAGACTAGAGGTGAGGATGGAGGCTGGAGACTAGAGGCGAGGCTGGAGACTTGAGGCTGGAGACTAGAGGTGAGGCTGGAGGCTGGAGACTAGAGGTGAGGCTGGAGGCTGAAGACCTGATGCGACGCTGGAGGCTGGAGATTTGAGGCTTGAGGCGAGGCTGGAGGCTGGAGACTAGAGGCGAGGCTGGAGGCTGGAGACCTGAGGCTTGAGGCGAGGCTGGAGACTAGAGGCGAGGCTGGAGGCTGGAGACCTGAGGCTTGAGGTGAGGCTGGAGATTTGAGGCTTGAGGTGAGGCTGGAGACTAGAGGCGAGGCTGGAGGCTGGAGACTAGAGGTGAGGATGGAGGCTGGAGACTAGAGGCGAGGCTAGAGGCTGGAGACTAGAGGTGAGGATGGAGGCTGGAGACTAGAGGCGAGGCTGGAGACTTGAGGCTTGAGGCAAGGCTGGAGATTTGAGGCTGGAGACTAGAGGCGAGGCTGGAGGCTGGAGACTAGAGGAAAGGCTGGAGGCTGGAGACTAGAGGAAAGGCTGGAGGCTGGAGACTTGAGGCGAGGCTGGAGGCTGGAGACTTGAGGCGAGGCTGGAGGCTGGAGACTTGAGACTTGAGGCGAGGCTTGGCTCCTCCTGGGCAGGACGTGGATCACCTGGGCAGGGCGCGGTACTCCTGGGCAGGACGCGGATCACCTGGGCAGGGCGCGGTACTCCTGGGCAGGGCGCGGATCACCACCTGACAGAGGCAAGGGACAGGAAGGGACAAAACCAACCCCAGGTAATGGCAAGATGGCCTGGCTTACCTGGGCGGAGGCAAGGGACAGGAAAGGAGCTAGGTACAGGGTGGCTCCAGGACTAGACAGCAAGACAAGGCAAGGCTACTGGCAAAGCAAGGCGAGACAGAACTTCAGGCGAGGCAAGAGTTACCAGCAATACAAGGCAGGGCTTCTGGCAAAGCGAGGCAAAACAGAACTTCAGGCGAGGCAAGAGTTACCAGCAAGACAAGGCAGGGCTTCAGGCAAGGAAACAGAAGGCAGGGGAAGGGATACAAGGAGTAAGGACAAGAACAATCCAGTGGCCATGCCCTGGTCTCTGGAGGTATTTATGCAGCCAGCCCCAATTAGCATCAGCTGACTCAATTAAAGCTCAACAAGACAGAAACAGGGTGGATGGGAACACCTGGAGCAAGGGTCGATAGATCCGACCGTGAACCGGAATATGGACTTCATGGACCGGACTATGACAAACACTGAGAACATGAGTTGTAGAGCCCTTGAAAGTGAGTCTGTACTTTGAGGAATCAGTTCATTGTTGAGATGAGTGACGTTATCCACGCTGGTTCAGGAGCCTGATGGTTGAAGGATAATAACTGATCCTCAACCTGGTGGTGTGGGGTCTGAGGCTCCTGTACCTCCTATCTGGTGATAATAGTGAGAAGAGAACATTTTTACAAAAGCTTCTCAAAGCCATGCTTCTTCAAGTGTTACCTTGGCATCAAGGGCAATAACTTTCAGTTTGCCTTTGGGATTCCACTCATGTTTGCATTTTGATTGAGGGTGTAATGAGTTCTGCAGCTGAAAAGATCTGGAGAACTACCACCCCCACCCGCGCCCCCCCCCCCCCCCCGGCCACCCCAGTGCTGAGGACAGGTTAGAATTGGCCAGATTTCTCCAGTCCATTATGGACAGACAGACCTGAGCAATTTCCACATTGCCAAGTAGATGTCAGTGTTGTAACTACTGGAAGCACCCTGACTGGAGGTGCACTGGTGTCTGGGTGATGAAGTTTTCACCTGCATGACAGGAGCCTGAAGACTCACACTCAGTATTTTATAAACAGCATCTTCCCCTCCACCATCAGATTTCTGAACGATCCATGATCCCATGAACATTACCACACTATTTTGTTCCCTTTTGCATTATTTATTTAAATATAGTATCTTTATTTGTCCCAGGTATATTAAAACATACAGTAAAATATGTCGTTTTTCGTCAAATCCCATGATTTCGTCAGGACTCAAGGGTCTCGGCCTGAAACGTCGACTGCACCTCTTCCTAGAGATGCTGTCTGGCCTGCTGCGTTCACCAGCAACTTTTATGTGTGTTGCCTGATTCATTCCCTGATGGTTTTATTCAAGGCAATCTTGCATTTTTAGCCGTGGCTTTGGAGTCTGTTTTGCAAGTAGGATAACAATAGAAAAATTGCCTTTCCATCAATTGACTCCAGGGGATCAATGGAAATAATTTTCCGTGTCTTTGCTCTGACTGAAAGGTACGTGCCTGCACATACATAGAACGCAATCAGCCTTATAACAGGTTTTCTTGAACATTCAATTCAGTTATCACCCTTAATTTGAAACCCCAGTCGGAGTGCCACCTACTGGAAAGGAGGGGGAAGTAAATGGTTTTCAATGCCATTGCAAAGATTAATACTTGAATGGGAAATAATGTGAAGAAAAATTCTGATTGGAATAGTGTTACCCGTGCTACCAAGTGTCTTGAATCTCTAGATTTCAATGATTTAACCTGAACCCACAACACCTCCTCATTAGTTAAGAGGAGGTGTTGTGGGCCTACACTTTCTGAGGAGACTGAGCATGCAAGGCCCCATTCCAACATCTTTCTACAGGAGCACCATCGAGAGTGTCCTGTCTAGCTGTGTCATTGTGTGGTGCAGAAGCTGCAAACGACCGGACTGCAAGATCCTACAGAGGATAGTAAAAACTGCTGAGAGGATCACTGGGGTCTCCCTCCCCCCTAATTGTGACATTTACCAGGAGTGTTGAGAATCATTGTCGAGGATCCCTGCCACTGATCCCACAATCTCTCTGACCCACTACTGTCAGGGAGGAGGTACAGAAGCATCCAGACTAGAGCTGCCAGACTGGGTAACAGCTTCTTCTATCAGGGTGTGAGCGCACCACTGAGGTCTTGTCACTAGGTGACTATCTACCTGTGCTGTACACTACATGCATTTTGAATTATGTTTTATTATTGTGGTATTATTTTGTTTTATGTGCTGTGTGTGATTTATGTTTTGGGTGCGTTGAGGTCTGGAGGAATGCTGTTTCGTTTGGTTGTATATTTGTACAGTCAGATGGCGATCAACTTGAACTTGAACTTGAGTTCTCTACCACAGAGGGTTGAGAAGGCCCGGCGATTGGGAGAAATTTGAATAGGAAATAGATGCATTAACAGTTTGTGGATGTCACCAAAGACTCCAGCAAATCTCTACAGACGTACCTTGGAGAGCATTCTATCTGGCTGCATCACCTCCTGGTATGGAGGCTCCAATGCACAGGATCGAGAGAGGTTGCAGACTCACCCATCTCCATCATGGGCACAAACCTCCCCAACATCAAGCACATCTTCAAAAGCCGGTGCCTCAAGAATGTGGCGTCTTTCATTCTCCATCAGGGACATGTTCTTTTATCATTGCCACCATCAAGAAGGAGGCACAGGAGCCTGAGGACCCACACTTAATGATTTAGGTAGAGCTCTTCCCATCCACCAGCAGATTTCTGAATGGTTTGTGAACCCATGAACACTATCTTACTTTCCTCTTTTGAAGAAGGGTCTCGACCCAAAATGTTGACTGTTTATTCATTTCCACAGATGCTGCCTGACCTACTAAATTCCTACAGTATTTTGTGTGTTGCTTTGGATTTCCAGAATCTGCAGACTTTCTCATGTTTATTATTTATTTATTTGTCTGTTTGTTTGCTTGTAACTTAGAGTATAATTTATGTCTTGCACTGTACTGCTGCCACAAAACAACAAATGTCACAAAACAACGGCGGTCAGGGATAGTATCACGGCTATAGAAAGGGAGGACGCTGCAGAGGGAGTGCCCACTGAGTCGGTGTGGGTGGAAGTCAGAAATCGGAAGGGATCAATCACTGTGCTGGGAGTAGTCTATAGGCCCCCAAATAGCCCTCGGGACACCGAAGAGCAGATAAGCTGGCAGAGTTTAGAATGGTGCGGGAAATACAGGGTTGTAGTTATGGGTGATTTCAACTTCCCTCATATTGACTGGCACCTCCTGACTGCAAGGGGGATAGATGGGGCTGAATTTGTCAGGTGTGTTCAAGAATGATTCCTGACACGGTATGTGGACTGGCCGACGAGACGCGAGGCCATACTGGATCTAGTTCTGGGTAATGAACCTGGTCAGGTGGCAGACCTCTTGGTGAGAGTGACCACAACTCCCTTGGCTTCAGCATAGCTATGGAAAAGGATAAAAACAGACAAAGTAGGAAAGTGCTTAACTGGGGAAGGGCTAACTATGAAGGGATGAGGCAGGAACTAGTGACAGTAAATTGGAAACAGATGTTCAAGGGTGAAAGCACAGAAGTAATGTGGAGGAAGTTTAGGGGCCACTTGTGCTGGGTTCAGGATAGGTTTGCGCCACTGAGACAAGGAAAATAATGATAGGAAAAGGGAACTGTGGCTGACGAAATACATGAGGCAACTCGTCAAGAGGAAGAAGGAAGCATATGTTAGAAATAAGAAGCAGGAAGCAGGAGGGGCTCATAAGAAATATAGGGTAGCCAGGAAGGAGCTTAAGAAAGGATTTAGGAGAGCTCGAAGGGGGCATGATAAGGCCTTGGCATGTAGGATTAAGGAGAATCCCAAGGCGTTCTATGTGTATGTGAGGAACAGAAGGATGACAAGAATGAAGGTGGGGCCGCTAAAGGATAAAGAAGGCAACATGTGCCTGGAGGCAGAGGAGGTTGGGGAGGTCCTAAATGAATACTTTGCTTCAGTATTCACAAGTGAAAAGGACCTTGATCAGGGTGAGGTCAAAATAGAACAGGCCTGTGTGCTGGACAATGTGGAGATTAAGGAAGAAGAAGTGTTGGATCTTCTTAAAAACATCAAGATTGATAAGTCCCCAGGGCCAGACGTGATACACCCCAGATTGCTGTGGGAAGTGAGAGAAGAGATCACTGGAGCAGTAGCTATGACCTTTGAATTCTCTTTGGCTGCAGGGGAGGTGCCGGAGGATTGGAGAATGGGAAATGTAGTTCCCTTGTTTAAAAAAGGTAATAGGGAGAATCCTGGGAACTATAGACCGGTGAGTCTTACGTCAGTAGTCTGCAAACTATTGGAAAGGATTCTTAACAATAGGATCTACGAGCACTTGGAGAAGTACAGTCTACTCAAGGATAGTCAACATGGCTTTGTGAAGGTAAGGTCGTGCCTCACAAGCCCAATGGAGTTTTTTGAAGAGGTAACAAAAAAAATTGATGAGGGTAGGGCGGTAGATGTTGTCTACGTGGATTTTAGCAAGGCATTTGACAAGGTCCCCCACGAGAGACTCATTCAGAAAGTCATGAGGCATGGGATCAGTGGAACCTTGGCTGTTTGGATAAAAAATTGGCTGAAAGGAAGAAAGCAGAGGGTAATAGTGGAAGGAAAGTATTCTGCCTGGAGGTCGGTGACTAGTGGAGTGCCACAAGGATCTGTCCTGGGACCCCTGTTCTTTGTGATTTTTATAAATGGCCTGGATGAAGAGGCGGAAGGTTGGGTGAGTAAGTTTGCGGACGACACGAAGATTAGAGGAGTTGTGGATGGAGCTGTAGGTTGTCGAAGGTTACAAGAGGATAGAGACAGGATGCAGAGTTGGGCAGAAAAGTGGCAGATGGAGTTCAATCCAGATAAGTGTGAGGTGATGCAATTTGGAAGGACAAACCAGAAGGCTGAGTACAGGGTTAATGGTCGGTTACTTAAGAGTGTGGATGAACAGAGGGACCTTGGGGTTCAAATCCATACATCCCTCAAGGTTGCTGCACAGGTTGATAGGATAATTAAGAAGGCCTATGGGATGCTAGGCTTCATTAATAGGGGGATTGACTTCAAGAGTAGAGAGGTCATGTTGCAACTCTATAAATCTCTGGTGAGACCACACTTAGAGTATTGTGTTCAGTTCTGGTCGCCTCATTATAGGAAGGATGTGGAAGCTATGGAGAGGGTGCAGAGGAGATTTACCAGGATGTTGCCTGGATTGGAAAACAAGTCTTATGAGGCAAGGTTAGCAGAGCTGGGACTTTTCTCTTTGGAGTGTAGAAGGATGAGAGGGGACTTGATAGAGGTCTACAAGATTACGAGAGGCATAGATAGGGTGGATAGTCAGTACCTGTTTCCCAGGGCACAAATAGCAAATACCAGAGGGCGTATGTACAAAGTTAAGGGAGGGAAGTTTAGGGGAGACATCAAGGGTAAGTTTTTTTACACAAAGGGTTGTGGGTGCCTGGAATGACTTGCCAGGGATGGTGGTGGAGGCTAAAACATTAGGGGTATTTAACAGCCTCTTGGACAGGCACATGGATGAAAGAAAAATAGAGGGTTATGGGGTAGTGTGGGTTTAGTACATTTTTTTAAAGGAATATATGGGTCGGCACAATATTGAGGGCTGAAGGGCCTGTACTGTGCTGTAGTATTCTAGTGTCTAGTGTCTAGTGTCACGATGTATGTCAGTAATAATAAACCTGATTCTGATTCTGGTTTTCAAAGTTCAGGGAACTGATGGCATGGGAAAGGGCAGAGAAAATGAGGCCAGGAGGCAGATCAACCATAATCATATTGAATGACTCGAGGGGTTGAGTGGCCTACTCCTGCTCCTATCTTCTCATCTTTGAAGTCTGAAGTGAGGACATGTTGTTGTTCCATGGGGTTTTGCTTGGGATGCTTCCTATGCTGAAAAAAAATTCTTGGGTCAAAGGCCATAGGGACAGAATGAGTAGGAAACTCAATCTATGTCATTTTAAGTCAAGTTCAACAAAAAAAAATTAGAGTAATCGAAAGTTACAATAGGACATTGGTGAGACTGCAGCTACAATAATAGCCTCCCCAGCATTGAGGACACCTTCAAATGATGATGCCTCAAGAAGGAGGCATCCATCATGAAGGATCCTCACCATCCAGGACGTGTCCTCTTCAGCAAGGAGAAGGTATAGGAGCCCGAAGGCACACATTGAAGATTTCAGAAACAGCTTCTTTCCCTCTGCCATCAGATTTCTGAATGGACAGTGAACCCATGTACATGACCTCAGTATTTTTATTTTTCTCTCTTTTGGCAACACATTTATTTTTTATATATGCTTCTTATTGTAATTTGTCATTTTTTTATCATTATCTATTACAATGTACTGCTGCTGCAAAACAACATATGTCATGATATATGGTAGTGATATTAAACTTGATTCTGATATTGTGTGCAGTTCTGGTCAGCATACATAAGGAAAGATGTGATTACGCTGGAGAAGGAGCAGAAAAGATTCATAGGGATAATGCCAGGATTGGAGGGTTTGGGGAATGGATAGGCTGGTTTGTTTTGCTTGAACTTAAGGAGACTGTGTGATGGCCTGAAAGAAGTTTAGAAAATAATAAGGGGCATGTGGCACAGTCTTTTTCCCCAGGGTAAAGAAATTTAAATTTAGAGGGCAAAAATTTAAAGACGAGAGGAGAAAGATTTAAATGGTACCTGAGGGGCAAGTTTTTTCCACACAGAGACTGGTCGATATATGGACTGAGTTGCCAAAGGAAGAGGTGAGGACAATTGCAATAATAAGGCTCGGTCCAATAGGGGTTAGTGTAATGCTTTACAATGCCAGAATATAGGTTCTATTACTGTCGGAGTGTATGAGGAGTTTCCACGTTCTCTCCATGACCACATGGGTTTACTCAAATGCTCCGATTTCCTCCCACATTCCAAAAATTTATGGGTTATGGTAAGTAAGTGGTAGGCATGTTATGTTGGCACTGGAATCGTGACTATACTTGAGGGCTGCTCCCAGCACATCATCGGACTATGTTTGTCATTGACGCAAACTACACATTTCACTGTGTGTTTCAATGCACATGGCAAATAAAACATAGAAGCATAGAAACATAGAAAAACTACAACACAATATGGGCCCTTCGGCCCACAATGCTATGCCGAACATGTACTTACTTAGAAATTACCTAGGTCACCCATAGCCCTCTATTTTTCTAAGCTCCATGTAACAATCCAGCAGTCTCTTAGAAGACCCTATCGTATCCGCCTCCACCACCGTCGCCGGCAGCCCATTCCACGCACTCCTCACTCTCTGCATAGAAAACTTACCCCTGACATCTCCTCTGTACTTACTTCCAAGCACCTTAAAACTGTGCCCTCTTGTGTTAGCCATTTCAGCCCTGGGAAAAAGCCTCTGACTATCCACACAATCAATGCCTCTCATCATCTTGTACACCTCTTTCAGGTCACCTCTCATCCTCTGCCGCTCCAAGGAGAAAAGGCCAAGTTCATTCAACCTATTCTCATAAGGCATGCTCCCCAATCCAGCCAAAAGCCTTGTACATCTCCTCTGCACCCTTTCTATGGTTTCCACATCCTCCCTGTAGTGAGGTGATCAGAACTGAGCGCGGTTCTCCAAGTGGGGTCTGACCAGGTTCCTATATATCTGTAACATTACCTCTCGGCTCCTAAACTCAATCCCACGGGGTTGATAAAGGACAATGCACCATATGCCATCTTAACCACAGAGTTAACCTGTGCAGCAGCTTTGAATGCCCTATGGGCTCGGACCCCAGGATCCCTCTGATGCTCCACACTGCCAAGAATCTTGCCATTAATACTATATTCTGCCATCATATTTGACCTATCAAAATGAACTACCTCACACTTCTCTGGGTTGAACTCCATCTGTCACTTCTCAGCCCAGTTTTGCATCCTATTGCTGTCCCATTGTAACCTTTGACAGCCCTCCACACTATCCACAACACCCCTAACCTTCGTGTCCCAGCAAATTTACTAACCCATCCCTCCACTTCCTCATCCAGGTCATTTATAAAAATCAAGAAGAGAAAGTGTCCCAGAACAGACCCCTGAGGCACACCACTGGTCACAGACCTCCATGTAGAATATGACCCGTCTACAACCACTCTTTGCCTTCTGTGGGCAAGCCAATTCTGGATCCACAAAGCAAGGTCCCCTTGGATCCCATGCCTCCTTACTTTCTCAATAAGCCTTGCATGGGGTACCCTATCAAATGCCTTGCTGAAATCCATATACACTACATCTACTGCTCTTCTTTCATCAATGTGTTTAGTCACATCCTCAAAAAATTCAATCAGGCTCGTAAGGCATGACCTGCCCTTGACAAAGCCATGCTGACTAATCCTAATCATATTATGCCTCTCCAAATGTTCATAAATCCTGCCTCTCAGGATCTTTTCCATCAACTCACCAGCCACTGAAGTAAGACTCACTGCTCTATAATTTCCCTGGCTATCTCTACTCCCTTTCTTGAATAAGGAAACAACATCTGCAACCCTCCAATCCTCCGGAACCTCTCCTATCCCCATTGATGATGCAAAGATCATTGCCAGAGGCTCAGCAATCTCCTCCCTCACCTCCCACCATAGCCTGGGGTACATCTCGTCCAGTCCCGGAGACTTATCCAACTTGATGCTTTTCAAAAGCTCCAGCACGTCCTCTTTCTTAATGTCTATATGCTCAAGCTTTTCAATCCAAGGTTAATCTCCCTCTATTTTCAATTTTTAAAGGTTCATGCATTGGAAAGATTTCGAAGGATACAGGTGAAATGCAGGTAAATGGGGCTCCCTCTGGAAAGCACTTTAATTGGCATGAATGAGATGGGTCTGTATGACTATGAATACAGAAAGATTCCATTTGGCCCATCTAATCCATACTGACTGCCAGCAGAGCAATCCCATCAATTGTATTCTGCCCCTGATCTGCTTATCTTCCTGATATCCTGCAACCCATTCTACATACAATGCCACTTTATTAGGTACAGAAGTGTGATGTATGAATCTATTTCTTTTTGAGTAATGACCCTCCCCCCTTTAGCACTACGTATTGATCTGTTGTTTGTGTATGCGCATTGTTCTCTCTCTCTCTGCAATGTGAATACACCAGTTTAAGCCATCCCCCATGTGTGCTTTTTTTAATCGATATGTAGTTGTACACAGACACAACAAATTGGCGACGAGTATGAACTCGAATGTCAGAAAATATCGTGAACTGCACGGACAACTACAGGACGAAACAGTGAAAATTAGACAGCACAAGAAGGCCGTCATAGATGCTAACAGTGAGTACAGTGCATAGTAACAGTAAAAGACGTACTGAATTTGAAGTGAAAATAACTTGGTGATGGCTTCAGTTGGGAAAAATGATTAATTTGATAGTGCTAATAAAGCTGGGAGTCATATATCGAGAGGGTTGAACTGTTTTGTTATGCAAACAACTTGGAGGAGCAAAAGAAAGCCGCTATGCTTCTTAGCTTAATGGGCCCAAGAACGTACAGCCTCTTACACAATTTAGTAATCCCTGCAAAGCCAGCAAGCAAGACATTCAATGAAATTGTTACAATGTTACAAAATCACTTGAGCCCTAAACCGCTCATAATAGCTGATAGATTTATATTTAACAAAAGGAACCAGTCAAAAGTCTTTCTGAATACACTGCAGAACTGCACAAACTTTCGCAGTATTGTGACTTTAGAGATGGACTTTCTGATGCATTAAGGGGCAGGCTTGTATGTGGCATGCATAGTCAAAGCACTCAAAAGAGACTACTATCTGAAAGAGACCTAACCTTAGAATGGACATTGACCATTGCAATATTGTTAGAGACTGCAGCAAAGGATGCAGCAGAACTGCAGGAAAGCAAGTTAGAGTGTGGAATGCACAAAATGTCCCTGAGTGGTGGAAAAAGCCAAAGATGTTATCAATGTGGCAAATCCTCTCATGATGCGCATGACCGTTGGTTCAAAGAAAAGGTTTGCAGCAAGTGCCACAGGCAAGGTCACATAGAGAGAGTGTGCAAGACAGACAAAAAGCACAACCGAGTGAAAAGTATCAAACACAAAACTAAGCAGATACATAAAGTTACTGAATGTAAGACAGAATCAGACAACACAGAGTCTGAGAAAGGTGATTCATCATGCCTACATAGTATAACTGAAGCAGATCACAAAATCATCTGGATCACAATGTATGTGTCTGGTGTAACTGAAAATGGAGCTGGATTCCGGGTCAGCTTTGTCCATAATTCCAGAGGCTGACTAAAACAGACTGTTTTCTAAGATACTGTTAGAGAAGATTTCAGTGATGCTAAAGACTTACACAGGTGAAAAAGTGTCTGCTAAAGACAAACTGAAAGTAACTGTGATGTATGGAGGCCAAACACAACAGTCTGAGCTTTATATATTGAAAAATGGAGGGCCAGCACTTTTCAGTTGTGAAAAGTTGAAAAAAATCCAACTAGACTGGCACTCAATCAAAGCTGTCAGTGTGACATCAACAGGCAACAGCAGCCCAAATGGTAGCACTAATCGGAGACTGGCACAGCTGCATTATGCTAATGAGAAGATGTTTGAGAGGGGAATAGATAAACAGGTTGAAGACTTGATCAAAAGCTGTTCGGGATGCCAAAAAGTTCAAAATGCAACCCCACAGGTACCGCTAACCTGTGGGAGTGGCTGTTGTCACTATTGCAAAGAATACATTGACTTTTCTGGGCCATTCATGGACTCCATGTTCCTGATTGCTGTGGATGCTCACTCAAAGTGGCCGGAGGTTGTACCAATGGAGTCAATCACCTCAGCAAAAACTGTCTCCACTCTGAGGCTTACCAGAATAATCTGTGAGTGATGATGGATGGCAATACACATCAGAAGAATTCCGACTGTTTATGAAGGAAAATGGCATCAGATATTTCAAGTCAGCTCCTCACCACCCAGCAACAAATGGGTTACCTGAAAGGTTTATCCAAACCTTCGAGAAGTCCATTAAAGTGATGGACAAGGAGGACATTTCTCCTCAGCAAAAGGTGGTTGACTTCCTTTTTGTGTATCAAAACTCTGTTCATGGGATGACAAATCAATCACCTACAATGCTGTTCATGAGATCTTGCACAGACCTCCTGAAACCAGACCTATGGAAGGAAGTTCAGAATGAACAGTTCAGTCAGTTACCAAGTGATCAGCAAGGAGCTTCAAGGTTGGACAGGAAGTCCTAGTGTGTGATTACTGAAAAGACAGGTGGACACCCATTGGGATAGCTACATGAACTGGACCACTGATGTATGCAGTGGATGTTGGAGGTCAGACCTGGAGACATCATGTGGACCAGATACTGGATGCTCGACTGAAGAACACACCTGAGTCAATTGCATCGAACAAGACGGACATACTACAGCCACAAGATTTGCCTCTCAGTGATGATCATGTCACTGACAGCAATTTGACACGGGAAACCGAGAATGCTGTCTTAGAGAAGACACCTACCAAACCCAATGCCACTCCTCAGGCCCAGAGGTGTGATCCTGAAAGAAACAGAGCGCCACCCAAAAGACTGAACCTTTAGAACTGCGAAGTTAGTTATGGACTGTTATTGTGAACGCATGTTTATTTGGAATACAGGTTTATGGAAGGGAAATTGAATGTTTTGTACACATACAGTTTTATGTTACATTATGGATCTATATCTTTTAAAGCAATGATCCCTCCAACACTACGTATTGATCTGTTCTCTGAACATGTGTGCACATTGTTCTCCTCCTTGCTCTAGCTGCAATGTGAATACACGAGTTAAAGACACCTCCTGCCATGTGAACTTTTATTTAATTGATATGTAGTTGTGCACAATCACAACAGGAAGTATTTAATAAAGTGGCCATTGAGTGCATATTCCTGGTCTTCATGTGTTGTAAGCCCATCCACTTCAAGGTTCGACGTGATGTGCATTCAGAGATGTTCTTCTGCACACCACTGTTGTAATATGTGGTTATTTGAGTTACTGTCACCTTCCTGTCAGCTTGAACCAGTCTGGCCATTCTCCCCTGACATCTCTCACAAACAAGACTTTTTCACCCATAAATCAAAAACA
This sequence comes from Mobula hypostoma, assembly GCF_963921235.1. Lineage (NCBI taxonomy): Eukaryota > Metazoa > Chordata > Chondrichthyes > Myliobatiformes > Myliobatidae > Mobula > Mobula hypostoma. The sequence continues at coordinate 55,010,687 of NC_086128.1, read as the reverse complement.
TCTGAGATACTCGAGCAACCCTGTCTGGCTCCAATAATCGTTCCACGATCTGAGTAATTTAGAACACATTTCTTCTCCATTCTGATGTTTGTTCTGAACAACAAATGAACCTCCTGTCACTTGATTGACTGATTGGATATTTGCATTAACGAGCAGCTGTAGACGTGTACCTAATAAAGTGGCCACTGAGTGTATATCGGCAGTTTAAAAAAGGTTTGTCTCAGTAGGTGCCACACGAAAGCAATATCAATCATCAAGGACCCCTACCATCCCGAAGCTTTAGGTCCCACACCACGAGGTTCAGGATCGGTTTTTGCCCTACAACCATCAGACTCCTGAACCGGCGTGAATAACTTCACTCATCCCTACTCTGAACCGATCTACAACCTACAGACTCACTTTCAAAGACTCTTTACAACTCATGTTCTCAGTATTTTTTTTTATTTTCAGTATTTGACCTCTTTTGCACATTGGCTGTTTGTCAGTGTTTGTATTTTTACATAAATTCTATTGCATTATTTTATTTTCCTATAAATGCAAGCAAGAAAAAAAATTCTAGGTGGTATATGGTAACTTAAACACACTTTGATAATAAATTTACTTTGAACTTTAACAATCCTATTAGCCACTTATTTCCCTGCTATCTTTTCTCTCTCTCGCACATTTCCCTAAATACATCCTTTGATAATAAATTTTGCTTTGAACTTTGAACCTATCAGCTTGTTATGTTGGGTGAAACATAGAAACATAGAAACATAGAAACATAGAAAATAGGTGCAGGAGTAGGCCACCCCGCCCTTCGAGCCTGCAACGCCATTCATGATGATCATGGCTGATCATCCAACTCAGAACCCCGCCCCAGCCTTCCCTCCATACCCCCTGATCCCCATAGCCACAAGGGCCATATCTAACTCCCTCTTAAATATAGCCAATGAACTGGCCTCAACTGTTTCCTGTGGCAGAGAATTCCACAGATTTACCACTCTCTGTGTGAAGAAGTTTTTCCTAATCTCGGTCCTAAAAGGCTTCCCCTTTATCCTCAAACTGTGACCCCTTGTTCTGGACTTCCCCCACATCGGGAACAATCTTCCTGCATCTAGCCTGTCCAATCCCTTTAGGATTTTATACGTTTCAATCAGATCCCCCCTCAATCTTCTAAATTCCAACGAGTACAAGCCCAATTCATCCAGTCTTTCTTCATATGAAAGTCCTGCCATCCCAGGAATCAATCTGGTGAACCTTCTTTGTACTCCCTCTATGGCAAAGATGTCTTTCCTCAGATTAGGGGACCAAAACTGCACACAATACTCCAGGTGTGGTCTCACCAAGGCCTTGTACAACTGCAGTAGTACCTCCCTGCTCCTGTACTCGAATCCTCTCGCTATAAATGCCAGCATACCATTTGCCTTTTTCACTGCCTGCTGTACCTGCATGCCCACTTTCAATGACTGGTGTATAATGACACCCAGGTCTCATTGCACCTCCCCTTTTCCTAATCGGCCACCATTCAGATAATAATCTGTTTTCCTATTTTTGCCACAAAGTGGATAACTTCACATTTATCCACATTAAATTGCATCTGCCATGAATTTGCCCACTCACCCAACCTATCCAAGTCACTCTGCATCCTCTTAGCATCCTCCTCACAGCTAACATTGCCGCCCAGCTTCGTGTCATCCACAAACTTGGAGATGCTGCATTTAATTCCCTCATCTAAGTCATTAATATATATTGTAAACAACTGGGGTCCCAGCACTGAGCCTTGTGGTACCCCACTAGTCACCGCCTGCCATTCTGAAAAGGTCCCGTTTATTCCCACGCTTTGCTTCCTGTCTGCCAACCAATTCTCCATCCACATCAATACCTTACCCCCAATACCGTGTGCTTTAAGTTTGCACACTAATCTCCTGTGTGGGACCTTGTCAAAAACCTTTTGAAAATCCAAATATACCACATCTACTGATTCTCCCCTATCCACTCTACTAGTTACATCCTCAAAAAATTCTATGAGATTCGTCAGACATGATTTTCCTTTCACAAATCCATGCTGACTTTGTCCGATGATTTCACCGCTTTCCAAATGTGCTGTTATCACACCTTTGATAACTGACTCCAGCAGTTTCCCCACCACCGACGTTAGGCTAACCGGTCTATAATTCCCCGGTTTCTCTCTCCCTCCTTTTTTAAAAAGTGGGGTTACATTAGCCACCCTCCAATCCTCAGGAACTAGTCCAGAATCTAACGAGTTTTGAAAAATAATCACTAATGCATCCACTATTTCTTGGGCTACTTCCTTAAGCACTCTGCGATGCAGACCAAGAACATTCAGTGAAATCCCACGTGGTCATGGGGAGAACGTCCAAACAGCACAGTCAGGAGGCTGGGGTCAAACCTGAGTCCCTGGAAGTATTTGTCAGTAGTGCTGATTTGACTCATTGTTTCCATGCAAGTTATGGATGAACCACCCAGCTGAGTCATGTCTCCCAGCCACGGGACTGCTGCACTGTGGGCCATATGGATCCATCTAAAGAAGTGTGAGGTGATACACTTTAAAAGGTGAAGCTTGAAAGCGAAGTGCGAGGTTAATGCAGGAATTCAAATGATCTTTAATATCACCAGCATATGTCATGAAATTTGTTGACTGTGCGGCAGCAGTTCAGTGCAATACATAATCATAAAGAAAAAAACTATGAATTACAGTAAGTATATGTATGGATATTAAATAGTTAAATTAAAGTAAGTAGTTTAAAAACAGAAATTTTAAAAAACGTAGTGAGGTAATGTCCATTTCGAAATCGAATGGCAGAGGGGAAGATGCTGTTCCTGAATCACTGAGTGTATGGCTTCAGGCTTCTGCAGCTCCTTCCTGATGGTAATGTCATGGGTGATGGGGGTACTTAATAATGAACATTGCCTTTCTGATACACTGCTCCTTGAGGATGTCTTGGATACTACGGAGGCTAGTACCCAAGATGGAGCTGACTAATTTTACAACTTTCTGTAGTTTTTTTTTCGGTCCTGTGCAGTAGCCCTGAACCCCCCCCCCCCCCCCCATACCAGACAGTGATGCAGCCTGTCAGGATGCTCTCCATGGTACATCTATAGAAGTTTATAAGTGTTTTAGGTGACAAACCCCAAATCTCCTCAAACTCCCAATAAAACATAGCCAAGCAAGAGAAAATCAGCAGATGCTGGAAATCCGAGCAACACACACAAAATGCTGGAGGGACTTCAACAGGCCAGGCACCATCTATGGGAAAAAGCACAATCGATGTTTTGGGCCGAAACCCTTTGGCAGGACAGGAGAAAAATTGCTGAGGAGCAGATTTGAAAAGTAGGGGGAGGGGAGAGAGAAACACAAGGTGATAAGTGAAACTTGGAGGGGGAGGGATGAAGCAAAGAGCTAGGAAGTTGATTGGTGAAAGAGACAGAAGGCCAAGGAAGCAAGAAAAATGTGCTGGGGAGGGGGGCATGCTAGGAGTACCAGAGGGAGGCGATGGGTGGGTAAGGAGATAACATGAGAAAGGGAAAGGTGGATGGGAAATGGTGAAGGGGGGAGGAGGCATTACTGGAAGTTTGAGAAATCGACATTCATGCCATCAGGTTGGAGGCTACCCAATGGAATATAAGGTGTTGTTCCTCCAACCTGAGTGTGGCTTTATCCTGACAGTGGAGGAAGCTATGGATGGACAAATCGGAATGGGAAGTGGAATTAAAATGGATGGCCACTGGGAGATCCCACTTGTTCTGGCAGATGGAGCGTAGATGCTCGGTGAAGCGATCTCATTGATATACAGGAGACCACACCGTGAGCACCAGACACAGTATATGACCCCAACAGACTCACAGGTGAAGTGTTGCCTCACCTGGAAGGACTGTTTAGGGCCCTGGATGGTAGTGAGGGAGGAGGTTTAGTGGTAGGGGTAGCACTTGTTCCACTTGCAAGGATAAGTACCAGGAGGGAGATCAGTGGGGAGGGATGAATGGACAAGGGAGTCGTGTAGGGAGCAATCCCTGTGGAAAGCAGAAAGTGGGGGGGGGGGGAAGGAAAGATATGTTTGGTGTTGGGATCCAGTTGGAAGTGGCAAAAGTTTTAGAGAATTACGTGCTGATCGCAGGGGCTGTTGGGGTGGTAGATGAGGACAAGAAGAACTCTATCCCTAGTAGGGTGGCAGGAGGATGGGTTAAGCGCAGATGTGTGTGAAATGGAAGAGATGTGGTTGAGGGCAGTGTTGATGGTGGAGGAAGGGGAGCCCCTTTCTTTGAAAAAGGAGGACAAATGAAAACCCTCATCCTGAAAGCAGATGTGGCTGAGATGGAGGAATTGAGAGAAGGGGATGGCGTTTTTACAAGTAGCAGGGTTGGACGAGGTGTAATCAAGATAGCTGTGAGAGTCCATTGGTTTATAATAGGCATCGGTAGATAAGCTGTCTCCAGAGATAGAGACAGTATCGAGAAAGGGAAGGGAAGTGTCGGAAATGGACCTAGTGAATTGAGGGCAGGGTGGAAGTTGGAGGCAAAGTGGATGAAATCAACAAGTTCAGCAAGGGTACAGGAAGCAGCACCCATGCAGTCGTCGATGTAGCATAGGAAAAGTGCAGGACGGTCACCAGTGTAGGCTTGGAACATAGACTGTTCCATGTAACCAACAAACATAGCTGCTGCCTTTCCTTCTTTATAGCTGCATTGATATGTTGCGACCAGGTTAGATTCTCAGAGATATTGACACCCAGGAATTTGAAGTTGCCTACTCTCTCCACTTCTCATCCCTCGATGAGGATGGGGTTGTATTTCCTTGTCTTTCCTCGATGCCATGGAGTATTGGCCTTCATTTGTTGGCGGGGGGAGGGATGGAAGACTGAGTTCAATGATCATGAGGTAATGTTGCAGCTCTTTCAAACCCTGGTTAGACCACACTGTTGAGTATTGTGCTCAGTTCTGGTCGTATCATTATAAAGAGGATGTGGAAGGAGAGTGCAAAGGAGATTTACCAGGATGCTGCCTGGATTGGAAAGCATATCTTCTGAGGATAGGATGAGCAAGCTAACGCTTTTCTCTTTGGAGTGAAGAAAGATTAGAGTTGACTTGATAGAGATGTACGAGATGATAAGAGGCATTGATAGAGTGCATAGCAGGAGACTTCTTCCCAAGGTAGAAATGAATAATATGAGAGGGTATTATTTTAAGGTGATTGAAGGAAAGTAAGGGAGGGGGATATCAGAGGTAGTTTTTTTTTTACACATAAAGTGGTGGGTGCATGGAACATGCTGCCAGGAGTGGTGGTAGAGGCAGATACATTAGGGACATTTATCAAACTCTTAGATAGGCAGGTGGATGATAGGAGAATGGAGGCCCATGTAGGAGAAAAGGGTTAGATTGATCTTGGAATAGGATAAAAGGTCTGTATGACATCATGGGCTGAATGAACTATACGGTACTATGCTGTACTGTTCTATGTTCTTTTGCTCTTCAAGTACACAGCCAGTACTGAAAATGTTGCAATCACCTAGCAGGTTGAACTCTGTCTTTTTGTGTGTTTCCCCCTAGCCGTCAGTCTGTGGTTTTGTATTACCATGTGCTCTTGTCCCCACGCCTGCTCTGCTCCAGCCCCAGAGTACTCTGTCTCTCACCTGTTTCTTATTGCTGCCACCTGTGTCTCATTGTGCTCCATCTATCATCTGCCTCTCTGTTTATTGCTCAGTGTATTTTAGTCCTGTGTTTACACCTGTAGGCTAGATTGTGCCAGTGAGTTTTCCTGAGCCTTTCCAGCATTCGTACCTGTACTTTGTCCATCTGAATATTGACTCTGCCTGTTCCCTGATTCTGGTTTTTGGATTTCTCTGGATGATTTGATCTCTCCCCGAACTTTGATGTTGACTTTGTTTGCACCTTGGGATTTGTTACTCAATGAATATCACTGTGTGCACAGTACTGGATCTGTGATTGGATCCTGACAAGTGTAGCAGTTAGTGCAACACCATTACAGCACTAATGACACGAGTTCTATTCCCGCTGCTGTCTATGTGGAGTTGATACATCCTTCCTGTGACTGCACAGGTTTCCTCTGGGTTCTTGGGTTTCAACCACCTTCCAGAGACATAAGGGTTAGTACATTGATTGGTCACATGGTGTGGGCATATTGGGCCAGAAGGATTTGTTACCATGCTGTAACTCTAAATAGAATAATAATAAAAAAAATCAACATCTGGGATAAGTCCAAGTGATCATGGAGAGAACATACACATAACACACAGGCAACATCGAAAGTCAAGATCAGGGTCCTTAGAGCTGCGAGACCATGGTGTTAACATGGATTGTTATTTTCATGCTAGTTGACAAAGAGCTATGTTCTCACTGTTAACATTTCAGGTCAGAGCCCTTGGATCAGAACTTTGAGAGAGCAATTCCAGCCTTCCTCTAGGTGAAAACAATTCATCTCATCCCCCTTCTTATCCTCCTTATTGAATTTCATAGAATCATTTGGCTCACAACATTGTGTTGACCATGTAACCTACTGTAGAAACTGCCTAGAATTACCCTACTGCTGAGCCCTCTGTTTTTCTAAGCTCTTAAAAGACCCTATTGTATCCGCCTCTACCATTGTCACTGGCAGTGCATTTCATGCACCCACCTCAGTCTGTGTGGAAAAACTTACCCCTGACATCCCCTTTGTACCTACTTTCAAGCACCTTAAAGCTATGCCCCCTCGTGTTAGTCATTTCAGCCCTGGAGAAAAAGCCTCTGATTATCCACACGATCAATGCCTCTCATTATCTTATACACCTCTATCAGGTCACCTCTCATACTCCATCACTCCAAGGAGAAAAGGCTAAGTTCACTCAACCTATTCTCATAAGGCATGCTCCCCAATCCAGGCAACATCCTTGTAAATCTCCTCTGCACCCTTTCTATGGTTTCCACATCCTTCCTGTAGTGAGGTAACCGAAACCAAACACTACTCCAAGTGGGGTCTAACTAAGGTGTTATATAGTTTTAACATTACCTCTCGGCTCTTGAACACAATCCCATGGCTGATGAAGGGCATCACACCATATGCCTTCTTAATGACGCTGTCAACCTGCGCAACAGTTTTGAGTGCCCTATTGACACGGACCCTAAGATCTCACTGATACTCCACACTGCCAAGAGTCCAACCATTAAAATTATATCCTGTCTTCAAAGTTGACCTACCAAAATGAACCACCTCACACTTATCTGAGTGGAACTCCATCTACCACTTCTCAGCCCAGTTCTGCATCCTATCAATGTCCCGCTGTAACCTCTGACAACCCTCCAAACTATCCACTACACCCCCAACTTTTGTGTCATCAACAAACTTACTGACCCATCCCTCCACTTACTCATCCAGGTCATTTATAGAAATCACAAAGAGGAGGGGTTCCAGAACAGATCCCTGAGGCACACCACTGGTCACTGACCTCCATGCAGAATACAAACCATCTACAACTATTCTTTGCCTTCTGTGGGCAAGCCAATTCTGGATCCACAAAGCAAGGTCTCCTTGGATCCTAAACACAAAATAATCTGCAGATGCTGGGGTCAAAGCAACACTCACAACACGCTGGAGGAACTCAGCAGGTCGGGCAGCATCCGTGGAAAAGATCAGTCGACGTTTCGGGCTGGAACCCTTTGTCAGGATGAAGGGTTCCGGCCCGAAACTTCGACAGATCTTTTCCACGGATGCTGCCTGACCTGCTGAGTTCCTCCAGCATGTTGTGAGTGTCTCCTTGGATCCCATGCCTCCTTACTTTCTGAATGAACCTTGCATGGGGAACCTCATCAAATGCCTTACTGAAATCCATGTCCACTATATCCACTGTTCTACCTTCATCAATGTGTCTTGTTACCTCTTCAAAGAATTCAATCAGGCTAGTAAGGCACGATCTTCCCTTGACAAAGCCATGCTGACTATCCCTAATCAGATTATGTTTCTCCAAATACTCATAAATCCTTCCTCTTAGGATCTACTCCAACAACTTGCCCACCACTGAAGTAAGACTTTGCATAAGCTTGACCTCAAACATGTTTAGGTTTCCATTGGCAATTTTTCTGCTCAACTGAACTGACCTGACCACCTGACCCTACTTACTTATACATTTATATGCTCAGTGGCCACATTATTAAGTACCTGCTATTCATGATCTTCTGGTGCTGTAGCTCATCCACTTCAAGGTTCGACATTTTGTGCATTCAGAGATGCTCTTCTGACCACAGTTAAAATGCGTGGTTATTTGTGTTACTGTCGCCTTCCTGTCAGCTTGAACCAGTCTGGCCATTCTTCTCTGACCTCTCTGATTAACAAAGCGTTTTCACCCACAGAACTGCTGTTTTCAGGATGCTTTTTGATTTTCGCACCATTCTCTACAAATTCTAGAGATTGTTGTGTGTGAAAATCCCAGATGATCAGAAATTTTTGAGATACTCAAGCCAGCCCATCTGGCACTGACAATCAGTTCATAGCCAAAGACACTTTGATCAAATTTCTTCCCCATTCTGATGTTCGGTCTGAACAATAATTGAACCTCTTGACCATATCTTCATGCTTTTATACACTGAGTTGCTGCCTCATGATTGGCTGATTATATACAATATTTACATTAATGAGCAGGTGTACAGGTATACCTAATTAAGTGGCCACTGAGTGTATTCCTGCCACCTCAAGCCTCCCTTTGCACCAACAACCATGCAACTAATTTTGTTTCATCTGCAATCTTCTTTATCATACTGTCCACACAGAACACTAAAGCACAGTACAGGCCTTTTGGCCCACAATTTTGTGCTGACCTTTTAATCAACTCCAAGATCAACCTAATGCTTCCCTCTCACATACCCATCCAGTTTTCTGCATTTAGGTCTAAATCCTTAATACATCCTACAAGATGATTTAAAGTTGATAGGGTTTTTAAGAAGGCATAAGTGCTGCAGCTCTATAAAACCTTGGTTAGACCACTCTTGGAATATTGTGTCAGTTTTGGTCTGCTCATTATCGGAAGGCTGCCTGGAGTAGGGAGCATATCTTATGAGGATAGGCTGAGTGAGCTAAGGCTTTTGCCTTTGGAACGAAGGAGGATGAGCGGTGACTTGATAGAAGTGTACAAGATGATGAGGCAGAGATAAAGTGGATAGCCGGAGACTTTTCCCAGGGTGGAAATGGCTAATACAGGAGGGCATAACTTTAAAGTGTGTGAAGGAAAGTATGCAGAGGATGTCAGAGGTAAGTTCTTTACACAGAGTGGTATGTGTGTGGAATACAGTGCCGGGGATGATAGTAGAGGCAGATAAGTTAGGGGTGTTTAAGATGGGCACGTACGAGGGGTGATTGATAAGTTCGTGTCCTAAGGTAGAAGGAGTCAATTTTAGTCCCCTCCTACATTTATACATTTAGTCCAGCGTTTGTGGAGCATACGGATCCCTTCTCTGTAGAAGTCGGTGTCTTGGACCTCCAGAAAGTGGTCCACAGCAGGGGTGATTGATAAGTTCATGGCCTAAGGTAGAAGGGGATGAGTTATACAGCTCTCATTACATGCACATGCAGTTCAACTCTTTGAGTGATTATGCAGAAAGTTTGAAGTTAATAACTCATCTCCTTCTACATGGAGGGCTATGTGGGAGAGAAGGGTTAAATTGATCTTAGAGTAGGTTAAAAGGTTGACACAATGTTGTGGACCATAGGCCCTGTACCATGTTGTAGTGTTCTATTTTCTGTGTTCAAACCAGCCAGTAGCAGATTCTCACTCGCTGAATAATACTCTCACAATCACATCACCATTTCTGAGGATATCTGCAATAAGCTTTCACAGAACAATGCAAGCAATATCTTATTTCAGAATGTACACCAACTTATGGCAATTGGATCCTGGATTTCCTCACTTGCAGACTCCAGTCAGTTTGGATTGAGAACGACATCTCCTCCACAATCTCCATCAGCACAGGAGCACTACAAGGCCGTGTGCTTAGCCCCTGCTCTACTCACTTTATGTCTATGACTTTACACCTATTACACCTCAAGTACAGCTCCAGCACCATATACACCTTTGCTAATGACATCACTGTTGTGCATTGTATCAAATGTGGTGATGAATCAACATACAAGAAGGAGATTGAAAATTTGGCTGAGTGGTGTCTTAACAACAACCTCTCACTTAGTGTTAGCAAGATCAAGAAACTAATTGTAGACTTCAGGAGAGGGAAACCAGAGGTCCATGAGCCAGTCCTCATCAGGGGATCAGAGGTGGAGAGGGTCAGTAACTTTAAATTCCTGGGTGTCACTACCTCAGTGGACCTGTCCTGGACCCATCATATAAAAGTAATTGCAAGGAAAGCACAACAGTGCCTCTACTTCCTTAGAAGGCTACGGCGATTCGGCATGACATCAAAAACCTTGGCAAACTTCTATAGGTGTGTAGTGGAAAGTGTGCTGACTGGCTACGTTACGGCCTGGTATGGGAACACCAATCCCTTTGAGCAGAAAATACTACAGAAGGTAGTGGATTCGGCCCAGTACGTCACGGGTAAAATCCTTCCAACTATTGAGCACATCTCATCTACATGAAACACTATCATAGGAAAGCAGCATCCATCATCAAAGATCCTCACCACCCAGGCCATGCTCTTTTCTCACTGCTGACATCAGGTAAAAGATACAGGAGCCTCAGGATTCACACCACCAGGCTCAAGAACAGTTACTATCCCTCAACTATCAGGCTCTTGAGCAAAATCTCATCCATTGAGATGTTCCCACAACAAATAATTTCACTTTAAGGACACTTTATCTTGTTATTTCATGGTCGTTATTTATTGCTATTTATTTATAGTTACATTTCAACGTTTGTCGTCTTCTCTGCTCTTGCTCTTTCATTGATCCTGTTTACAGTTGCTATTCTATAGATTGGTTGAGTATGCCTGCTGGAGAAAAAATCTCGAGGTTTTAGATGGTGACGTGAATGTTCTCTAATAATAAACTTTACTTTGAACTTTTATGTTGAATGGAGACATAGGAAACCTGCAGAAGCTGAAAACTGGAGCAGCGAACGATCTGCTGAAGGAACTCAGCAGGTTGAGCAGTTTCCTGTGGAGAGAAAAAATAGCCGACATTTTGGGATGAAACCCTGAAACCTCTCCCCTAATAATTGGAGTTATCACCTTCCTTACTTACATATGTTCCTGCTTTTCACCCTCCAGCAACTGTTTCCACCTGCACCCTTACCACGACCTCCCCATCTTCCTCCCTTCATGTCTGCCTCCTATCTTGTCTCCCAACCTCTCCCATTCCTGGCTTGATCTAACCATCAACCATCAACACCTCCTCTCTGCTTCAATCCACCAGTCATATCAGGTCTCTGTCTAACCCCTTCCATTCTCCTCTTTCTACCGGCTACTTTCACCTCCCCTTTCAGTACTAATCTCCAAAACATCGACAGTTCCACTTCCCCCACAATACTGTTGCTGTTTGACACACTGAGTTCTTCCAGCAGATTGTTTGTAACTTCTGCCGAATGATTGCATTGTGTGTGTGGTCGAACCATAACCTGACACATAAACAGGTAATTCCATTCAATGCACCTTATAAATAAACACTAATATAATACAAACAGAAAATGATAGAAACACTCAGCTGGCATCGGCAGAAAGAAAAACATTCAGATCTGCAACAGCACACAAAATGCTGGAGGAAATCAGCAGGTCAGGCAGCATCTTTGGAAAGGAATAATAAGTTTACCGTCCTGGATACTGTTGGCGGGGACGACCGACCAGGTGTGAGCCACAGTGGCAGGGCCTCCGCCACTGATTCTGACCCAGTGGTGCAGAAGGGTAGGACGGAGAAGAGGAGAGCTGTTGTCATTGGAGACTCTATAGTCAGGGGAGTAGACAGGAGATTTTGTGGACGTGAGAAGGACACCCGCATGGTGTGTTGCCTCCCGGGTGCCAGGGTACGGGATGTCTCTGACCGGGTGCACGACATCCTGGTACGAGAGGGAAAGCAACCAGAAGTCGTGATACATGTTGGGCCCAACGACATAGGCAGGAAGAGGGATGAGGTCCTGAAGTGTGAGTTTCGGGAACTAGGCAGAAGGCTGAAGAACAGGACCTCAAGGGTGGCGTTCTCAGAATTGCTGCCAGTGCTACGTGACAGTGATGGTAAGAATTGGAGGAGATGGCAGTTGAATGCCTGGCTGAGGAGTTGGTGCAGGGAGCAGGGTTTTAGATTTTTAGATCATTGGGATCTCTTCTGGGGAAGGTTGCACCTGTACAGATTGGATGGGTTGCACCTGAACTCGAGGGGGAGCAATATCCTTGCAGGTAGGTTTGCCAGCATGGTTTGGGAGGGTTTAAACTAATTTGCAAGGGGGATGGGACCCAGAACGATAGAGCAGTGAAAGAAGTGCATGGAGTAAAGCCAGATCTAACATACAGAGAGGTTTTGAGGAAAGAGAAGCAGAATAAATGGTGTAAAGACAGTAAGGTAGAAGGGCTGAAATGTGTGTACCTCAATGCAAGAAGCATCAGGAACAAAGGTGATGAACTGAAAGCTTGGATACATACATGGAATTATGATGTAGTGGCCATTACAGAGACTTGGCTGGCACCAGGGCAGGAATGGATTCTCAATATTCCTGGACTTCAGTGCTTTAAAAGGGATAGAGAGGGGGCAAAAAGGGGAGGGGGTGGCATTACTGGTCAGGGATACTATTATAGCTACAGAAAGGGTGGGTAATGTAGCAGGATCCTCTTTTGAGTCAGTATGGGTGGAAGTCAGGAACAGGAAGAGAGCAATTACTCCACTGGGGGTATTCTATAGGCCCTCTGGTAGCAGCAGAGATACAGAGGAGCAGATGGGGAGGCAGATTTTGGAAAGGTGCAAAAATAATAGGGTTGTTACCATGGGTGACTTTAACTTCCCTAATATTGATTGGCACCTGATTAGTTCCAAGGGTTTAGATGGGGCAGAGTTTGTTAAGTGTGTCCAGGACGGATTCCTGTCACAGTATGTGGACAGGCCGACCAGGGGGAATGCCATACTAGATCTAGTACTACGTAATGAACCGGGTCAGGTCACAGATCTCTCAGTGGGTGAGCATCTGGGAGACAGTGACCACCGCTCCCAGGCCTTTAGCATTATCATGGAAAAGGATAGAATCAGAGAGGACAGGAAAATTTTTAATTGGGGAAGGGCAAATTATGAGGCTATAAGGCTAGAACTTGCGGGTGTGAATTGGGATGATGTTTTTGCAGGGAAATGTACTATGGACATGTGGTTCATGTTTAGAGATCTCTTACGGGATGTTAGGGATAAATTTGTCCCGGTGAGGAAGATAAAGAATGGTAGGGTGAAGGAACCATGGGTGACAAGTGAGGTGGAAAATCTAGTCAGGTGGAAGAAGGCAGCATACATGAGGTTTAGGAAGCAAGGATCAGATGGGTCTATTGAGGAATATAGGGAAGCAAGAAAGGAGCTTAAGAAGGGGCTGAGAAGAGCAAAAAGGGGGGAATGAGAAGGCCTTGGCGAGTATGGTAAAGGAAAACCCCAAGGCATTCTTCAATTATGTGAAGAAAGAAAGGATGACAGGAGTGTATGTAGAACCGATTAGAGATAAAGGTGGGAAGATGCGCCTGGAAACTGTGGAAGTGAGCGAGGTCCTCAATAAATACTTCTCTTCGGTATTCACCAATGAGAGGGAACTTGATGATGATGAGGACAATATGAGTGAGGTTGATGTTCTGGAGCATGTTGATATTAAGGGAGAGGAGGTGTTGGAGTTGTTAAAATATATTAGGACAGATAAGTCCCTGGGGCCTGACGGAATATTCTCCAGGCTGCTCCACGAGGCGAGAGAAGAGATTGCTGAACCCCTGGCTAGGATCTTTATGTCCTTGTTGTCCACGGGAATCGTACTGGAGGATTGGAGGGAGGTGAATGTTGTTCCCTTGTTCAAAAAAGGTAGTAGGAATAGTCCGGGTAATTATAGACCATTGAGCCTTACGTCTGTGGTGGGAAAGCTGTTGGAAAAGATTCTTAGAGATAGGATCTATAGGCATTTAGAGAATCATGGTCTGATCAGGGACAGTCAGCATGGCTTTGTGAAGGGCAGATCGTGTCTAACAAACCTGATAGAGTTCTTTGAGGAGGTGACCAGGCATATAGATGAGGGTAGTGCAGTGGATGTGATCTATATGGATTTTAGTAAGGCATTTGACAAGGTTCCACACGGTAGGCTTATTCAGAAAGTTATAAGGCATGGGATCCAGGGAAGTTTGGCCAGGTGGATTCAGAATTGGCTTGCCTGCAGAAGGCAGAGGGTGGTGGTGGAGGGAGTACATTCAGATTGGAGGATTGTGACTAGTGGTGTCCCACAAGGATTTGTTCTGGGACCACTACTTTTCGTGATTTTTATTAATGACCTGGATGTGGGTTTAGAAGGGTGGGTTGGCAAGTTTGCAGACGACACAAAGGTTGGTGGTGTTGTAGATAGTGTAGAGGATTGTCAAAGATTGCAGAGAGACATTGATAGGATGCAGAAGTGGGCTGAGAAGTGGCAGATGGAGTTCAACCCGGAGAAGTGTGAGGTGGTACACTTTGGAAGGACAAACTCCAAGGCAGAGTACAAAGCAAATGGCAGGATACTTGGTAGTGTGGAGGAGCAGAGGGATCTAGGGGTACATGTCCACAGATCCCTGAAAGTTGCCTCACAGGTGGTAGGGTAGTTAAGAAAGCTTATGGGGTGTTAGCTTTCACAAGTCGAGGGATAGAGTTTAAGAGTTGCGATGTAATGATGCAGCTCTATAAAACTCTGGTTAGGCCACACTTGGAGTACTGTGTCCAGTTCTGGTCACCTCACTATAGGAAGGATGTGGAAGCATTGGAAAGGGTACAGAGGAGATTTACCAGGATGCTGTCTGGTTTAGAAAGTATGCATTATGATTAGAGATTAAGGGAGGTAGGGCTTTACTCTTCAGAGAGAAGGAGGTTGAGAGGAGACATGATAGAGGTGTACAAGATAATAAGAGGAATAGATAGAGTGGATAGCCAGCGCCTCTTCCCCAGGGCACCACTGCTCAATACAAGAGGACATGGCTTTAAGGTAAGGGGTGGGAAGTTCAAGGGGGATATTAGAGGAAGGTTTTTTACTCAGAGAGTGGTTGGTGCGTGGAGTGCACTGCCTGAGTCAGTGGTGGAGGCAGATACACTAGTGAAGTTTAAGAGACTACTAGACAGGTATATGGAGGAAGTTAAGGTGGGGGCTTACATGGGAGGCAGGGTTTGAGGGTCGGCACAACATTGTGGGCCGAAGGGCCTGTACTGTGCTGTACTATTCTATGTTCTATGTTCTATGTTCCATAATAAACAGTCAACATTTCAGGCTGAGACCTTTCATCAGATCTGGGACCTTTCATCCAAACTAAACAAAATTAACTTATCTTTATAGAATGAAGACTGTTATTATTATTTGAATGAGCTATAATACAATGCACCTAACCGGTTGCAATAGTTTATAGTAGTAAAGATACTAGACCAGCAACCAAAGTTCCACAGTGTTGATCCTGGATGGACATAGAACAGTACTGCACAGTACTGGCCCTACAGCCCACAATGAGATCAATCTAACCCTTCCCTCCTACATAGCCCTCCACTTTCCTATCTTCCATATGTCTATCTAAAAGTCTCGAATATGTCCCAAATGTATCTGCCTCTACTACCACCCCTGGCAGGGCGTTCCACGCATGCACCACTCTCTGTGTGAAAAAAAAATTACCTCTGGCATCTCCATGAAACACTCCTCCAATCACCTTAATTATACCACCTCATATTAGTCACTGCCACCTTGGGAAAAATGTATCTGGCTATTCACTCTATCTATACCTCTCATCATCTTGTACACCTCTATCAAGTCACCTCTCAATCTCCTTTGCTCCAAAGGAAAAGCCCTAGTTTGCTCAACTTATCCTCAGGAGACATGTAAAGTTAAGACATCCAAATCTCATCATAAAATTGAGACTCTATTCTTTGGAGTTTCAAAAAAGGAGAGATCTCATCAAAACATACAAGATTCTGAATGAGCTTGACAGGCTGGATACAAAGAAAACATTTCTCTTGGCCGAGGAGTCTTGGACTGAGACAGACTTTCTCATAGGAGTTAGAATATTTAGGACTGAGATGAGAAATTTCTTCTCTCAAGTGTTGGTGAGTCTTTTACCTTCTCTTCCCGCACACACACCTTTTATGATTCACTAATTCCCTTTCCACCCTCTTTCAGCTGGCTCTACCAGTCCTTTTATCATTTCATCTTTCCTACCCTCCATCTTGTCATGGGTCTTCCCTCTGCTTGTCCTCTCTATCTGCATCGTAAAACTCACCTTGAACTATTGTTGTGTTTTTGTTGTTGTTTGTGTTGTTCTACTGAAAATTGTGGGCATGCTATGTTGACACTGAAATGTGTGACAACATTTGCAGGCTGCCCCCAACACATCCTTAGTTGTGTTGGTTGCTAATGCAAAAACACATTTCTGTGTGTGTTTCAATAGACATGTGATCAATAAATGAATTTGAAACAGGTTCATGGTAAACAGACAGGTCCATTGATAGGAAAGGTTTAGACTGGATATGAGCCAAATGTCAAAGTCAAAGACAAGGTGTACAAATAATAAATAGACAGAAAGACAGAGAGATTGATAGACAAATAATTGAAAACAAGAGTTGTAAAGTGCATCTGTATGAGTCTGTAGATTGTAGAATCAGTTCAGTGTTGTATTGAGTGAAGTTATCCACAATGGTTCAGGTTAAATGTGGGCAAGTGGGACTAGCTTAGATGGGAATCTTGGTCAACGTGGACAAGTTGGACTGAAAAGCCTGCTTCTGTACTACTTGACTCTATGACTCAAAATTTTCCCAGGTCCAAAGAGAGGTAAATCCTAACCCTAAAATATTAACTTTGTGTCTCTATCCACAGATTTGGCCTGACAGGCTGAGAATTTCTGATATTTTCTGCTTTATTCTACATTCAGCAGAGACTGATCCTCACGCAGTTAAAATTTAGAGATTCTCCACTGCAAAAAGCCAGTAGATCAATTTGAAAACAGAGTTGAGTGGAGATAGAAAGCCAGGAAATAAAAAAAAGTGCTGGGCTATATCCAAATTCCATCTATTTCCATCGATGCTGCCTGATCTGATGAGTTTCTCGAGCATTTTGTGCATGTTGCTCCAAATTCCAGTTTGTGAACTATACTGGTGACAAGACCAAGTTCTTCTTAATCTCAACAATGAGGCCATTTTTGGGTTCAAGTCCATTTAAATTGCATCTTTGTTCCCATCGCCTCATCCCATTGCCAACACTTAATTAAACGGCTCAATGATCTTATGATGACTCACTTCAAGAAAACTAAAAAACTTCTGGCATACATGTCACTGTTGTTGATATACCACATCTGCATTTTAAAAACTTCACAGGACATTGAGTACTTGCCTCGTTTGTACCTTGTCAGCAGACACGAGAGATTTATTCATTAAGCAGATTTCCTTTTAGTAAGTTCTTGCACACAGAAGAACACAATATAAATATTTTCTAGTCTTTATGTAAGCTCACAAGGCTTGTTTAACTGTGCTTTATAGCATAAGCAGATACAAGAGAGGATTCTGTTGGATTCAAAGTGGTTTGAGCATGATCACTGTATTCCTATAAATTGTAGGGTGGAATTTTATGGTAATGCCATAATTTCATGACTTTCTTTAAAAAAAACATGAACCAAACTGCATTTTTAAACCTTATTATGTTACACAGAGCATAGAACCTAGAACATTACAGCACAGTACAGGATCTTCGGCCCATGATGTTGTGACAACCTTTGACCTGCTCTAAGAGCAATAAACTGAGAAGAAAGGCCAGCTCTGTTATAGGAGACAAACTGGAGGCTGTGACAGAACAAAGGGCATACAGAAAACTTTGGCAATTCTGGACAATGTTTCTTACCCTCTGCATGCCACCTTGGCCAAACAGAGCAGCACTTTTAGTAGTAGACTAAGATAACAGCGCTGCTCTAAAGAGTGCTATATGAGGTCATTCTTACCCCAGCTATTAGGGTCTATAATGAATCAACCTATAACAAGGGAAGTGATAATCCCCTCCAGTTAGACTGCTTGAGGTAATTTATTTTTTATTCTTTCTTACTTCTTTTCTAATATTTATATCTGTGCACTTGTAATGCTACTGTGACACTGCAACTTTTTTTGGGATCAATAAAGTATCTATCTATCTAACCCTTCCCTCTTAAATAACCTTCCAATTTTTCTGTCATCCATTTTTCCAGTCACCTCTCATCTTCCTTCATTCCAAATTGAAAAAAAGTTCAAAAGTCAAATGTCAAAGTAAAATTTGTTATCAGAGTACAGACATGTCACTACATAGAACCCTAGAGATTCTTTTTCTGTGGGCATACTAAGAAAATCTATAGAACTGTAACTGTAAACAGGATTGATGGACAACAAACAGTGCAAATGCAGATATAAATAAATAGCAGTAATTAATGAACATGAAATAACAAGATAAAGAGTCCTTAAAGTGAGACCATTGGTTGTGGGAACACCAGAAGTAGAATGGGTGTAGTTATCCCTTTCTGTTCAAGAGCCTGATAGAAGAGAGGTAGTAACTGTTCTTGAAATTGGTGGTACGAGTCTTGAGGCACTTGATGGGAACAGTGAGAAAAGAGCATGGTCTGGGTGGTGAGGATCTTTGATGATGGATGCTGCTTTTCACCGACAACATTTTATGTCGATGTGTGCAATGTTTGGGAGAGTTTTACCCGTGATGTACTGGGCCAAATCCACTACCTTTTGTAGGATTTTCTGCCCAACGGCATTGGTGTTCCCATACCAGGCCATAATGCAGCCAGTCAGCACATTTTCCACCACACATCCATAGCAGTTTTCCAAGGTTTTTGACGACATGCAGAAACTCCACAGACTCCTGAGGAAGTAGAGGCACCGTTGTGCTTTCTTTGCAATAATATTTTTATGATGGGTCCAGGACAGAACCTCTGAGATAGTGACAGCCAGGAATTTAAACTTACTGACCCTTTCCTCCTCTGATCCTCTAATGATTACTGGCTCATCAACCTCTGGTTTCCCTCTCCTGAAGTCTACAATCAGCTCCTTGGTCTTATTGACATTGAGTGAGAGGTTGTTGTTATTACACCACTCAGCCAAATTTCCAATCACCCTCCTGTATGCTGATTCATCACCACCTTTGATATGGCCCACAACAGTGGTGTCATCAGCAAACTTGTTTATGATGTTGGAGCTGTATTTAGCCACACAGTCATAGGTGTAAAGTGAGTAGAGCAGGGGGCTAAGTACACATCCCTGCAGTGCTCCTGTGCTGATGGAGATTGTGGAGGAGATGATTTTGCCAATCCAAACTGACTGGGGTCTGCAAGTGAGGAAATCCAGGAACCAACTGAACAAGTGGGTATTGAGGCCCAGGTCTTGGAGTTTACTGATTAGTTTTGAGGGGATGATGGTATTATATGCTGAGTTGTGCTCAATAAAGAGCATCCTGATGTTTGCATCTTTGCTGTCTAGATGTTCCAGGGTTGTGTGAAGAGCCAATGAGATGGCACCTACTGTAGTCCTGTTGCTTTGGAAGGTGTACTGGAGCAGAACGAAGTCACCATTCAGACAGGAGCTGATATACTTCAACACCAGCACCTCAAAACACTTCATCAGTGTGGATGGAAGTGCCACTGACTGATTGTATAGGTAAGTGTATGGGTGACATGTGTGGGTATGAAAAATGGATACGGCAAGGAAATGGTTAACAAGTAGGAATTTGTTGGTCTGTCCTGTTTTGAAGTCTACCTGCATGTTGGGCAAATTGACCCTTGATACTAGATAAGGGAAGAACAATATATAACTCTGATCTACCAGATAACATGCCTGAGAGCAAGCTAAAAGTGCTGATTTGTGTAAAAGTAATTAATCACCTTGTCTCTAAAGAATGTTTTTTGTTATATTGTTTGGTTGTAGACTTGATAGGATGCATTGTCCCTGGGGAGGCAAAGGCTGATTGTTGAAGGTCACCCGACCGACAGGTTAGGGTCGTGTAAACGTCGGATTGGGTGCTTGGCCCCTTCCAGCTGGACTGGGAGGTGGAGATAGTGCTATAAATGTGGGCAAGTTCTTTCTTGGGCAGACCACTTGCCTGGGTCCCACCTTCGGGCCGAGCAGCTGAACCAGCGTCAAGGACCTCCACGCTAGCCAGTCCACGGTCGATCGCCTGCCTCAGGGACCACGCAGATGTTGCTAAGTATACTCGGCGGTGTCGACCACTAGGGGTTGTTTAAGTTAGCCCTACCTATTAGTGGTGTAGGTAGTGTACAATATAAAGCATTTCTCACAACTCTCTATTTTCTTCTCTGTATTAACAATAAAGTGAGTCTTGGAGGAACTACCGAGTCTGCGTCCATTTGTTCAAGCAAAACCAAATAGTTGCAGCATCCACCCATCACGGTTATTCTTAATGGGTATCAGTTTTGTGGAACAGTGATACACATTGAGGAAGGTTACCGCACTCTTCTAGGCACCGGTATGATTGAAGCCTCCTTGAAGCAGGTGGGTACCACACACTGCTGGACCGAGTGGTTGAAGGTATTTGTGAACACACCAGCCAGTTGGTCAGCACTAGAAAAGTCCGATTTCGCTCAGCCTATCCTGATAAGGCATGCCATTCAATCCAGCTGTCTCCCAAAATCTCCTCTACACCCTCTCTAAAGCTTCCATGTCCTGCTTCTTTAAAGTGACCACAATGGAAGACAAGTGTGGTCAAACCTGGGTTTTATAGAGCTACAACATTACCTCACAGCTCTTCAACTCAATCCCCTGAGTAATGAATAGTACTGTGTAGACCTTACTGGCTGCCTAGAGGAGTTCAGGGCTGTTATTATCACAGCTGTGTATACACCATCGCAGGCTGATACCAACCTGGCTCAGGCAACTGTATGAGACCATCAGCACCCTAGAGGCTATACACCGAGAGGCTGCTTTCATCGTCACCAGAGACTTAAATTGAGCGTCGCTGACTGAAGTTTCTCTGAAGTTTTGTCAACACATCCAGGTGAGCACAGGGGGAGATAGCATATTCGACCACTACTACTCTCCCTTCCACAACACTTACAAAGGCAGAAACAGAAACAAGAGGCGGCCATAGTTAGAACTGTCCACAGTTGGTCCGACTAATCAGTTTCCATACTACAGGAGAGCTTTGATGATGTCGACTGGAATGCCTTTCATGATAAGGATGTCTCCAAGTTCACAGAAGGGGTCACGAGCTTCATCTGGAAGCGCGTCGAGGACGTTGTTCCCCAAAAGTCGGTCAGGGCTTATCCAAACCAGAAACCCTGGATCAACAGTTCCATGCGAGACTGGGCTTTCACTCAGGCACTCAAGAAATGCAGCTACGATTTACGCAAAGTCATCAAGGCAACAAAACAACAATACAGGGACAAGATCCAGACACAACTCTCCACCAACAGCACATGCAGCTTATGGCAAGGTCTGCACACCATCGCAGACTTCAGAGCTGAACGCAGTGGAGTTTCCAACATCGATGTCTCTCTCCCAGATGAGCTAAATCTTTTTTACGCTCAGTTTGATGTCACCAACGCTGATCCCCGGAGGAGAGCCACTGATGCAACCTGCACCTTGGTCATCTCTGAGGCTGAAGTACGCAGGTGTTTCCAACGAGTGGACAGCCTCAAGGCTACAGGACCGGACGGCATCTCTCCCTCTCCCAGTGTAGAGTGCTCTCCTGCTTCAAAACATTTCACCATTGTCCCTGTACCTAAAAAGACCAAAGTAACATGTCTGCACAACTGGTGTCCTGTCACACTCACCTCAGCTTTGAGAGGCTGGTCAAGGATTACATCTGCAGCTTGCTAACCACCCACACTGGACCCTCTGCAATTCACCTACCAACGCAACCGATCGACAGATGACACAATAGCCACAGCTCAAAACACCATCCTTACACATCTGGAGAAGAAGGATGTTTATGTGAAAATGCTGTTCTTGGACTACAGTGCAATATTCAACACCATAATTCCCTTCAGGCTCAACAAGAAACTCAGATACCTCGGCCTTCACCCTGCCTTGTGTAGCTGGATCCTGGACTTCCTGTCAGATCACCAGCAGGTGGTAAGAGTGGGCTCCATTACCTCTGCCCCTTTGAGCCTCAACACAGGAGCCCCTCAGGGCTGTGTCCTAAGTCCCCTCCTTGACTCTTTGTATTCCCATGTGTGTCGCCATCCACACCTCCAATCTACTAATTAAATTTGCAGATGATACTACATTGATTGGCCTTATCTCAAATAATAAGGGGCAGTCAACAGAGAAGTGGTCACCACCTTGACACAGTGGTGTCAAGAAAACAACAGCTCCCTCAATGTGGCAAAAACGAAGGAGCTGGTTGTAGACTACAGGAGGAATGGAGACGGGCTAACCCCTATTGACATCAATGGTTCTGGGGTTGAGAGGGTGAACAGCTTTAAATTCCTCGGCATACACATCACTGAGGATCTCATGTGGTCTGTTCATACCAGCTGTGTAGTGAAAAAGGCATAACAGCGCCTCTTTCACCTCAGACGGTTGAGGAAGTTTGGTATGGGCCCCCAAATCCCAAGAACTTTCTACAGGGCACAATTGAGAGCATCCTGACTGGCTGCAACACTGCCTGGTATGGGAACTGTACTTCCCTTAATCGCAGGACTCTGCAGAGAGTGATGCGTACAGCCCTGCTCATCTGTAGATGTGAACTTCCAGCTATTCAGGACATTTACAGCGGCGGGTGTGTAAAAAAGGCCCAAAGGATATTTGGGACCCAAGTCACTCCAACTACAAACTGTTCCAGCTGCTACCATCTGGGAAGCGGTACCGCAGCATAAAAGCCAGGACCAACGGGCTCCAGGACAGCTTCTTCCACCAGGCCATCAGACTGATTAATTCACACTGATACAATTGTATTTCTAAGCTATATTGACTGTTCAGTTGTATGTCTTTCTGTACGTACTATTTATTGCACATTCAGACGGAGACAATGTAAAGATTTTTACTCATGTATGTGAAGGATGTAAGAAATAAAGTCAATTCAATTCAACACATCATACACCTCCTTAACAACCCTATCAACCCTCATCAAACCCTATTAGTGATAGCTCTCTCGATGTAGGTGAATATTTTTGATTATAATTTGAATTAATCTTTACCAATCATATTTCCATTACTTCTATAGTTGTAATTCCATGAATAATCATACCATGGTATGCTAATTGCTATATAATTGGATTTATTAATCGTGAAACCTGGATGAATTATTGCCGAGAGTTAATGAAACATTGATGAATAAGGTGTCTTTAAGCCTGATATCATCCTTGCTTTTGATTCTAGGACTCTTGAAATCCTTCCATTTGATATCACAAGATCATTGATTCATTGATCCAACCCAGCCTTTGTATTACATAATTTATCTTTCACATCTAAAATGAAACTGCATAAATTTTATTTTGTGAAGAAGATAAAAGTCCCTGAAAAACTGCAATATTTTGCAGCAATTAACAAAAGAGACAGCTGGAGTGGGAAATGAGGTAAGGAATTAATTTTCACATGAGAAACAGAAAATCCTGTCACTTGACCTGAAACGATCTTAATTTACAAGATTGACGAAGTAATTAATGAAGCAATCAAGTTGGCACTGATACAGGCTCTAAATATAGAAGGCGCAACATTGAAACTTTGGGTTTAGAGTTTCTTGTCCCTGAGTGATATTTTATGAAGGCCATTTCAAAGCACGTAAGCAACACCAGTGACCCTGAAACAACCTTGAGTTTAAAATCACTTAGTTAAATATACCTTACATATTTGGTTTCAATTCAGAAAATTTTTTGATCTTAACCAATTTGGGCTAGCGATTCCTATTTTAGGTAACATTTTTTCCTCCCTCTTTCACGGATCGTGATTTTCAAATTTGGAAGACTAAGGGTATTTCACGGTTCTTGGATTTATTTTTAGATGGTTCCCTTATGTCTTTTGAACAATTATCTAATAAATATAGGTTACCAAGAATACATTTTTTTAGATATCTCCAAGTTAGAAATTTCCTAAGTACTATACTTTCTTCCTTTCCAGTGCTCCCTCCTACATATATTTTAGATACTATAATTAACCTTAATCCATGTCAGAAAGGTGCAATGGCTATTATTTATAATACTATTATGAAACTTAGGAAAGCTCCATTTGATAAGATTAGGTCAGATTGGGAACAGGAATTCGGTTTTATTATTCCGGTGGATGACTGGGTGCAGATTTTACAACTAGTCAATACTTCCTCTATCTGTGCTAAACATTCCCTAATTCAATTTAAAGTTGTCCATAGAGCACATATGTCCAAAGATAAATTAGCTCGTTTCTATTCTCATATTAATCCTTTTTGTGATAGATGTCAGGGGCAGATAGCCTCTTTAACTCATATGTTTTGGTCCTGTCCTACTCTGGAAACTTTTTGGAGAGACATTTTTAATATTATCTCAAAGGTATTGAATATAGATATCTCTCCTCATCCTATTACTGCTACTATTACTGATTACCTAAAATTTCCAGTAATCTTTCTCCTTCAGCCCTTAGAATGATTGCATTTCTTACTTTAATGGCAAAAAGATGTATCTTACAACATTGGAAAGAGACTAATGCTCCAACTACGTTTTTTTGGTTTTCCCAGACGATATTATGTTTAAATTTGGAGAAAATTAGAAGTAATCTTTATGATTCTTCAGTTAAATTCGATCAGACCTGAAGATCTTTTATTCAACACTTTCATTTAATGTAATTTTTTTTCTCTCGGTCCATATTTATATTTCCTTGTTTTTTTTTAACTGTTTTTAATGGAGGTCGGGTTTGAGGATGTGATTTTAAGTACTTTAACTCTACTTGTTTCCTAGTTAGCCCATTGTTTTGCTTTGCTTTTTAGTTTAGTTGCACGGTGGGTTTTTTTTGGGTTTTTTTTTCTTTTTCTATTGATATATATAAAAATTAGTATACTATTATATTACCTTGTTATTTTATGTTTAAATTGCACTGTTTGTATTAATTTTTTTCTGTATTAATATTTCCTGTAATATATTCTAACAGTGTATTAGTGCCTATATGGATTACCTTCTGTGTACTTATTCAATAAAAAGATTTAAAAAGAAAGAGTTTAAAATCACTCGATGACATGGGAAGGAAGTGACAAGAATGCTCTTTCACCTTGATGAACTGATAATCCTGCCACTGAGGCAATTAAGTTTCTGTAATTATATAGTGTGAATAACTAATCTGCCGTCCAAGGTTGTAAAGGTTTGTAATTATATTAGAACTTGACTGCTCCCAAGAAAGAGGAACTGCGTTGTATTTGAGTGCCACATAATAAACACAGGTTAAATGAGCGCCTTACAGAAATAATAATGAGCCCCGATGTAATCTCTTTAACATGGTTTAAAGAAGTCCCAAGGCACTTCACAGAGGCATTATCAAAGGAAGAAATTGGTGGTGTGCCACGAAGGAGATAAGGCATTGGTCAGACCACACTTGGAATATTGCCCAGTAGCACACACATCTACAGTGATGAAATGATTTGAGAGGTTGGTCACGACTAGACTGAACTCCTGCCTCAGCAAGGACCTGGACTCGTTGCAATTTGCCTATCACCACAATAGGTCAATGGCAGGTGTGATCTCAATGGCAGATGCAATCTCAATGGCTCTCCACATGGCTTTAGACCACCTGGACAACGCAAACACCTATGTCAGGATGCTGTTCATCAACTATAGCTCAGAATTTAATACCATCATTCCCACAATCCTGACTGAGAAGTTGCAGAACATGAGCCTCTGCAGTTGGATCCTCAACTTCCTAACTGGAAGACCACAATCTGTGTGGATTGGTGAAAACATATCTTCCTCACAGATGATCAACACTGGCGCACCTCAGGGATGTGTGCTTAGCCCACTGCTGTACTCTGTCTATACCCATGACTGTGGCAAGGAATAGCTCAAAAACCATCTATAAATTTGCTGATGATACAACCATTGTTGGTAGAATCTCAGATGGTGATGAGAGGATGTACAGGAGCGAGGTATGCCAACTAGTGGAGAGGTGTCGCAGCAACAACCAGGCACTCAGCGTCAGTAAGACGGAAGGGCTGATTGTGGACTTCAGGAAGGGTAAGACGAAGGAACACATACCAATCCTCATAGAGGGATCAGACGTGGAGAAAGTGAGCAGTTTGAAGTTCCTGGGCGTCAAGATCTCTGAGGACCTAACCTGGTCCCAACATATCAATGCAGTTATAAAGAAGGCAAGATAGTGGCTATACTTCATAAGGAGTTTGAAGAGATTTGGTATGTCAGCAAATATACTCAAAAACTTCTATAGATGTACCGAGGAGAGCATTTTGACAGGCTGCATCACTGTCTAGCATGGGGGTGAGGGGAGCTACTGCACAGAACCGAAAGAAGCTGCAAAGTGTTGTAAATCCAGTCAGCTTCATCTTGGTTTTAGCCTACAAAGTACCCAGGACATCTTCAGGGAGCGGTGTCTCAGGAAGGCAGCGTCCATTATTAAGGACCCCCAGCACCCAGGGCATGCCCTTTTCTCACTGTTACCATCAGGTAGCGTGTACAGAAGCCTGAAGGCACACACTCAGTGATTCAGGAACGGCTACTTGCCCTCTGCCATCTTATTCCTAAATGGACTTTGAACCTTTGAACACTACCTCACTTTTTTAATATATATTACTTCTGTTTTTGCACGATTTTAACCTATTCAATATACATACACTGTAATTGATTTATTTATTATTAATATTATTATTCTCTTCGATATTATGTATTGCATTGAACTAACAAATTTCATGACGCATGCCGATGATAATAAACCTGATTCTGATTCTGATTCTGATATTGTGAACAATTTTGAGAACCTGATCTAAGAAGAAATGTGCTGGCATTAGAGACAGTACAGAGGAGGTTCATGATAATTATCTTGGAAATAAAAGGAGTACCATATGAGAAGTAAACAACAGGAATTCTGCAGATGCTGGAAATTCAAGCAACACACATACAAGTTGCTGGTGAACACAGCAGGCCAGGCAGCATCTCTAGGAAGATGTGCAGTCGACGTTTCAGGCCAAGACCCTTCGTCAGGACCCATATGAGAAGTGTTTAATGGCTCTGCACCTGTACTTGCCGGAGTTTAGAAGAATGGGAGGGTGGGAGTAGGGGATCTCATTGAAACCTATTGAATATTCAAAGGCCTCAATAGAGTGGACGCAGAGAGGATGTTTCCTGTAGTGGGGGACTCAAGGATCATAGTCATAGTCATACTTTATTGATCCCGGGGGAAATTGGTTTTTGTTACAGTTGCACCATAAATAATAAATAGTAATAGAATCATAAATAGTTAAATAGTAATATGTAAATTATGCCACTAAATTATGAAATAAGTCCAGGACCAGCCTATTGGCTCAGGATGTCGGACCCTCCAAGGGAGGAGTTGTAAAGTTTGATGGCCACAGGCAGGAATGGCTTCCTATGATGCTCTGTGCTGCATCTCAGTGGAATGAGTCTCTGGTTGAATGTACTCCTGTGCTCAACCAGTACATTATGTAGTGCAACTCTGATAAAGAAGAAGAGGGAGTTGTATGAAATGTATAGGAAACAGGGGGTAAATCAGGTGCTTGAGGAGTATAAGAAGTGCAAGAAAATACTTAAAAAAGAAATCAGGAGGGCAAA
Organism: Mobula hypostoma; assembly: GCF_963921235.1. NCBI lineage: Eukaryota > Metazoa > Chordata > Chondrichthyes > Myliobatiformes > Myliobatidae > Mobula > Mobula hypostoma. The sequence goes on along the minus strand of NC_086128.1, from coordinate 54,982,859 downwards.
AAGAAGACATGAGGTTGCCTTGGCAGTCAAAGTGAAGGATAATCCAAAGAGCTTTTACAAGTATATTAAGAGCAAAAGGATTGTAAGGGATAAAATTGGTCCTCTTGAAGATCAGAGTGGTCGGCTTTGTGCGGAACCAAAGGAAATGGGGGAGATCTTAAATAGGTTTTTTGCGTCTGTATTTACTAAGGAAGCTGGCATGAAATCTATGGAATTGAGGGAATCAAGTAGTGAGACCATGGAAACTGTACAGATTGAAAAGGAGGAGGTGCTTGCTGTCTTGAGGAAAATTAAAGTGGATAAATCCCCGGGACCTGACAGAGTGTTCCCTCGGACCTTGAAGGAGACTAGTGTTGAAATTGCGGGGACCCTGGCAGAAATATTTAAAATGTCGCTGTCTACGGGTGAAGTGCCGGAGGATTGGAGAGTGGCTCATGTTGTTCCGTTGTTTAAAAAAGGATCGAAAAGTAATCCGGGAAATTATAGGCTGGTAAGTTTAACGTCAGTAGTAGGTAAGTTATTGGAGGGAGTACTAAGAGACAGAATCTACAAGCATTTGGATAGACAGGGGCTTATTAGGGAGAGTCAACATGGCTTTGTGCGTGCTAGGTCATGTTTGACCAATCTGTTGGAGTTTTTCGAGGAGGTTACCAGGAAAGTGGATGAAGGGAAGGCAGTGGATATTGTCTGCATGGACTTCAGTAAGGCCTTTGACAAGGTCCCACATGGGAGGTTAGTTAGGAAAATTCAGTCGCTAGGTATACATGGAGAGGTGGTAAATTGGATTAGACATTGGCTCGATGGAAGAAGCCAAAGAGTAGTAGTAGAGAATTGCTTCTCTGAGTGGAGGCCTGTGACTAGTGGTGTGCCACAGGGATCAGTGCTGGGTCCATTGTTATTTGTCATCTATACCAATGATCTGGATGATAATGTGGTAAATTGGATCAGCAAGTTTGCTGATGATACAAAGATTGGAGGTGTAGTAGACAGTGAGGAAGGTTTTCAGAGCCTGCAGAGGGACTTGGACCAGCTGGAAAAATGGGCTGAAAAATGGTAGATGGAGTTTAATACTGACAAGTGTGAGGTATTGCACGTTGGAAGGACAAACCAAGGTAGAACATACAGGGTTAATGGTAAGGCACTGAGGAGTGCAGTGGAACAGAGGGATCTGGGAATACAGATACAAAATTCCCTAAAAGTGTCGTCACAGGTAGATAGGGTCGTAAAGAGAGCTTTTGGTACATTGGCCTTTATTAATCAAAGTATTGAGTATAAGAGCTGGAATGTTATGATGAGGTTGTATGAGGCATTGGTGAGGCCGAATCTGGAGTATTGTGTTCAGTTTTGGTCACCAAATTACAGGAAGGATATAAATAAGGTTGTAAGAGTACAGAGAAGGTTTACAAGGATGTTGCTGGGACTTGAGAAACTCAGTTACAGAGAAAGGTTGAATAGGTTAGGACTTTATTCCCTGGAGCGTAGAAGAATGAGGGGAGATTTGATAGAGGTATATAAAATTATGATGGGTATAGATAGAGTGAATGCAAGCAGGCTTTTCCCACTGAGGCAAGGGGAGAAAAAAACCAGAGGACATGGGTTAAGGGCGAGGGGGGAAAAGTTTAAAGGGAACATTACGGGGGGCTTCTTCACACAGAGAGTGGTGGGAGTATGGAATGAGCTGCCAGACGAGGTGGTAAATGCGGGTTCTTTTTTAACATTTAAGAATAAATTGGACAGATACATGGATGGGAGGTGTATGGAGGGATATGGTCTGTGTGCAGGTCAGTGGGACTAGGCAGAAAATGGTTCGGCACAGCCAAGAAGGGCCAAAGGGCCTGTTTCTGTGCTGTAGTTTCTATGGTTCTATCAAAATGTAACACCTCACATTTATCAGCATTAAACTCCATCTGCTATCTTTCAGCCCACTCTTCTAACTGGCCTAAATCTCTCTGCAAGCTTTGAAAACCTACTTCATTATCCACAACTCCACCTATCTTAGTATCATCTGCATACTTACTCATCCAATTTACCACCCCATCATCCAGATCATTAATATATATGACAAACAACATTGGACCCAGTACAGATCCCTGAAGCACACCGCTAGACACCGTCCTCCAATCTGACACACAGTTATCCACCACTACTCTTTGGCATCTCCCATCTAGCCACTGCTGAATCCATTTTACTACTTCAATATTAATACCTAACGATTGAACCTTCCTAAATAACCTTCCGTGTGGAACCTTGTCAAAGGCCTTACTGAAGTCCATATAGACAACATCCACCGCTTTACCCTCATCAACTTTCCTCGTAACCTCTTCAAAAAATTCGATAAGATTTGTCAAGCATGACTTTCCACACACAAATCCATGTTGACTGTTCCTAATCAGACCCTGTCTATCCAGATAATTATATATACCATCTCTAAGAATATTTCCATCAATTTACCCACCACTGACGTCAAACTCACAGGCCAATAATTGTTAGGTTTACTCTTAGAACCGTTTTTAAACAATGGAACAACATGAGCAATACGCCAATCCTCCGGCACCATCCCCGTTTCTAATGACATTTGAAATATTTCTGTCAGAGCCCCTGCTATTTCCACACTAAATTCCCTCAAGGTCCTAGTCAGGACCCGGAGACTTATCCACTTTTATATTTCTTAAAAGCACCAGTACTTCCTCTTCTTTAATTGTCATAGTTTCCATAACTACCCGTCTTGTTTCCTTTACCTTACACAATTCAATATCCTTCTCCTTAGTGAATACTGAAGAAAAGAAATTGTTCAAAATCTCCCCCATCTCCTTTGGCTCCGCACATAGCTGTCAACTCTGATTCTCTAAGGGACCAATTTTATCCCTCACTGTCCTTTTGCTATTAATATAACTGTAGAAACCCTTTAGATTTATTTTCATCTTACTTGCCAAAGCAACCTCATATCTTTTAGCTTTTCTAATTTCTTTCTTAAGATTCTTTTTACATCCTTTATATTCCTCAAGCACCTCATTTACTCCAAGCTGCATATATATACTGTAGATCTCTCTCTTTTTCCGAACCAAGTTTCCAATTTCCTTGAAAACCATGGCTCTCTCAAACTTTTAACCTTTCCTTTCAACCTAACAGGAACATAAAAATTTTGTCCCCTCAAAATTTCACCTTTAAATGACCTCCATTTCTCTATTACATCCTTCCGATAAAACAAATTGTCCCAATCCACTCCTTCTAAATCCTTTCGCATCTCCTCAAAGTTAGCCTTTCTCCAATCAAAAATCTCAACCCTGGGTCCAGTCCTATCCTTCTCCATAATTATATTGAAACTAATGACATTGTGATCACTGGACCCGAAGTGCTCCCCAACACATACCTCCGTCACCTGACCCATCTCATTCCCTAACAGGAGAACCAACACTGCCCCTTCTCTAGTTGGTACCTCTATGTATTGCTGCAAAAAACTACCCTGCACACATTTTACAAACTCCAAACCATCCAGCCCTTTTACAGAATGGGTTTCCCAGTCTATGTATCTATGTAATTGTATCTGATTCACCACTTCCAGATATTAACCATCATCTGTGTTAAAAACAAACTCTCTTTAACCTCCCTCAGACTCCCTTTAAATCTCTTACTTTTCACTTAAAACTGTGCCTTCATATTTTTGAGCATTCTGCTGGGGGTGGTGGTAGAGGCTGGTACAGTAGGAACATTAGATTCTTGATAAGCACATGGATGCAAGAAAAATTGAGGGTTCTGGTGGAGACTGACAAAGGTCTTGGCCTGAAACATTGAGTGCTTATTCTTCTTTGTAGATGCTGCCTGACTTGCTGAGTTTCTCCAGCATTTTGTGTCTGTGTGTTGATCTGAGCAGTGAGCATTATTTTAATGCAGAGAACAGTTGACATCTGGAACATGCTGCCAGAGATGATTGCTGAATTTAACAAAATAACTGTTGTTAAGAGACTTTTAGACAAGCATTTAAATAGGGGAGGCAGAGAAGGATGTGGTCTTAATGTGGGCAGATGGGATTAGTGTAGATGGGCAAAAAGGTTTGCATGCGTGAGCCGGAGGGCTGTTCTGTACTTAGGTTAAGCAAGGTTATTTATTGCCAATACTGCCAGCTAATTGGCTGGAGATGGAGCTATAACTCCCAATTGAAATGTTAAAGAGATGAAATTTAGCACTCAAATCAATAAGATCAAAGTGGTTAGTCAGGAACAGCTCAAATGCCATCTATAAATTCCCAGAACATGTCCTCTTTTTATTGTTATCAACCAAGAGGAGGTACAGGAGGCAGAAGACACACACTTTAAGGACAGCTTCTTCCCCTCCACCATTATATATATATAGCAAGAAATAATCATACAAACATGTATTTCTTATTGTAATTTATAGTATATTTTATTAATTACACTGTAATGTTGCTGCAAAACAAGAAATTTTACAACATATGTTATGTCAGTGATAATATACCTGATTCTGATCTGAGATTTTAAAAAATCATCTGGAAGAAATAACGTAAGACTGTAAGAAATGGGAACAGAATTGGCCATAAGCCTTTTGAGCCTGCTCGATCGTAGGCTGTTTTTGGGACTCACATCACCTTGTTGCCAGATTCCCATTTCCTCTGATGCCTATAGTGTTCCAAATCCAATTGGCTCATTCCAACCTCAACCTCCAAATCTTGTGGGTGTAGAGAATTCCAAGGATTTACAAACCACCTGTAAGGAAAGAGTTAAGTGTGATTTTTCCTTGCCATATGCTAAAGCTGAAGCTTGTGAGACTTAGTGTTAGCTTGGAAGTGGGATTGTTTTGAGAAAGTTAAAGGAGTACAAGTCTACAGCCTTGAGAGAAGATAATGATGAACAGGTGTTTGTCTGGGGAAGGTGAGATCATTGTGCAGGTGCAGGTACCGAATGGGACCTTACCATGGGAAAGTACTGGGATAAGAGTTTTGAATGGATCTTGAAGGGTATAAAAAGATGCACTTTATTTAATGAAGAAAAAGAGATAGAGGGCTATGGGTAAGCCTAATAATTTCTAAGGTAGGGACGTGTTCAGCACAACTTTGTGGGCCGAAGGGCCTGTATTCTGCTGTAGGTTTTCTATGTTTCTATATTTCTATGTAAGATCCTGATGAGGGGTCTTGACACAAAATGTCAACTCTTTATTCCTTTCCGTAGATTTCCTGACTTGCTGAGTTCCTCCAGCATTTTGTGTGTGTTGCACTTTCCTTGCACAGGGGGTAATCTTCTCTTGGGCGAGGTCATGATTGAGTGCTAGTGCTAAGAGATGGAAAAGATAGGAACAAGGATGTTGAGAGGGCGAGAGTATGTACATCAAGAAGGAAAGAGAGAGAGGGAGAGAAGGTGGCATGAAAGGTTGTCAGGTCTGTGGTTCCCTCTGGCATACTGCAGATCAACTCATTCAGTGGATGATAAGTATTAGTTTGTTTTCTGTATTGCTACTTCATTAACTATTGGTTTTTCTTTCTGTATTGCATGTTTTATATTATTGTAAAATAATGATTTCTTGCGGCTTAACATGTTAGTGACTCCTTTGTTTGTGAATACAGTTGCAAATGTCCCTTGCTGAATCAGAAAAGAAAATAGAACGAAATTTAAATTAATTTTCGTTACACATCCTCACCTCAGTTTTTATCCTTTTAGTATAGAGAGGGAGTGAGGTGGAGATGTTAGCGGTGGTTGAAATTTATGAGCCGGAAGGACCACTGCTAACCATGGAATGACTAAAATTAGTGGCCACTGAGTGTATGTTCGTGGTCTTCTTCTGCTGTAGCCCATCCACTTCAAGGTTCCACAAGCTCTCCTGCACACCACTATTGTAACATGTGGTTATTTGAGTTATTGTCGTCTTCCTGTCAGCTTGAACCAGTCTGGCCATTCTCCTCTGACCTTGCTTATTAAGAAGGCATTTTCGACCACAGAACTGCTGCTAACTGGATGTTTTTGGCAGAAGGTAGATAGCATGAAAGAAGAAGAAAATGCTGGAAACACTCCAAAGGTCAGGCAGAATTTGCAGAGAGAGCAACAGTCAACACTTCAGGACCTGTACACTTCATCAGAACTGGGAAAGAGTTCCAACAAAAGGTTCCTCTTGCCACAGATGCTGCCTGACCATCTGGATATTTCCAGTATTTTCTGTTTATTTTTAAAATTTCAGATTTCTAGCATCTGCACGTTTTTGTATATTGTCAGAAATCTTGGAGAGTTTCAGGGCTGAACAAGTCTACAAGACAAAGTGGAAAGGACTGAAGTCAAAGAGAAAATTTTTGTAACAGCAGTTGCTTATTTAGGAGCTGACACAAATGAGCAAGCACATCGATTTGTCTGAAAATCATAAACCAGTCAATGCAGAGATAGATACAAGGATAGTTCATTAATATTTTCCTAGGCATCTAGGTGTAAATTAATAAAAACCTTCTCTACATTATGTATTTTGACTTGGAAACAATTCTCAGTTGTACCATTTGGATCCACGATTTTCTGGTTGAGAATTCTATTCTATAATTATTAGGCAACTGGGACATATTAAATAGAATTAAATCTCCTCAGAGAATCCATGACTTTGACAACCCTAATGCATAAAAAATCAGGGCACAGACATTTCATTTTGTAGTTGTTGAATCAGGATATTTTGTTTAAATGTGATTTAAATGGAATTTGTTGTTTCTTGGTCAGATAAAGGACAAGCCTATATTTTTTAGGGAACAAATTCCTATTTGGCAATGAAAAAATATTTTCCATTAATAAAATAGAGAGAGCAACTGAACAGGCTCATTCAGTGTCAGTGGTGGAAGGCAGCAATGCTCATGAACAATATGCTGATATTTGTCTGCAAGGCTAGTGGTGTTGAATGTAAAATAAGACTGGAGGTGCTACTGAAAAGAATAATCACAGCAGTTCAGTTTCTGAAAATCTTCCTGATTTTCACAAGCAGTGAAGATATTATCCTTTTGTTGGAAATCAAGCTATAATAATCTCTACAGCGTACAGCTCACAGCAACAGATCAGTATTATCAAATCAATGAAAAGTTCTCTTCCGTAGATTCATAGAGTTCTGGAGCACTATAGCACAGAAACAGTCTGTGCCAAACTATTACTCTGTCTAATCTTATCGAGCCACACCTGGACCATTGCCCTCCTATTCATGTGCTTTTCCGTGGGATGGATAGGAAGAATCCTTGACAATTCTAAGGGTCCTGCATTGTAGCGCTCCTGATGCAATGTTAGGATTCAATTAAAGAGGACGAGAATATAAAAGCAAGGATGTAATGTTGAGGTTTTATAAGGCACCTGTGAGGCCTCACTTGGAGTATTGTGAGCAGTTTTGGGCGCCTTATTTGAGAAAAGATGTACTGGCGTTGGAGATTGTTCAGAGGAGGTTCACAACAATGATTCTAGGAATGAAAGGCCTATTGTATGAGGAGCAATTGAAGGCTCTGGGCCTTTACTTGCTGGAATTTAGAAGGATAAGGGGGGGAATCTCATTGAAAACCATTGAATGTTTAAAGCCCTAGATAGAGTGGATATGGAGAGAATGTTTTCTTTAATGGAGGAGTCTAGGATCAGAGGGCCTAGTCGCAGAATAAAGGGATAACCATTTAGAACAGAGATGAGGAGGAATTTCTATAGCCAGAGAGTGGTGAATCTGTGGAATTTGTGGCCACAGGCAGCTGTGGAGGCCTGGTCATTGGGTGTTTTTAAGGTGGACATTGATAGGTTCTTGATTGGCCAGGACATGAAAGGCTATGGGGAGAAGGCAGGAGATTGGGGTCAAGAGGGAAATGTGTCAGCCATAATTGTCATGGTCTGGTCCGTGAAGTCCGCATTCCGGTTCACGGTCTGGTCCATGGACTCAGGACTCCGGGTCTTCCAGCCGTCCTTTGTTTGGTTGAGTTAATCATAGGCACCTGATTCCCATCTTTGGGCTTGGAATATAAGTAGCCTTGGGGTTGAGTGTGGGCTGCTGGTTTGTCTTGTTAGTTTTCCTTGGAGTAACCTGCTGATGGAAGGCTAGTGAAACTATTCATGATCTCTAGGCCTGGTTGGAGGACCACTGCTTCATGGAGCCTTGTTGCCACTTGTTGGAATAGTCTTTGTGGTATGGATTTGGCTGTTTCCCAGCCAGCTGAGTGGCCGTCAGCCACTCTGAGCTAGGTAGGGATCCGGCTGTTTCTGTAGCCACCTGAGGTTGCTGGCCGTAACTGTGACTTGGAGCAACCCCGAAGCAGAGATGGAACTGTCTGTCGTTCTTTGGTGTTTGTCTCTTCTTGTCCTTGCCTCTGTGGGGTAAGTCAGGCTGTTTTGCTGTTGCCCTGCGGGGGGTACATGTCTTGTCTTTGCCTCTGTTGGGTAAGTCCAGCTGTTCTGCTGTTACCCAACAGATGGACCTGTCCCACCTTGGTGTGGAGAGGTTGAGTCCCGGCTTGTCTAAGTATAAGTCCCGGCTCTAGTCTATGTACTGTACTGTCTCATGTTGGTGTCGTGTTAATGATGAGTCCCGGCTTTTTGAAGGACAAGTCCCGGCTCTATGTTGATGTTCAGTTCCCAGTCTGTCTCTCAGCTCCAGCCTCCGAGTTATCAGCCTCTGCATTTCAAGACAAATATCCTGCAGCCAAGCTCCAAGAACCGTAGCCTCGACGATCCCAAGCCAAGCTCCAAGAACCCGAGCCTCGACGATCCCAAGCCAAGCTCCAAGAACCCGAGCCTCGACGATCCCAAGCCAGGCTCCAAGAATCCAAGCCTGTAGACCCCAGCCACGTCCTATCCTGAAGCCATGTCATGTCCTTGTCTGGTTCTGGGGTCCGAGCCCAAGGCGAGACCCAGGTTCTGGGTCCTTGTCCAGTCTCGGGCTCTGAGTCCAAGCCTTGTCTCCTAGTCCATGGTTTCTAGTCCTGGTCCCGTATTCCCTAGCCCAACTCTGCATTCTTTTCCCTGCTCCTTGTCTGAATCCTGTCACGTCCCTACTCTAGTCAAGTCCTGTTCCTTGTACTTCAGTGTCTGTGTCTCGCATTTGGATCCATTCCTGGCACCCCATTGTGACAATAATGAAACGACTGATTAAACTCGATGGGCCGAATAGCCAAATTCTGCTCCTATGTCTGTTGGTCTTATAGCTATCTTGGATGGGTGGAAGAGAGAACCTGACTTTCATTTCTGCAAAAACACAACTGAAATAAGCATGAGTGGCATCAGAACCTACACTGCATCTAACTGGAGACTGCTGCATGAGTCCAACAATCTCTGGACATATGCTCATCATACCCATAGTAGGTTGAGTGTAACCTAAGTGACCCACACTCATACAGCTCAACTGGGCTTAGCAATCAAATTTTTCTTCACATAGCACTCTAATTTTATGTGCCAGGGAAAGGAAATTCCAGGACAACACACAAAATGCTTGTGGAACCAAGCAGTCCGTGCAGCATTTATGAAGAGGATTGGAGTTAGCATTTTGGGCCAAAACCCTTCATCTGGAGTGAAAGATAGAGGGGAGAAAGCCAGAATAAAAAGGTGGAAGGATGTGATGGAGCAACCGTTTTATGTGAGCAAGGTGATCAAGGTCACCCTATTATGCGTTTTGGCCGTGCTGTTATAGGAACAAAAGGAGGAAGAAGCCAGGGGTCCATGAGACAGTCCTCTTTAGGGGCTCAGAGGTGGAAAGGGTCAGCAACTTTTAAATTCCTTGGTGTTACCATATCAGAAGATCTGTCTTCAGACCAGCATGTGAGTGCCATTACAAAGAAGGCACAATAACTCCTCTACTTCCTTAAAAGTTTACATAGATGCAGCATGTCATTTAAAACTTTGACAAATTTCTATAGATGCACAGTGGAGAGTATTCTCATTGGTTCTTTGCTCTACCGGCAGAAAATGAATCTCAATATAGTACATGGTGACATATACGTACTTTGATAATGAAATTACTTTGAACTTTGAAAGATATTATCAGAGGAGTTTTACGAGAATTACCATGGGAATGAAAATATTAATGTATGAAGACCGTTGAGTGCGCAGTCATCAGCAAACAAGAAGTCTCTGATGACAGTCTCTTGCACCTTTGTAACTGCCTGCAGGCGCCTAAGGTTGAACAACCTGCCGTCAGTCCTGTACCTGAAGTGAATTCCTTCTTCATAGTTACGGAAGGCATCTGTCAGCATGGCAGAGAATACCATACTGAACAGAGTCGGGGCAAGAACGCAGCCTTGTTTGACGCCATTTGTCACTGGGAAGGCCTCCGACTCGTCGCCGTCATCCAGAACCTTCACCATCATACCGTCGTGGAACTGCCGGACGATTGTGATGAACTTGCTGGGGCAGCCAAACTTCTCCATGATCTTCCACAAGCCTTCTCTGCTGACCGCATCGAAAGCCTTGGTTAGATTGACAAAGGTCACGAAGAGGTCGCTGTGTTGCTCCTGGCATTTTTCCTGGAGTTGGCGCGCAGCAAAACTCATGTCCACGGTCCCACGTTCAGCACGGAAGCCGCACTGGCTTTCTGGGAGCAGACCTTGCTCAAGATGTTGGAGAAGGCGGTTGAGCAGGACACGGGCCAGAATCTTCCCCGCAATGGACAAGAGGGAGATGCCTTGGTGGTTGTCACAAGACTGGCGGTTGCCTTTCCTCTTGTAGATGTGGACTATGCTGGCATCTTTCAGCTGTTGTGGGACCTGTCCCTTTTCCCACATGGACTGGAAGAGTACAGTCGGCTGGAAGAGTACGCCAGCACAGAGCAGGAGATGCAGCGTGAAATGGACTGCTTCTCACAAGCCTGCAACAACTTCGGACTCACTATCAGCACCAAAAAGACCGAAGTTATGTACCAGCCTGCCCCAGGAAAGCCATACCAGGAGCCGCGCATCACGGTGAAGGGCCAGAACCTCCAGGCAGCCAACAGCTTCACCTACCTGGGCAGCATACTCTCTCGCACAGTGAACATAGACGCTGAGGTCAACAACACGATTGCCAAAGCCAGCGTCGCCTTTGGGAGACTCCGTGAGAATGTCTGGGAGTGGAAAGGACTCAGCCTTACCACCAAACTGAAGGTCTTACGCCAGCGAGACCTGGACTGTCTACAGCAGACACGCCAAACAGCTCAACCACTTTCACCTGAGCTGTCTCCGCAGACTCCTCCACATCAGGTGGCAGGACAAAGTCCCCGACACGGAAATCCTGGAACGAGCTGGGCTCTGCAGCGTCTACACCCTCCTGCTGAAAGCCCGAGCCAGGTGGGCTGGACATGTGGTCAGAATGCCAGACAGCCGATTGCCTAAGCAGCTGCTGTACGGAGAACTGTGTCAGGGCAAGCGCTCAGTCGGGGGGTAGAAGAAACGTTACAAAGACTGCCTGAAAGCGTCCCTCAAAGGCCTGGGTGTCGACATCAACACGTGGGAGACGCTTGCCCTCGACCGTCCAGCTTGGCGCAGCAAGATCACCACAGGAGCCCGTGCAGCTGAAGTCAGGCGCATCATCGAGGTGCAACGAAAGCGTGCTGTGCGCAAGGCCCGAGCAGCATCCATTGCCATGACAGCACCCACCCACTTGTGTCCCACATGTGGGCGAGCCTTCAGGGCCCGGATTGGCCTCATCAGTCACCTCCGGACCCACAGCCACCAATCTCCCATTTGACTTTGAAGCCATGGTCATCTTCGACTACGAAGGACGAACAACAACAACAACAACAACATATGAAGACCATTTCGGCCTGTGCTCACTGGAATTTAGAAGAATGAGAAGAGGATGCTTCCAATAGTGGGGGAGTCGAGGACTAAAGGACACAGCCTCAGAATACAGGGATGTCGCTTTAAAACAGATGAGAAGGGAATTCTTTACACAGAAAGTGATGAATCTATGGAATTCATTGGCACAGATGGCTGTGGGGACCAAGTCTTCGGGTATATTTAAAATGAAGGTTGAAAGCTCCTTGATTAGTAAGGGAGTCAAAACATAGCTAGGCTGTTGGAAGCAGGTCGTTGGGTGACAGTCAGAGGGGGGAAAGCGAAGGTGAGCAGGCAGGTAGTGCAGAGCACCCCTGTAGCCATTCCCCTGAATAATAAGTTTACCGTCCTGGGTACTGTTGGCAGGGACGATCGACCAGGTGTAAGCCACGGTGACAGGGCCTCTGGCACGGAGTCTGACCCTGTGGTGCAGAAGGGTGGGACGGAGAAGAGGAGAGCTGTTGTCATTGGAGATTCTATAGTCAGGGGAGCAGACAGGAGATTTTGTGGACGTGAGAAGGACACCCGCATGGTTTGTTGCCTTCCGGGTGCCAGGGTCCGGGATGTCTCTGACCGGGTGCACGACATCCTTGTACGAGAGGGAAAGCAACCAGAAGTCGTGATACATGTTGGGACCAACGACATAGGCAGGAAGAGGGATGAGGTCCTGAAGTGTGAGTTTCGGGAACTAGGCAGAAGGCTGAAGAACAGGACCTCAAGGGTGGCATTCTCAGGATTGCTGCCAGTGCTACGTGACAGTGATGGTAAGAATTGGAGGAGATGGCAGTTGAATGCGTGGCTGAGGAGTTGGTTCAGGGAGCAGGGTTTTAGATTTTTAGATCATTGGGATCTCTTCTGGGGAAGGTGGGACCTGTACAGATTGGATGGGTTGCACCTGAACTCGAGGGGGAGCAATATCCTTGCAGGTAGGTTTGCCAGCACGGTTTGGGAGGGTTTAAACTAATTTGCGAGGGGGATGGGACCCAGAGCGATAGAGCAGTGAAAGAAGTGCATGGAGTAAAGTCAGATCTAACATACAGTGAGGCTTTGAGGAAAGAGAAGCAGAATAAACAGTGTAAAGACAGTAAGGTAGAAGGGCTGAAATATGTGTACCTCAATGCAATAAGCATCAGGAACGAAGGTGATGAACTGAGAGCTTGGATACATACACATGGAATTATGATGTAGTGGCCATTACAGAGACTTGGCTGGCACCAGGGCGGGAATGGATTCTCAATATTCCTGGATTTCAGTGCTTTAAAAGGTATAGAGAGGGCGGAAAAAGGGGAGGAGGGGTGGCATTACTGGTCAGGGATACTATTACAGCTACAGAAAGGGTGGGTAATGTAGCAGGATCCTCTTTTGAGTCAATATGGGTGGAAGTCAGGAACAGGAAGGGAGCAGTTACTCTATAGGGGGTATTCTATAGGCCCCCTGGTAGCAGCAGAGATACAGAGGAGCAGATTAGGAGGCAGATTTTGGAAAGGTGCAAAAATAACAGGGTTGTTATCATGGGTGACTTTAACTTCCCTAATATTGATTGGCACCTGATTAGTTCTAAGGGTTTGGATGGGGCAGAGTTTGTTAAATGCGTCCAGGACAGATTCCTGTCACAGTATGTGGACAGGCCGACCAGGGGGAATGCCATACTAGATCTAGTACTACGTAATGAACTGGGTCAGGTCACAGATCTCTCAGTGGGTGAGCATCTGGGGGACAGTGACCACCGCTCCCTGGCCTTCAGCATTATCATGGAAAAGGATAGAATCAGAGAGGACAGGAAAATTTTTAATTGGGGAAGGGCAAATTATGAGGCTACAAGGCTAGACTTGCGGGTGTGAACTGGGATGATGTTTTTGCGGGGAAATGTACTATGGGCATGTGGTTCATGTTTAGAGATCTCTTGCAGGATGTTAGGGACAAATTTGTCCCGGTGAGGAAGACAAAGAATGGTAGGGTGAAGGAACCATGGGTGACAAGTGAGGTGGAAAATCTAGTCAGGTGGAAGAAGGCAGCATACATGAGGTTTAGGAAGCAAGGATCAGATGGGTCTATTGAGGAATATAGGGAAGAAAGAAAGGAGCTTAAGAAGGGGCTGAGAAGAGCAAGAAGGGGTCATGAGAAGGCCTTAGTGAGTAGGGTAAAGGAAAACCCCAAGGCATTCTTCAATTATGTGAAGAAAAAAAGGATGACAGGAGTGAAGGTAGGAATGATTAGAGATAAAGGTGGGAAGATGTGCCTGGAAACTGTGGAAGTGAGCGAGGTCCTCAATAAATACTTCTCTTCGGTATTCACCAATGAGAGGGAACTTGATGATGGTGAGGACAATATGAGTGAGGTTGATGTTCTGGAGCATGTTGATATTAAGGGAGAGGAGGTGTGGGAGTTGTTAAAATACATTAGGACAGATAAGTTCCCGGGGCCTGACGGAATATTCCCCAGGCTGCTCCAGGAGGCGAGAGAAGAGATTACTGAGCCTCTGGCTAGGATCTTTATGTCCTCGTTGTCCAGGGGAATGGTACCGGAGGATCGGAGGGAGGCGAATGTTGTCCCCTTTTTCAAAAAAGGTAGTAGGGATAGTCCGGATAATTATAGACCAGTGAGCCTTACGTCTGTGGTTGGAAAGTTGTTGGAAAAGATTCTTAGAGATAGGATCTATAGGCATTTAGAGTATCATGGTCTGATCAGGGACAGTCAGCATGGTTTTGTGAAGAGCAGATCGTGTCTAACAAGCCTGATAGAGTTCTTTGAGGAGGTGACCAGGCATATAGATGAGGGTAGTGCAGTGGATGTGATCTATATGGATTTTAGTAAGGCATTTGACAAAGTTCCACAAGGTAGGCTTATTCAGAAAGTTAGAAGGCATGGGATCCAGGGAAGTTTGACCAGGTGGATTCAGAATTGGCTTGCCTGCAGAGGGTGGTGGTGGAGGGAGTACATTCAGATTGGAGGATTGTGACTAGTTGTGTCCCACAAGGATCTGTTCTGGGACCTCTACTTTTCGTGATTTTTATTAATGACCTGGATGTCTGGGTAGAAGGGTGGGTTGGCAAGTTTGCAGACGACACAAAGGTTGGTGGTGTTGTAGATAGTGTAGAGGATTGTCAAAGATTGCAGAGAGACATTGATAGGATGCAGAAGTGGGCTGAGAAGTGGCAGATGGAGTTCAACCCGGAGAAGTGTGAGGGGGTACACTTTGGAAGGACAAACTCCAAGGCAGAGTACAAAGTGAATGGCAGGATACTTGGTAGTGTGGAGGAGAAGAGGGATCTGGGGGTACATGTCCACAGATCCCTGAAAGTTGCCTCACAGGTGGATAGGGTAGTTAAGAAAATTTATGGGGTGTTAGCTTTCACAAGTCGAGGGGTAGAGTTTAAGAGTCGCGATGTAATGATGCAGCTCTATAAAACTCTGGTTAGGCCACACTTGGAGTACTGTGTCCAGTCCTGGTCACCTCACTATAGGAAGGATGCGGAAGCATTGGAAAAGGTACAGAGGAGATTTACCAGGATGTTGCCTGGTTTAGAGAGTATGCATTATGATCAGAGATTAAGGGAGCTAGGGCTTTACTCTTTGGAGAGAAGGAGGATGAGAGGAGACATGATAGAGGTGTACAAGATAATAAGAGGAATAGATAGAGTGGATAGCCAGCGCCTCTTCCCCAGGGCACCACTGCTGAATACAAGAGGACATGGCTTTAAGGTAAGGGGTGGGAAGTTCAAGGGGGATATTAGAAGAAGGTTTTTTACTCAGAGAGTGGTTGGTGCGTGGAATGCACTGCCTGAGTCAGTGGTGGAGGCAGATACACTAGTGAAGTTTAAGAGACTACTAGACAGGTATATGGAGGAAGTTAAGGTGGGGGGTTACATGGGAGGCAGGGTTTGAGGGTCGGCACAACATTGTGGGCCGAAGGGCCTGTACTGTGCTGTACTATTCTATGTTCTATATCACGGGGAGAAGGCAAATGAATGGGGTTGAGAAGGAAAATAAATCAGCCCTGATCGAATGGTGGAGCAGACTCAATTAGCCAAATGGCCAAATTCTGCTCCTATAGTATTATGGTAATTAAACTGGAAAAACATAGAGAGGGTTTAGGAGAATGTTGCCAGGACTCGAGATGTGAAGTTGTAAGGAGAGCTTGGCTATTCTACATATGTTCCTTCCTTGGTACATAGGAGAATGAGTGGTGACAGTCTAAGTGTTTAAAATTGCGAGAGGCATAGATAAAGCAGATAGTAGCAATCTTTTTCCCCATGGTAGAGAAGCCCAAAACTAAGGGGCTTAAGTTTAGTGTTCGAAGGGAAAGACTTAAATTTTTTTCACACAGAGCAGTGAATACATGTTGGAGAAAGTGGTTGATGCAGGTGCAGTTATCATTTAAGAAAGTTTCTGTATTTCTCCAGTAATTTATTCCCTCTTCTCTCTTTTTCAACTCCCTATTCTGGCTACGCTCTTACCTCTTCCCTTGTCCCTACCTTCCTATCCCTTCTTGTGCCTCTCCTCCTTCCCTTTCTCCCGTGGTCCATTCTCCTCTGCTATCAGATTCCATCTTCTTCACCCCTTTACCTCCTCCAGCTATCACCTCACAGCTTCTCATGTCAATTCCCCTTCCCCACCCATCCACCTCACCACTCACCTGGTCTCACCTATCACCAGCCAACTTGTACTCCTTCCCCTCCCCACATTTTCTTATTCTTCCTTTCCATTCCTGATGAAGGGTCTTGGCCTGAAACATTGACTGTTCATTCTCTTTCATAGATGTTACCTGATCTGCTGAGTTCCTCCAGCATTTTGTGTGTGTTGCTCATTTAAGAAGTACTTGGATAGGTATATGGAAATACAGGGCTTGAACGTAGGACATTGGGTGAACAATGAGGTCAGCATGGAACAGTTGTGCTGAAGAACCTGTATCCATGCTCTATTGTTCTACAACTTTTTAATAGCTAGTAAATGATTGGTCGATCAGGGTGAGGGGTGTGATTGGCAGATGGAGGAGGGAAAAGTAAAGCTTCAAAGTTCAAAGTGAATTTATTATCAAAACACATACATGTCACCGTATACTACCCTGAGATTCATCTGCTTGAAGACATTCATACTAGAATAAAGAAATATAATAGAATTAATGAAGAATTACACACAAGCAAAGACAAACAACCATGCAAAAGATGCAAAACTATGCAAAAGATGAGAAACTGTGCAAATACAAAAAAAATCAAATAATAATAGTAACAATAAATAAATAAATCAATAAAAACATTGAAGACATGAGCTGTAGAGTCCTTGACAGTGAGTCCATTGTTTGTTGAATCAGTTCAATGTTGAGTTGAAGGAAGTTATCTACTCTGGTTCAGGAGCCTGATGATTGAAGGGTAATAACTATTCCTGAACCTTTAGTGTGGGAGCTAAGGCTCCTGAACCTCCTCCCTGATAGCAGTAGAGAGAAGGGAGCATGGGCTGGATGGTGGGTGTGTTTGAGGATCGATGCTGCTTCTTGTCGCGCACTCTTTGTAGATGTGCTCAATGGTGGTGGGGCTGTCTTTTCTTTTGATTGAATGGGCTGTATCCACTACTTATTCTGGTATCTGTCCCCCACTTTTCCTTCGCTACATCGACGACTGCATTGGCGCTGCTTCCTGCACGCATGCAGAACTCGTTGACTTTATTAACTTTGCCTCCAACTTTCACCCTGCCCTCAAGTTTACCTGGTCCATTTCTGACACCTCCCTCCCCTTTCTAGATCTTTCTGTCTCTGTCTCTGGAGACAGCTTATCCACTGATGTCTACTATAAGCCTACTGACTCTCACAACTATCTGGACTATTCCTCTTCTCACCCTGTCTCTTGCAAAAACGCCATCCCCTTCTCGCAATTCCTCCGTCTCCGCCGCATCTGCTCTCAGGATGAGGCTTTTCATTCTAGGACGAGGGAGATGTCTTCATTTTTTAAAGAAAGGGGCTTCCCTTCCTCCACTATCAACTCTGCTCTTAAACGCATCTCCCCCATTTCACGTACATCTGCTCTCACTCCATCCTCCCACCACCCCACTAGGAATAGGGTTCCCCTGGTCCTCACCTACCACCCCACCAGCCTCCAGGTCCAACATATTATTCTCCGTAACTTCCGCCACCTCCAACGGGATCCCACCACTAAGCATATCTTTCCCTCCCCCCCTCTCTCTGCATTCCGCAGGGATCGCTCCCTACACAACTCCCTTGTCCATTCGTCCCCCCCATCCCTCCCCACTGATCTCCCTCCTGGCACTTATCCGTGTAAGCGGAACAAGTGCTACACATGCCCTTACACTTCCTCCCTTACCACCATTCAGGGCCCCAAACAGTCCTTCCAGGTGAGGCATCACTTCACCTGTGAGTCGACTGGGGTGATATACTGCGTCCGGTGCTCCCGATGTGGCCTTTTATATATTGGTGAGACCCGACGCAGACTGGGAGACCGCTTTACTGAACATCTACGCTCTGTCCGCCAGAGAAAGCAGGATCTCCCAGTGGCCACACATTTTAATTCCACATCCCATTCCCATTCTGACATGTCTATCCACGGCCTCCTCTACTGTAAAGATGAAGCTACACTCAGGTTGGAGGAACAACACCTTATATTCCGTATGGGTAGCCTCCAACCTGATGGCATGAACATTGACTTCTCTAACTTCCGCTAGGCCCCACCTCCCCCTCGTACCCCATCTGTTACTCTTTTTAATGCACACATTCTTTCTCTCACTCTCCTTTTTCTCCCTCTGTCCCTCTGAATATACCTCTTGCCCATCCTCTGGGTCACCCCCCCCCCCCGTCTTTCTCCCTAGGCCTCCTGTCCCATGATCCTCTCGTATCCCCTTCTGCCTATCACCTGTCCAGCTCTCGGCTCCATCCCTCCCCCTCCTGTCTTCTCCTATCATTTTGCATCTCCCCCTCCCCCTCCAGCTTTCAAATCCCTTACTCACTCTTCCTTCAGTTAGTCCTGACGAAGGGTCTCGGCCTGAAACGTCGACTGCGCTTCTTCCTATAGATGCTGCCTGGCCTGCTGCGTTCACCAGCAACTTTGATGTATGTTGCTTGAATTTCCAGCATCTGCAGAATTCCTGTTGTCCACTACTTTTTGTAGGCTTTTCTGTTCATGGATATTGGTGTTTTCACACGAGGCCATGATGCAACCAGTAAGGATACTTTCCACTGTGTATCAATAGACGTGTGTCAAAGTTTTAGATGACACGCTGAATCTGTGCAAGCCTCTATGAAAGTAGAAACATTGCTGTAACTTCTTTGAAATGACACTTATATGCTGATCCCAGGACAGATCCTCTGAAAAGTAAGACTCAAAAAGTGTTGATGTTTGTCCTTCTCCATGGATTCTGCCTGACCTGCTGGGTTCTTCCAGCATTTTACGTGTCTTCCTCAAGATTTCCAGCATCTGTAAAATCACATGTATTTATGCTTTGACCCTTCAGCAGAGTCTTCATCAGAATCTCTTGACCCTGAATCAGAGCTTCTTGTGTTTATGCTTTACTTGGGTGTTGATTGCACATTGGGATGCATTTTTGCTGGAACTGATTGTAACTGAGGAACAATATATATCATTTAATGACAGCATGAAAACATGGGATATTAAAATATATTACATTGCAAGGTCCACCTGGGGGCCATTCCCCTCAGCAACAGGTATACCCCTTTGGATATTGCTGTGGGGAATGACCTATCTGGGCAAGGCAGCAGCAGCCAGACCAATAGTATTGTGGTTGGCTCTAAGCCTCAGAAGGGTAGGGTGAAGTCAGGTGAAGCGATAGTCATTGGGGACTCGATAGGTAGTGGGACAGATAGGAGATTCTGTGGCAGCAAAAGAGACACCAGGATAGTGTGTTGCCTCCCAGGTGCTAGGGTCCAGGATGTCTCTGAGCGGTTGCAGAATATTCCTGAAGGAGAGGGTGAGAAGTTAGAGGTTGTGGTACATGTTGGTACATAGGCAGGAGAGAGGTAAAGGTCCTGCACAGTAAGTTTAGGGAGTTAGGAAGGAGGCTGAAGAGCTGGACCTCCAAGATGGTAAATTCCGGATTACTCCCAGCGCCACGAGCTAGTGAAAGTCAGAACAGGAAGATAACATAGGTGGCTGAAGGGATGGTGCAGGGGGCAGGGTTTCAAGTGCTGGATCATTGGAACCTTTTCTGGTGCAGGGGTGACCTGTACAAGTGGGACAGGTTGCACCTGAACTGGAGGGGAACCAATCTCCTGGGTGGGAGTTTTGCTGATGCTATTGGGGAGGGTTTAAACTAGATTTGCAACAGGGGACGGAACCAAAGTGAAGAGTCAGAAGATGGGGCAGTTGATGCACAAGTAGTGACAGCTTGTAGGGAATTTATCAGGAAGGATAGGCAGATGATAGAGCAAAGAAGCACTCAGCCAGATGGTTTGAGATATGTCTAGTTTAATGCAAGGAGCATCATAAGCAAGGCAGATGAACTTGGAGCATGAATCAATACGTGGAACGATGATGTTGTGGCCATTACAGAGACTTGGATGACTTGGGTGAGAATGGCTGCTGAGTGTGCCAGGCTTTAGATGTTTCAAGAAGGACAGAGAGGAGGCAAAAGAGGTGAGGGAAATATAACTCCACTGGGTGTATTTTATTGATGCCCCAATAGTAACAAAGACATTGAGGAGCAGACACGGAGGCAGATTCTGGAATGGTACAAGAATATTTGGGTTGTTGTGATGGATGATTTTAACTTTCTTAATATTGACTGGCATCTCGTTAGAGCAAGGGATTTAGATGGAGTAGAGTTTATTAGTTGTGTTCTGGAAGGTTTCCTGACAAAATATGTAGGTAAGCCAACTAGAGGAGAGGGTGTACTTGTTCTGGTATTGGGAAATGAACCTGGTCAGGTGTCAGATCTCACAGTGGGCGAGCATTTTGAAGCTAGTGATCACAACTCTACCTCCTTTACCATAGCACTGGAGAGGGATAGGAGCAGACAATTAGGGAAAACATTTAACTGGGGTAGGGCGAAATATGAGGCTATCAGGCAGGAGCTTGGGAACATAGATTGGGAGCAGATGTTCTCAGGGAAATGCATGGCAGAAATGTGGCAAATATTCAGGGAACATTTGCATGGCGTTCTGCATAGGTATGTTCCATTGATGCAGGGAAAGGGTGGTAGGGTAAAGGAACGATAGTGTACAAAGGACTAAACACATTGACGAAGGAAGAGCAGTAGATGTAGTGTATATGGATTTCAGCAAGGCATTTGATAAAGTACCCCATGCAAAGCTTATTGAGAAAGTAAGGAGGCATGGAATCCAAGGGGACATTGCTTTGTGGATCCAGAACTGGCTTGCCCACAGAAGGCAAAGAGTGGTTGTAGACAGGTCATATTCTGCATGGAGGTTGGTGACCAGTAATGTGCCTCGGGGATCTGTTCTGGAACCCTTACTCTTCGTGATTTTTATTAATGACCGGAATGAGGAAGTGGAGGGATGGGTTAGTAAGTTTGCTGATCACAAAGGTTCGGGGTGTTGTGGATAGTGTGGAGGGCTGTCAGAGGTTACAGAGGGACATTGATAGGATGCAAAACTGGGCTGAGAAGTGGCAGATGGAGTTGAAACCCAGGTAAGTGTGGGGTGGTTCATTTTGGTAGGTCAAGTGTGATGGCAGAATATAGTATTAATGGTAAGACTCTTGACAGTGTGGAGGATCAGAGGGATCTTGGGGTCCAAGTCCATAGGACACTCAAAGCAGCTGCGCAGGTTGACTCTCTAGTTAAGATGGCATACAGTGTATTAGCCTTCATCAATTGTGGAATTGCATTTAGGAGCCGAGAGGTAATGTTGCAGCTATATACAGTAGGACCCTGGTCAGACCCCACTTGGAGTACTGTGCTCAGTTCTGGTCGCCTCACTACAGGAAGGATGTGGAAACCATAGAAAGGGTGCAGAGGAGATTTACAAGGATGTTGCCTGGACTGTGGAGCATGCTTTATGAAAACAGGTTGAGTGAACTCGACCTTTTCTTGCAGCGACGGAGGATGAGAGGTGACCTGATAGAGGTGCATAAGATGATAGGCATTGATTGTGTGGATCATCAGAGGCTTTTTCCCAGGGCTGAAGTGACTGCCACAAGAGGACACAGGTTTAAGGTGCTTGGGAGTAGGTACAGAGGAGATGTCAGGGGTAAGTTTTTTATGCAGAAAGTGGTGAATGCATGGAACGGGCTGCCAGCAACGGTGGTGGAGGTGGATACGATAGGGTCTTTTAAGAGACTTTTGGATAGGTACATGGAGCTTAGAAAAATAGAGGGCTATGGGTAACCCTAGTAATTTCTAAGGTAGGGACATGTTTGGCACAACTTTGTAGGCCGAAGGGTCTGTATTGTGCTGTAGGTTTTCTATTTTTCTATGTTTCTATGATGTAAGAAATCGAGTTAAGAAGAAAAGAATAGCTTATGAAAGGTTCAAGAAACTGTTAGAGCTCTAGAAAATTACAAGGGTGCCAGAAAGCAGCTCAAGAATGAAATTAGAGAGCTAGAAAGGGCCATTGTTCCCTTGTTCAAGAAAGGGAGTAGAGATAACCCAGGAAATTATAGACCAGTGAATCTTACCACCGGGAGCCGTGGTCGAGTGGTCGGCGACTTGGGCCGGCTACCCCACCAGACCTAGTCTGGTGAGGAGGGTGTGAGGACACCCAGCAGGACTAAACAAAAACAAGACCTGACAAAGGGCGGATGAGCTCCTTGTGAGCCAACGGCCATCTTCCATGGAAGAGATTAAAACCTCACCACGTATCTACAAATTGTATGCTATGCACCTAGTTAGAAGAGATGATGAAATTGGGCGCTGCACCGTGTGCCTGGACCTGCCCAAGGCCTCCGCCTAAGGAAGGGCTGAGCTTGAAGAAGCGGTTGCAGCTGGAGGCCGACACGGCCTTGGGCTTGAGTTCGGTGGGGGGGGTGGGGCGGCGAGCGGTGCCAAGGCAGCCAGCGAGAACAAACTGGTGGAGAGGCTGTACTCGGTGCTGTCGTAAGATCGAAGGAGGGGGAGGTGCATTGCTGCCAACCCCAGATTTGGGACAGCACCCACTGACTGACAGAATCTTACTTCAATGGTGGACAAGTTGGGCCTTCTCATGGCCCCTTCTGACTCTCCTAATTTCCTTCTTAAGCTCCTTCCTGTTAGCTTTATAATCTTCTAGATCTCTAACATCACCTAGCTCTCTGACCCTTTTGTAAGCTTTTCTTTTCTTCTTGACAAGATTTACTACTGCCTTTGCGCACCACAGTTCCTGTACCCTACCATAACTTCTGTCTCATTGGAACGTACCTATGTAGAACTCCACACAAATATCCCCTGAACGTTTGCCACATTTCTTCCGTACCTTTCCCTGAGAACATCTGTTCCCAATTTAAGCTTCCAAGTTCCTGCCCGATAGCCTCATAATTCCCCTTACTCCAATTAAACGCTTTTCTAACTTGTCTGTTCCTATCTCTCTCCAATGCCATTGTAAAGGAAATAGATCACTATCTCCAAAATGCTCTCCCACTGAGAGATCTGACACCTGACCAGGTTCATTTCCCAATACTAAATCAAGTACAGTCTCTCTTCTTGTAGGCTTATCTACATATTGTGTCAAGAAACCTTCCTGAATATACCTAACAAACTCCACCCCATCTAAACCCCTTGCTCTAGGGAGATGCCAATCGATATTTGGGAAATCAAAATCTCCCACCAAGACAACTCTGTTAATATTACACCTTTCCAGGATCTGTTTCCCTATCTGCTCCTTGATATCCCTGTTACTATTGGGCGGCCTGTATTTAAAAAAAACACTCAGTGGAGTCATTGACACCTTCCTGTTCCTAACCTCCACCCACAGAGACTCCGTAGACAATCCCTCCATAACGTCCACTTTTTCTGCAGCAGTGACACTATCTCTGATCAGCAGTGCCACATCCCCACCTCTTTTGCCTCCCTCCCTGTCCTTTCTGAAACATCTCAAACCTGGCACTTGAAGTAAGTTGTTGGAGAAGATCCTGAAAGGCAGGATTTATGAGCATTTTGTGAGACATGATCTGATTAGGGATATTCAGCATGGCTTTGTCAAGGGCACGTCATGCCTTATGCACCTGATTGAATTCTTTGAGGAAGTAACAAAACACATTGATGAAGGTAGAGCAGTAGATATAGTGTATATGGATTTCAGTAAGGCATTTGATAAGGTTCCCCGTGCCAGGCTCAATCAGATAGTAAGGAGGCATGGGATCCAAGGAGACCTTGCTTTGTAGATCCAGAATTGGCTTGCCCACAGAAGGCAAAGGGTGGTTTAGATGGTTCATATTCTTTATGGAGGTCGGAGACTCTGTGTGGAGACTCCTTCTCTTTGTGTTGTTTATAAATGACCTGAATGAAGAAGTAGAAGGGTGGATTAGTAAGTATGCTGATGAAACAAGTTGGGGATGTTGTGGACAGTCTGGAGGGTTGTCAGAGGTTACAGAGGTACATCGGTAGGATGCAGAGCTGGGCTGAGAAGTGGCAGATGGAGTTCAACCCAGATAAGTGTGAAGTGGTTCATTTCAGTAGGTCAAATTTGAAGACAGAATATAACATTAATGGAAAGACTCTTGACAGTGTGGAGTATCAGCAAGATCTTGGGGTCTGTGTCCACGGGACACTCCAAGCTGCTGAGCAGGTTGACAGTGTCATTAAGAAGGCATATGGTGTGTTGGTCTTCATCAATTGTGGGATTGAATTCAAGAGCCGTGAGGTAATGTTACAGCTATGTAAGACCTTAGTTAGACCCCACTTGGAGTACTGTGTTCATTTCTGGTCACCTCAGGCTATTCTGGACTGGGTTTTGAGCAATGAGGAAGGGTTAATTAGCGATCTTGTCGTGAGAGGCCCCTTGGGTAAGAGTGACCATAATATGGTGGAATTCTTCATTAACATGGAGAGTGACGTAGTTAATTCAGAAACAAAGGTTCTGAACTTAAAGAGGGGTAACTTTGAAGGTATGAGACATGAATTAGCTAAGATAGACTGGCAAATGACACTTCAAGGATTGACGGTGGATATGCAATGGCAGGCATTTAAAGGTTGCATGGATGAACTACAACAATTGTTCATCCCAGTTTGGCAAAAGAATAAATCAAGGAAGGTAGTGCACCCGTGGCTGACAAGAGAAATTAGGGATAGTATCAATTCCAAAGAAGTAGCATACAAATTAGCCAGAGAAAGTGGCTCACCTGAGGACTGGGAGAAATTCAGAGTTCAGCAGAGGAGGACAAAGGGCTTAATTAGGAAGGGGAAAAAAGATTATGAGAGAAAACTGGCAGAGAACATAAAAACGGACTGTAAAAGCTTTTATAGATATGTAAAAAGGAAAAGACTGATAAAGACAAATGTAGGTCCCCTGCAAACAGAAACAGGTGAATTGATTATGGGGAGCAAGGACATGGCAGACCAATTGAATAATTACTTTGGTTCTGTCTTCACTAAGGAGGACATAAATAATCTTCCAGAAATAGTAAGGGACAGAGGGTCCAGTGAGATGGAGGAACTGAGCGAAATACATGTTAGTAGGGAAGTGGTGTTAGGTAAATTGAAGGGATTGAAGGCAGATAAATCCCCAGGGCCAGATGGTCTGCATCCCAGAGTGCTTAAGGAAGTGGCCCAAGAAATAGTGGATGCATTAGTGATAATTTTTCAAAACTCGTTAGATTCTGGACTAGTTCCTGAGGATTGGAGGGTGGCTAATGTAACCCCACTTTTTAAAAAAGGAGGGAGAGAGAAACCGGGGAATTATAGACCGGTTAGCCTAACGTCGGTGGTGGGGAAACTGCTGGAGTCAGTTATCAAGGATGTGATAACAGCACATTTGGAAAGCGGTGAAATGATCGGACAAAGTCAGCATGGATTTGTGAAAGGAAAATCATGTCTGACGAATCTCATAGAATTTTTTGAGGATGTAACTAGTAGAGTGGATAGGGGAGAACCAGTGGATGTGGTATATTTGGATTTTCAAAAGGCTTTTGACAAGGTCCCACATAGGAGATTAGTGTGCAAACTTAAAGCACACGGTATTGGGGGTAAGGTATTGGTGTGGGTGGAGAATTGGTTAGCAGACAGGAAGCAAAGAGTGGGAATAAACGGGACCTTTTCAGAATGGCAGGCGGTGACTAGTGGGGTACCGCAAGGCTCAGTGCTGGGACCCCAGTTGTTTACAATATATATTAATGACTTGGATGAGGGAATTAAATGCAGCATCTCCAAGTTTGCGGATGACACGAAGCTGGGTGGCAGTGTTAGCAGTGAGGAGGATGCTAAGAGGATGCAGGGTGACTTGGATAGGTTGGGTGAGTGGGCAAACTCATGGCAGATGCAATTTAATGTGGATAAATGTGAAGTTATCCACTTTGGTGGCAAAAATAGGAAAACAGATTATTATCTGAATGGTGGCCGATTAGGAAAAGGGGAGGTGCAACGAGACCTGGGTGTCATTATACACCAGTCATTGAAAGTGGGCATGCAGGTACAGCAGGCGGTGAAAAAGGCGAATGGTATGCTGGCATTTATAGCGAGAGGATTCAAGTACAGGAGCAGGGAGGTACTACTGCAGTTGTACAAGGCCTTGGTGAGACCACACCTGGAGTATTGTGTGCAGTTTTGGTCCCCTAATCTGAGGAAAGACATCTTTGCCATAGAGGGAGTACAAAGAAGGTTCACCAGATTGATTCCTGGGATGGCAGGTCTTTCATATGAAGAAAGACTGGATGAACTGGGCTTGTACTCGTTGGAATTTAGAAGATTGAGGGGGGATCTGATTGAAACGTATAAGATCCTAAAGGGATTGGACAGGCTAGATGCGGGAAGATTGTTCCCGATGTTGGGGAGGTCTAGAACGAGGGGTCACAGTTTGAGGATAGAGGGGAAGCCTTTTAGGACCGAGGTTAGGAAAAACTTCTTCACACAGAGAGTGGTGAATCTGTGGAATTCTCTGCCACAGCAAACTGTTGAGGCCAGTTCATTAGCTATGTTTAAAAGGAAGTTAGATATGGCCCTTGTGGCTACAGGGGTCAGGGGGTATGGAGGGAAGGCTGGGTTCTGAGTTGGATGATCAGCCATGATCATAATAAATGGCGGTGCAGGCTCGAAGGGCCGAATGGCCTACTCCTGCACCTATTTTCTATGTTTCTATGTTTCTATGTTTCTCACAACAGGAAGGATGTGGATACTATAGAGAGAGTGCAGAGAAGATTTACAAGGGTGTTGCCTGGATTGGGGAGCATGCTTTGAGAATAAGTTGAGTGAACTTGGCCTTTTCTCCTTGGAGCGACAGAGGATGAGAGGTGACCTGATAGAGTTGTGTATGATGATAAGAGGCATCGATTGTGTGGATAGCCAGAGGCTTTTTCCCAGGACTGAAATGGCTAACATGAGGGGGCACAGGTTTAAGGTGCTTGGAAGTAGATACAAGTGGGGTGGCAGAGGTAACAACACTCACAACACGCTGGAGGAACTCAGCAGGTCAGGCAGCATCCGTGGAAAAGATCGGTCAACGTTTCGGGCCCGAAACGTTGACTGATCTTTTCCGCGGATGCTGCCCAACCTGCTGATTTCCTCCAGCGTGTTGTGAGTGTTTCTTTGGCCCCAGTATCTGCAGATTATTTTGTGTTTAGGATGTCAGAGGTAAGTTTCTTTTACACAGAGTGGTGGGTGCATGGAGTGCACAGCCAGCGAAGGTGGTAGAGGCAGATACAATAGGGGCTTTTAAGAGACTCTTAGATAGGTACATGGAGCTTAGAAAAATAGAGGGCTATGTGGTAGGGAAATTCTAGGCAGTTTCTCGAGTAGATTACATGGTCGGTACAACATTGTGGGCCGAAGGGGCTGTAATGTGCTGTACATTTTCTGTTTCTATGTTTCTATTACATTGTTGTTGGAGGAATATCCTAATGGGATAGAGAAAACAGAAAGTTAAATCCCAAAAAGAGCCATCAAAATACCACCCACAAACACAGGCAACATGGAATTTTCTTGGAGTCTGCTCAGTATTTAACCGGCATGAAACTGTTGATTCATTGAAGGATCTATGCTGTTCACCTGCTGTTAAATAATTTAAGAGTTTGGAGATTGCGTATTTTTTTTAATCCACTATACCCCACGGTAGTGTAGTGGTTAGCACAACACTATTACAGCTCAGGGCATTCTGGAGTTTGGCGTTCAAGTCCAGTGCCGTTTCATAAAGAGTCTCTGGTGACAACTGTATGTCCTCCCAGTAGAATGTGTGGGTTTTCTCCAACTGTTCCAATTTCCTCCCATATCCAAAGATTTTCTGGGTAGGTTAGATTTTCTGGGTAGAACAGAGGAGCTGAAGGCAGTGTGGACAAGGCCAATGAACTTAACCTGTCCTTTAACAGATTTGTCATTGTGGCCCCTGCCCATCCCTCACATCAGTCATCTGTTGTCGGCCCCCAACCAACACATATTCCACTCTCCCCTCCTACCCCTCCTCACAGTCCCCCACCCTGCTGTCATGACTATACCCCTTCCCCACACGAAGCCACCACGGTGGGCTTCACAGCTGAACAGGTGAGAAGACAGTTGAAATGTCTCAACCCAAGCAAGGCTGCAGGACCAGATGGTGTCAGTACCAGGGTGCTCAAAGCCTGTTCCCCTCAGCTATGTGGAGTACTTCGCCATGTCTTCAACCTGTGCCTGAGGCTCCGGAGGGTTCCTGTACTGTGGAAGATGTCCTGCCTCGTCCCTGTGCCAAAGACGCCACGCCCCAGCGGCCTCAATGACTACAGACCAGTGGCATTGACCTCCCACATCATGAAGACCCTGGAGAGACTTGTTCTGGAGCTGCTCCGGCCTATGGTCACGCCACACTTAGATCCCCTCCAATTCACCTACCATTCCCAACTAGGAGTTGAGGATGCCATCGTCTACCTGCTGAACCATGTCTACGCCCACCTGGACAAGCCAGCGAGCACTGTGAGGGTCATGTTTTTTGACTACTTCAGTGCATTCAACACCATCTGCCCTGCTCTGCTGGGGGAGAAGCTGACAGCGATGCAGGTGGATGCTTTCCTGGTGTCATGGATTCTTGATTACCTGACTGGCAGACCACAGTACGTGTGCTTGCAACACTGTGTGTCCGACAGAGAGATCAGCAGCACTGGGGCTCCACAGGGCACTGTCTTGTCTCCCTTTCTCTTCACCATTTACACCTCGGACTTCAACTGCTGCACAGAGTCTTGTCATCTCCAGAAGTTTTCTGATGACTCTGCCATAGTTGGATGCATCAGCAAGGGAGATGAGGCTGAGTACAGGGCTACGGCAGGAAACTTTGTTACATGGTGTGAGCAGAATTATCTGCAGCTTAATGTGAAAAAGACTAAGGAGCTGGTGGTAGACCTGAGGAGAGCTAAGGTACCGGTGACCCCAGTTTCCATCCAGGTGGTCAGTGCGGACATGGTGGAGGATTACAAATACCTGGGGATACGAATTGACAATAAACTGGACTGGTCAAAGAACACTGAGGCTGTCTACAAGAAGGGTCAGAGCCGTCTCTATTTCCTAAGGAGACTGAGGTCCTTTAACATCTGTTGGACGATGCTCAGGATGTTCTACGAGTCTGTGGTGGCCAGTGCTATCATGTTTGCTGTTGTGTGCTGGGGCAGCAGGCTGAGGGTAGCAGACACCAACAGAATCAACAAACTCATTCATAAGGCCAGTGATGTTGTGGGGATGGAACTGGACTCTCTGACGGTGGTGTCTGAAAAGAGGATGCTGTCCAAGTTGCATGCCATCTTGGACAATGTCTCCCATCCACTACATAATGTACTGGTTGGGTACAGGAGTACATTCAGCCAGAGTCTCATTCCACCGAGATGCAGCACAGAGCGTCATAGGATGTCATTCCTGCCTGTGGCCATCAAACTTTACAACTCCTCCCTTGGAGGGTCAGACACCCTGAGCCAATAGACTGGTCCTGGACTTATTTCCTGGCATAATTTACATATTACTATTTAATTATTTATGGTTTTATTACTATTTAATTATTTATGGTGCAACTGTAACGAAAACCAATTTCCCCCAGGATCAATAAAGTATGACTATGACTATAATTGGTCATTGCGCATTGTCCAGTGCTTAGATCAGGCTAATCGGGTTTTTCGGGGGATGCTGGAGTGTCTTGGATTGAAGGGCCGAAAGAGCCTACTTCATGCTGTAAAGATAAGATAAAATAAGTAGAAATAATGCACAGGCTATGAGGTGAATCAGAATTTGAAACAGGTTTACTATCACTGATGTTTGGCATGAAATTTGTTGTTTGTGGCAGTGGTACATTGCAATACATAAGTGGTTACTATAAGTTACATTAAGAAATATAAGTAATGCAAAAAGTGAAGTAGTGTTCATGGGGTCATTGTCCTTTTAGAAATCTATTTTGGAGGGGAAGAAGCTGTTCCTAAAACATTGAGGGTGTGTCTTCAAGTGCCTGGACTTCCTTCCTCTCCCTGTTGGTAGCAATGAGAAGAGAGCATGTCCTGGATGATCATTAATGATGAAGCTGCCTTCTTGAGGCATCACCTCTTGAGAATGTCCTCAAAGGTGATGGTTGGAGATGACAAAGGATGCAGATGATGAAATCTGATAGAATAGGAGATGCAGCATGAAATCAAGCTAGGGAAGTGGGGCAGATCTGTCCTGAGTAACCTAGAGTAGATAAAACACGAGTGAACTGAATTGCCAATAAGACATCAACCATCTCAACTCCAGCACTCCTCTCTCCTCCTCGAACCTGAGCCCTTCTGAATGCACAGTCCTCCACTTTCTCCACACCAATCCCAACCTTACCATCAAACCTGCAGACAAAGGGGGTGCTGTTGTAGTGTGGCACACTGACCTCTACCTTGCTGAGGCTAGGCAACAATTCTCAGATACGTCCTCATACCTACCCCTTGAAGAAGACCCGCTCTGAACCATCAGAAAACTGTCTCCAACGCCATCACTGACCTCATCAATTCTGGAGAATCCCCATCCACTGCCACCAAACTCATAGCTCCTTTACCCCTTATTGCTCACTTTTACCTCCTACCCAAGATCCACAAACATGACTGTCGGGGTAGAACTATTGTCTCTGCCTACACCCGCCCCACTGGATTTGTGTCTCATATCTTGTCTCCATTCTATCCCCTTTAGTTCAGTCCCTTCCCACCTCCATCCACAACACTTCTCATGCTCTCGATCTCCTCAGTAACTTTCAATTCCCTGGCCCTGACTGCTTCAGCTTCACCATGGATGTTCAGTCCCTATACACTTCTATCCCCTATCAAGACCTTCTATCCCCCATCTCCACTCTTTTCTCAATAAAAGAACCAACCACTTTTCCTCCACCATAACCCTTCTCCATCTGGCAGAACTGGTCCTCACCCTCAACAATTTTTCCTCAGCTCGTGTCAAGATAAGTATTCCAAGTTTTACCTCAGTACTGAGGTCTACCTGTGTAACTCAGTTTCTCCGTGTTAAGAAAAGTATTGTCTGCCGCTTGCCTTTCTACACTCTGTGTCAAGTTAAGTTTTGCCTGTCTCCTGTTTGCCGTTCAGCTCCAGCAACGCCCTGTGTCAAGAAAAGTTTTGCCTGCCTCCTGCTCCTCCATTCACCCGTGCTACTTGCTTGTGTTAATTCTGTCTCTGGACTGCTAAGAATTGTGTATTCTAGGTTCTGTTCCCGTGCTGTTTTCTGGTGTTAACCCTGTTTCTCTGTGTTAATAGGAGCATTGCATGCCACCCATCTTCCCGTTCATCCTCCCACCTGCTGTTCTTCTCAAGTCACGCTTGCACCTTGGTCTGCATCCCTGCTTTGTCTCGTTCCGCCGCCCGCCTACACTCTCCGTTGGCTTGGTTGTTAAACGCTGCGTTCCCAGCTTAGTGACCCAGGTTCGATCCCCGGCCAAGCCTTCCTCGCTCTTCGGCTTTCCTCTGCCTAATCCTTGTTCCCCGGCCTTCCCTGTAACCGTTAATAAACACTTTAGATAACTCTACCTCCATGTCTGTGTCCTACGTTTGGGCTTGCCCCGTTCCATTGCAACAGAAACACAATGGAACCAATGGAAAACTACAGACAAGACTGACAAACAGCCAATGTGCAAAAAATGACTAATTGAGCAAATACAAAAAGAAGAACAAAATAATGATAATAATAAATAAATGTTAAATAATACTAACACGAGTTGTCAAGTCATTGAAAGTGAGTCCATAGGTTTTATTTTTCATTTTATCCACTTAGCAATACAGCACAGAGTAGGCCCTTCTGGCCCTTCGAGGCACACTGCCCCAGCAACCCCACAACCCCAATTACGAGGGGAGATTGATAAGTTCGTGGCCTAAGGTAGGAGGAGATGAGTTATTAACTTGAAACTTTCTGCATAATCACTCAGAGTTGAACTGAATGTGCATCTAAGGAGAGCTGTATAGCTCATCTCCTTCTACCTTAGGCCACAAAGTTGTCAATCACCCCTGCTGTGGACACATTTCTGGAAGTCCAAGATCCATATGCTCCTTGACTGCTGGACTAAGTGTGTAAATGTAGGAGGGGACTATGTTGAAAAATAAATATGTTAGGTTTTCTAAAATTGACTCCTTCTACCCTCGGCCATGAACTTATCAATTACCCCTTGTAGCCCTCACCTAATCACAGGGCAATTTACAATGGCCAATTAACCTACCCAGTACATCTTTGGACTGTGGGAGGACACCAGAGCACCTAGGGAAAACCCATGCATTCCGCAGGGAGTACGCACAGAGACTTACTCGTTTATTTATTATTATTATTATTTTTCTCTGCTAGATTATGTATTGCATTGAATTGCTGCTGCTAAGTTAACAAATTTCACGTCACATACTGGTGATAATAAACCTGATTCTGATTTTGAATCTGATTCTGACTCCTTACAGACGGCACTAGAATTGAACTCCGAACTCCGGAATGCCCCGAGCTGTAATAGTGTCGTGCTAACTGCAACGCCAGTGTGGTTCCCAAGTAAGTTGTGGAATCAGTTCAGTATTGGGGTGAATGAAGTTATCTTAACCTCTCTCCAAGGTGACCTCAATATCTTTTTTACTTCATTCATTATAACTTAGTGTCATCTCACTGTCTGTGATTTAGGTCAGCATGGTAGCAGAGCGATCAGCTCATTGCTTTAGAGTACCAGATTTCACCGATCAGGGTTCAATTCCCCTTGCTGGCTGGAAGGAGTTCCTCCATTCTGCCCGTGATTGTGTGGATTTGCTCCAGTGGTTCCGGTTTCCTTTCACAAGGAATGGTTTCAAGGTCATTTGGTTAGGGTTAGTGAACTAAGGGCATGCTATCTTGGCGCCCAAAGCATGGTAACACTTGCAAGTTGCCCAGCTAAATCCTCACTGATTTGATTTGACACAAACAACATATTTTACTGTCTGTTTCAATTTACATATGAAAAATAAACCTTAGTCCTGACGAAGGGTCTCGGGCTGAAACGTCGACTGCACCTCTTCCTATAGATGCTGCTTGGCCTGCTGCGTTCACCAGCAACTTTGATGTATGTTGCTAATCTCTTTAATCTCATGGTTGATTCCTCAGCATTTGAAGTCTTCTAATTCATCAAATATTTTCTTCCTATTAAAACCCATATTGACTCTACATCAACATTGTTTTGCTATTACCCTGTGATTTATAGAGACATCTTTTACTTGAGATGGGTTTAGAGGGACGTGAGGTGCAAAACAGGACAAAACAACACCCTATCTCACCTTCCCCATTCCCCCTTTTTCCTAATCACATCTCACTCTCTAGTTCTACCCTTCACCCCATAACATCCTTGGAAAATCAGTATTTGGGAAAATTTAGGGAAAAAAATCTCATTCAGGAGACCCACTTGCAACTTTTGAGTGCACATGGTGGTCACCAAAGAAGATACAAGTTGAATCAGCTTCTTATCTAGGGGCATGACTGGGTCATGGTGAGTCCATGACCAGAGTGCACGGTCTAAGAATAAAAGGAAAAACCCCCTTAAACAGAGATCAAGCGGAATTTCTTTAGCCAGAAACTGGTGAATCTGTGGCTGTGGAGGCCAAGTCATTGGGTATATTTAAAAGGGAAGTTCATAGGTTCTTGATTAGTCAAGGTATCAAAGGTCACAAGGAAAAGGCAGGAAAATAGGGTTATGAGGGATAATAAATCAGCAATGATGGAATGACAGAGCAAACTCGATGGGCTGAGTGGCTTAATTTTGCTCCTGTGTCTTATGGCTTTATGGGTAGAAGATGGATATCCTTCTCTATGTCCAAATTAAAATTGTTTTATAAATTAAAAGAATTTCCACAGCCCAATTTTTCATTTCCAGAAATACTACAGATAAGTAAGTGTTTTACTATATATAAATTCAAGGGACTTTAAATTGATTCATTTTTGTTTAAATTGATAGGAACTTTTCCTTTATCAAAAAGCATGAACTAAATCACTTAATGTTAACAATCAGCTGTAATAAACAACACGGGTAAAAATGGTTTGCAAGAAGAGTTGCAAACGAGTTTGAGTAGAAGATTAAAATAGAAGTTCCAATTACATAGGTCAGTGTTGTGACCAGTGTCCTCCTTTCTACCTGGAACATTGTATATAGATCTAGTCACCCTACCTGAGGAAGGATGGAGGGAGTGCAGCAAGGGTTCACTAAATTGATATACAAGGTGGTAGGTTCATTGCATGAAAATGTTATGCAGAGTTAGCCCTGCACTCTCTAGAGTTTAAAATAATGATCCAACAAAGTTGTCACACAAGTTGATAGGGTGCTGAAGAGGCTTTTATTAGTTGGGGGATTGAGTTCAAGAGCCATTATGCAACTCTCTAAAATCCAAGCTAGACCACACTTGGAATACAAAGTTCAGTTCTGGTCACCTCATTATAGGAAGGATGTGGACGTTTTAGAGAGTGTGCAGAATAACTTTACTAGGATGCTGGCTGGATTAAAGAGGACAGATTATAGGATTTTATGAGGATAAATTAAGTGATGTAGGGTTTTTCACTTTAGAGCAAAGGAGGATGAGAGGTGACTTGATAGAGGTGCACAAGGGGGATGGGATCCCGAGCGATAGAGCAGTGAAAGAAGTGCATGGAGTAAAGCCAGATCTAACATACAGAGAGGCTTTGAGGAAAGAGAAGCAGAATAAACGGTGTAAGGACAGTAAGGTAGAAGGGCTGAAATGTGTGTACCTCAATGCAAGAAGCATTAGGAACAAAGGTGATGAACTGAGAGCTTGGATACATACATGGAATTATGATACAGTGGCCATTACAGAGACTTGGCTGGCACCAGGGCAGGAATGGATTCTCAATATTCCTGGATTTCAGTGCTTTAAAAGGGATAGAGAGGGCAGAAAAAGGGGAGGAGGGGTGGCATTACTGGTCAGGGATACTATTACAGCTACAGAAAGGGTGGGTAATGTAGCAGGATCCTCTTTTGAGTCAATATGGGTGGAAGTCAGGAACAGGAAGGGAGCAGTTACTCTACTGGGGGTATTCTATAGGCCCTCTGGTAGCAGCAGAGATACAGAGGAGCAGATTGGGAGGCAGATTTTGGAAACATGCAAAAATAACAGGGTTGTTATCATGGGTGACTTTAGCTTCCCTAATATTGATTGGCACCTGATTCGTTCCAAGGGTTTAGATGGGGCAGAGTTTGTTAAGTGTGTCCAGGATGGATTCCTGTCACAGTATGTGGACAGGCCGACCAGGGGGAATGCCATACTAGATCTAGTACTAGGTAATGAACTGGGTCAGGTCACAGATCTCTCAGTGGGTGAGCATCTGGGGGACAGTGACCACCGCTCCCTGGCCTTCAGCATTATCATGGAAAAGGATAGAATCAGAGAGGACAGGAAAATTTTTAATTGGGGAAGGGCAAATTATGAGGCTATAAGGCTAGACTTGCGGGTGTGAACTGGGATGATGTTTTTGCGGGGAAATGTACTATGGGCATGTGGTTCATGTTTAGAGATCTCTTGCAGGATGTTAGGGACAAATTTGTCCCGGTGAGGAAGACAAAGAATGGTAGGGTGAAGGTGGTAGGGTGAAGGAACCATGGGTGACAAGTGAGGTGGAAAATCTAGTCAGATGGAAGAAGGCAGCATACATGAGGTTTAGGAAGCAAGGATCAGATGGGTCTATTGAGGAATATAGGGAAGCAAGAAAGGAGCTTAAGAAGGGGCTGAGAAGAGCAAGAAAGGGGCATGAGAAGGCCTTGGTGAGTAGGGTAAAGGAAAACCCCAAGGCATTCTTCAACTACGTGAAGAAAAAAAGGATGACAGGAGTGAAGGTAGGACCGATTAGAGATAGAGGTGGGAAGATGTGCCTGGAGGCTGTGGAAGTGAGCAAGGTCCTCAATGAATATTTCTCTTCGATATTCAACAATGAGGGGGAACTTGATGATGGTGAGGACAATATGAGTGAGGTTGATGTTCTGGAGCATGTTGATATGAAGGGAGAGGAAGTGTTGGAGTTGTTAAAATATATTAGGACGGATAAGTCCCCGGGCCCTGATGGAATATTCCCCAGGCTGCTCCACGGGGCGAGGGGAGAGATTGCTGAGCCTCAGGCTAGGATCTTTATGTCCTCGTTGTCCAGGGGAATGGTACCGGAGGATTGGAGGGAGGTGAATGTTGTCCCCTTGTTCAAAAAAGGTAGTAGGGATAGTCTGGGGAATTACAGACCACTGAGCCTTACATCTGTGGAGGGAAAGCTGTTGGAAAAGATTCTTAGAGATAGGATCGATGGGCATTTAGAGAATCATGGTCTGATCATGGACAGCTTTGTGAAGGGCAGATGTGTCTAACAAGCCTGATAGAGTTCTTTGAGGAGGTGACCAGGCATATAGATGAGGGTAGTGCAGTGGATGTGATCTATATGGATTTTAGTAAGGCATTTGACAAGGTTCCACATGGAAGGCTTATTCAGAAAGTCAGAAGGCATGGGATCCAGGGAAGTTTGGCCAGGTGGATTCAGAATTGGCTTGCCTGCAGAAGACAGAGTGTCACGGTGGAGGAAGTACATTCAGATTGGAGGATTGTGACTAGTTGTGTCCCACAAGGATCTGTTCTGGGACCTCTACTTTTCGTGATTTTTGTTAACGACCTGGATATGGGGGTAGAAGGGTGGGTTGGCAAGTTTGCAGACGACACAAAGGTTGGTGGTGTTGTGCATAGTGTGGAGGATTGTCAAAGATTGCAGAGAGACATTGATAGGATGCAGAAGTGGGCTGAGAAGTGGCAGATGGAGTTCAACCCAGAGAAGTGTGGGGTGGTACACTTTGGAAGGACAAACTCCAAGGCAGAGTACAAAGTAAATGGCAGGATACTTGGTAGTGTGGAGGAGCAGAGGGATCTTGGGGTACATGTCCACATATCCCTGAAGGTTGCCTCACAGGTAGATAGGGTAGTTAAGAAAGCCTATGGGGCGTTAGCTTTCATAAGTCGAGGGGTAGAGTTTAAGAGTCGCGATGTAATGATGCAGCTCTATAAAACTCTGGTTAGGCCACACTTGCAGTACTGTGTCCAGTTCTGGTCGCCTCACTATAGGAAGGATGTGGAAGCACTGGAAAGGGTACAGAGGAGATTTACCAGGATGCTGCCTGGTTTAGAGAGTATGGATTATGATCAGAGATTAAGGGAGCTAGGGCTTTACTCTTTGGAGAGAAGGAGGATGAGAGGAGACATGATAGAGGTGTACAAGATAATAAGAGGAATAGATAGAGTGGATAGCCAGTGCCTCTTCCCCAGGGTACCACTGCTCAATACAAGAGGACATGGCTTTAAGGTAAGGGGTGGGAAGTTCAAGGGGGATATTAGAAGAAGGTTTTTTTACTCAGAGAGTGGTTGGTGCGTGGAGTGCACTGCCTGAGTCAGTGGTGGAGGCAGATACACCAGTGAAGTTTAAGAGACTACTAGACAGGTATATGGAGGAATTTAAGGTGGGGGGAATTTAATATGGGAGGCAGGGTTTGGGTGTCGGCACAACATTGTGGGCCGAAGGGCCTGTACTGTGCTGTACTATTCTATGTTCTATAATATGATGAGAGGCATAGATCAAATGGACAGCTGGAGACTTTTCCCCCCAAGGAGGAACTTTTAAGGTGATTGGCAGAAAGTACAGTGGGGGGGGGTGATGTTAAAGGTAATTTTTTTTTAATTACAGAGACTGGTGAGTGCATGAAGCACCCTTCCATGGCTGGTGGTAGAGGCATTAGGGGCATTTAAGAAATTCTTAGATAGGAACATGGATGGTGGAAAAATGGAGAGCTGTAAAGGAGGGGAGGGTTAGATTCATCTTAGTTGGTTACAAGATTGGCACAACACCATGGGCTAAAGGGTCTGCACTCTGAGGATCATCATGTTGTTGTGATGGAGAAGCTTGTGAGTTCCTAAGATCCCAAGACCCCGATGTGTCAAGGACTGTGTATTGGCAGCCCGTGCATGTACAGGCATTCTCTGTTTAGGGATTCTACTCTAGCATTGTGGAGTAAGTCACATGGTGATGGGCAAGTGGCAAAGGTGTGAAGCTTGGAGGTCCATCAGAATATGTCAATCCTGGATCTATAGCTACCTGAAGAGCCACCAATAGACAACCCCTTTAGGGGAACATCACATTTGACTCAAGTGGTTGCACTGCTGTGCTGTAGTGTTCCATGTTCATCTATCTTCTTTAAGTTTTAGTAACATACAAAATGCTGGAGAAACTCATCAACGTCTACGGAGATGAAT
Source organism: Mobula hypostoma (assembly GCF_963921235.1). NCBI lineage: Eukaryota > Metazoa > Chordata > Chondrichthyes > Myliobatiformes > Myliobatidae > Mobula > Mobula hypostoma. The sequence continues at coordinate 54,944,330 of NC_086128.1, read as the reverse complement.
GAACAGTTGACATTTCAGGCTGATGAAGTGTCTCGGCCTGAAATGGTGATTGTTTATTACCCTCCATAGTTGCTGCCTGGCTTGCTGAATTCCGCTAGCACTTTGTGTGTGTGTGTGTGTGTGGAAGTTTGGTTGATTGCCGAGCTTGGCAAAATGTTTGCAGATATTTCAGCTCCAGTCGAGAAATCATTATCAGTGCGAAATTGAGGATGTTGTCTCCTCAGAATGCCGGCTTATATATTACTTCAGGATCCAAATGGATATTGATTAGACATTGTGATCTGGTTGGCTGGTTCAAAACACTGAACATTTTAGCAGTAGAAGATCCTGATTGGCTATATTTGAGGGAGGTTCGCTGGAAGTGTTGGCTTCGCTGTCCAGATCCTAAGATTACTGGCAATTAGTTCATTGTTGATGTTGTTGTTTCGCTTTTCTCTGTAAGGTTCATATACCAGATCTATCTTGATATGTTTATTGATGGATCCTTCTATTAAGAACTATGCTTTGAAAAATTCTCGTTCTTACTTGAGTCAAGACTCTGGCTGTCATCCAGTTGAAAGGGTGTCCTTCTTTGCTTTCATGAGCTGATACTAGTGAGAGTGGGTCGTGCCTTCTGCTTGCTGGCTGATGCTCGTGTAGCCTGGTCGATCGTTTTCTTCCTGCTTGACCAACATAGTACTTGCCTCAGTACTGCGGCAACAGCCAGAGAAACAAAGTAAACTTCTTATTCTGGCTTCTTCCCCCTTCCTTTTGCATCCTGATGAAGGGTCTCAACTTGAAACATCAGCTAGCTATTCTTCTCCATAGGTAATTCTGGCTTTTCTTCTTTCTCTCCAGTCCTGATGAAGGGTCTCAGCCTAAAACATCCATTCTTAAATCATTTCCATAGATGCTGCCTGACCTGCTGATTTCCTCTGGCATTTTGTGTGTGTTGCCCTGTATTTCCAACATCTGCAGAATCTCTTGTGTTTAAAGTAAGGTTCAAGTTGGATGGGTTAATCTGATCTCTCTTTCTATCACAGGAAGAAAGGAAAGATGTTAGAAAGAGTGGAATTGAATTGGATGGAAAAGCATCTTAGACAAAATAGAAAGAACAGACGCAATCTATGGAGCTGAGGGAGATTTCTTGATGTGACTGAGTAATGTCCTCTGACAGTTATGCCTTCATTACCAAAATACATGCAATGTTTAAACGAAGCCTCTGTCTTCAATTTACAGTTCCTGACAAATGATAAATAACAGCCTCTATCCCAGGCCCTTTTCAGCAGATTCCATTAAACAAAGATATAAAGGATATTTAACAGCACACTGTCAAATACCTATCATGTTTACATGGCTATATAATGTTTGTAATATCACATTCTTGTTTGTATGCTTGCAACCTGTCATCAGCAGCTGGTGTCCAGGGATTTCTGCTTTTGTTCAAGTTCAAGTCCAAGTTTATTGTCATCTGAATGTACACATGCACACCCAAATGGAACAACATTCCTCCGGACCACAGTACATCTACAAAACATATATGACACAGTATATAAAACAGTATTACCACAAATAAGTTAATAAAATATAATAATAAGTATAGTCCAACTGCAGAGTGATACTGTGGAAGTTGTGAAAAAGGCAAGGGTTAAGCAGATAGAGAGCAGTCAGCTCAGGGAAGAAAGATCTTTCAGGAAAGGTCTTTGGAGAGCACAGCTTCCCTTTGTACAGCAGGGGACTGCAGACATTTGGTGTTCAGAGACAAGATAAGGATGTAAAGGATAGATTCAAGGAAGACACACCAACTAAGGGATAATTACTTTACTAACTTCAAAGTATCATCAGTTGTTTATTGTTTCTACACAGCTCAGTAACAGGCCCTTCCAACCCAACAAGCCCACGCCACCCAATTAACCTAGCAACTCATACGTCTTTGGAATATGGGAGGAAACTGGAGCACCCGGAGCACATGGTCACGGAAAGGATGTACAAACTCTTTATGGACAGTGGCTAGAATTGAACCTGGATCAATGGCACTGTAAAGTGCAATGCTAATTGTTACACTAGCATAGTGAACAGTGAGTGATCTTGCAAACAAGGAATTTGAACATACATAAGATTCCAGCATCTGCAGAATCTCGTGTGTTTGTATGTGTGAGTATGTGTGCGTGTTTGTGCGCGTGCGTGTGAGTAAATTCGACTGATATAATCAATACCCATAGTTTTGTTGGTGTTGCAAGTAAGTTGATGCCATACCAAACAGTGATCATTCCTGATTATATTGCTAGCCAGAGCAACAACGGGCTGCCAAAACACATGTATCTGATAAATCCTCCAACAACAGTGTTTGATAAACATGGAGGAACCATCACAAACTCCCACAGTCCCCAACAACCCTGTGATTTCAGTCTGAGGCCGACCCGTGAGCAGCTTTCAGGACGGTGAACCCACAAAAAGCATCCGGCCTGGACGGGGTACCTGGCCAAGTACTAAGACCTGAGCTGATCAACTGGCTGAAGCATTCACTGAGATCTTTAACTTCTTGCGACATTGAGTGAGATGTGGTTGTTGTGGCACCACTCAGATTTTCAATCTCCCTCCTAGGTGCTAAATCGTCATCACCTTTGATTCAGCCTACGACAGTGGTGTCATCAACAAACTTGAATATAGCTTTAGAGTTGTGCTTGCCCACACAGTCATAAGAGTAAAGCAAGTAGAGCAAAGGGTAAGCTCAAACTTGTGATGCATCTGTGTTGACGGATATTGTAGAGGAGATGTTGTTGCCAATCCGAACAGACTGGGGTCTGCAACTGAGGAAATCCAGGATCCAATTGCTCAAGGAGGTATTGAAGCCAAGGTCTTGAAGCTTATTGATTAATTTTCATGGGGTGTTGGTACTGAATGCTGAGCTGTGGTTGATAAAGAGCATCCTGATGTATGCATCTTTGCTGTCCAGATGCCTAGGGTTGAGTGAAGAGCCAATGAGATGGCTTCTGCTATGGACCTGCTGCGCCAGAATGCAAATTGAAGTGGATCTAAGCAATTTCTCAGGCAGGATCTGATATGTTTCATCACCAACCTCTCAAAACACTTCATCACAGTGGATGCAAGTGCTACTGAACGATAGTCACAGAGGCACGTTAACACCTTCTTCTTGGGCACTGGTATAAGTGATCCCTGCTTGAAACAAATAGGTACCTCAGACTATTAGATGGGGAGAGAATTCAAAATACAGAGATGCAAAGGGACTTGGGAGTCCTTGTGCAGGATACCCTAAAAGTTAACCTCCAGGTTGAGTTGGTGGCGAATGCAATGTTGGCATTCATTTCTAGAGGTATAGAATACAAGAGCAGGAATGTGATGTTGAGGCTCCATAAGGCACTCGTGAGACCACACTTGGAGTATTGTGTGCAGTTTTGGGCTCCTAATTTTAGAAAGGATATACTGACATTGGAGAGGGTTCAGAGAAGATTCACGAGATGAAAGGGTTACCGTATGAAGAACATCTGGCAGTTCTTGGGCTGTATTCCCTAGAGTTCAGGAGAAGCTCATAGCAATATTCTGAATGTTAAAAGGCCTGAACAGATCAGATATGGCAAAGTTATTTCCCATGGTAGGGGAGTCTAGGACAAGAGGGCATGACTTCAGGATTGAAGGACATCCATTTAGAACAGAGATGCAGAGAAATTCCTTTACTCAGAGGGTGGTAAATCTGTAGAATTTGTTGCGAAGAGCGGCTGTGGAGGCCAAGTCATTGAGTGCATTTAAGGCAGAGATAGATAGCTTCATGATTAGCCAGGGCATCAAGGGGTATGGGAGAAGGCAGGGGAGTTGGGATGATTGGAAGAATTGGATCAGTCCATGATTGAATGGCAGAGTAGAATAGCCTACTTCTGCTCCTATACCTTATGGTCTTATTTAACACAAGCCTAATCACAGGACAATTTAAATGACCAACTAACATACCCCTGCATATCTTTGTACTATGGGAGGAAAATGGAACTCCTGGAGGAAGCACATGCATTCACGGAGTGGATGTACAAACTCCTTACAGGCAGCACCAAAACTGAACTCCAAACTCTGACACTTTGAGTTGTAATAGTTTCACACTAAACATTGCGCCCAATTAGATTGTCCACATTGGCAGCAGAGGTCAACAGTCAACAGAGTAAAAAGTAGCCCAAGTCATTTACTGAGGCTGTGGCCTCCAAGTAACGGGCTCCTGAATCAGTTGCAGTGATGACTGGCTTCGTGGTTGTAGATTCACTTTTATAAACTTCAGTTCTGAATGTTATTTGCTTACATTTATTGTTTGCACAATTTGTTTCCCTCCACATGAGCGTCTGATGGTCTTTTCTTTAAATGGTTTCTGTTGGATTTCTTTGTTTTGTGGCTGCCTGTCAGAAGGTTGTATAATGTATGCTTTGTACTTTGAACTTTGAAGTCCTGTTGAAAGCCATCTGGTGTGAGTGCAGTAGGGACCTGATTTATCACTTGCTTCTCTTTTCATTGAGCATTTGCACTTGTGGGAAATCACTGAAACCTGAAATGAAAATCAAAAAAGAAACTGCAAGATGCCAGAAATTTGAAACAAAAGCAGAAAATACTGGAAATGCTTGTCTCTGGAGAGAGAAACAGTTAATGAAGATAAAAGAGATTATAGGTACTGAGGTAACAAAATCCTGGAGTAACTTAGTGGGTCATGCAATATCTCAAGTCGTCACTTTTTATTGTCATTTCGACCATAACTGCTGGTACAGTACACAATAAAAACGAGACAACATTTTTCAGGACCATGGTGCTACATGAACAATACAAAAATGACACTGAACTACGTAAAACAACACAAAAACTACTCTAAACTACAGACCTACCCAGGACTGCATAAAGTGCACAAAACAGTGCAGGCATTACAATAAATAATGAACAAGACAATAGGCACAGTAGAGGGCAGTAGGTTGGTGTCAGTCCAGGCTCTGGGTATTGAGGAGTCTGATGGCTTGGGGGAAGAAACTGTTACATAGTCTGGTCGTGAGAGCCCGAATGCTTTGGTGCCTTTTGCCAGATGGCAGGAGGGAGAAGAGTTTGTATGAGGGGTGTGCGGGGTCCTTCATAATGCTGTTTGTTTTACAGATGCAGCGTGTGATGTAAATGTCTGTAATGGCGGGAAGAGAGACCTCGATGATCTCAGCTGACTTCACTATCCGCTACAGGGTCTTGCGATCTGAGATGGTGCAATTTCCGAACCAGGCAGTGATACAGCTGCTCAGGATGCTCTCAATACAACCTCTGTAGAATGTGGTGAGGATGGGGGGTGGGAGATGGACTTTCCTCAGCCTTCGCAGAAAGTAGAGATGCTGCTGGGCTTTCTTAGCTATGGAGCTGGTGTTGAGGGACCAGGTGAGATTCTCCACCAGGTGAACACCAAGAAATTTGGTGCTCTTAACGATCTCTTCGGAGGAGTCGTCGGTGTTCAGCAGAGAGTGGTCGTTCCGTGTCCTCCTGAAGTCAACAAACATCTCTTTTGTTTTGTTTACATTCAGAGACAGGTTGTTGGCTCTGCACCAGTCCGTTAGCCGCTGCGCCTCCTCTCTGTATGCTGACTCATCGTTCTTGCTGATGAGACCCACCATGGTCCTGTCATCGGCGAACTTGACGATGTGGTTCGAGTTGTGTGTTGCAGCACAGTCGTGGGTCAGCAGAGTGAACAGCAGTGGACTGAGCACACAGCCCTGGGGGGCCCCCGTGCTCAGTGTGATGGTGTTGGAGATGCTGCTTCCAATCCGGACTGACTGATGTCTCCCTGTCAGGAAGCCTAGGATCCAGTTGCAGAGGGAGGTGTTCAGGCCCAGTAGGCTCAGCTTTCCAATCAGTTTCTGAGGAATGATTGTGTTGAATGCTGAACTGAAGTCTATGAACAGCATTCGAACGTATGTGTCTTTTTTGTCCAGGTGTGTGAGGGCCAGGTGGAGGGTGATGGCAATGGCGTCGTCTGTTGAACAGTTGGGACGGTACATGAACTGCAGGGGGTCCAGTGAGGGGGGCAGCAGGGTCTTGATGTGCCTCATGACAAGCCTCTCAAAACATTTCATGATGATGGATGTGAGTGTGACGGGACGGTAGTCGTTGAGGCAGGACACTGAAGACTTCTTCGGCACAGGGACGATGGTGGCGGCCTTGAAGCACGTAGGAACGACGGCACTGCTCAGGGAGATGTTGAAGGTGTCAGTGAGAATCTCAGCTAGCTGGTCTGCACATCCTCTAAGCACTCTGCCAGGAATATTGTCCGGTCCAGCAGCCTTCCATAGGTCGACCTTGCACAGGGTTCTCCTCACATTGGCCACAGTAAGACACAGCACCTGGTTGTTTGGAGGAGGGGTGGTCTGTGGAGGGAAATGGACACTTAATATTTTCGGTCAAAGCCATCATCTGGACTGAAAGATAACAGGTTTAGGGAACCTTGGTTTTCAAGAGATATTGAGGCCTTGGTTACACCCAAGGTGCAGGACACAGGAGTCAGGAAGGGGAAAGAGGTTAAGGAGCCAGTACAGAGTACTCCTGTCATCACCTCCTCAAAAATAGGTGTATTACTTTAGATACTGTCGGGGGGGGAGGGGGATGACCTAGCAGAGGAAAGTCACAGTGGTCAGGTCTCTGGCACTGAGTCTGTCTCTGTGACTCAGGAGGGAAAGGGGTAGACGAGGTGATCTGTGGTGATAGGGGATTCATCAGTTAGGGGAACAGAAAGGAGATTCTGTGGACAAAACAGACCCCTAGATGGTATGTTGCCTCCCGGGTGCCAGGGTTCAGGACATCTCAAATCAAGTCCTCAGCATTCTTAAGTGGGAGGATTGCTACCCGTGCCACATGCTGGAGAAGCCAGAAAATGGAAAATCATACAGTTTAACAGGTGGCTCAGGAGTTGGTGCAGGAAGAAGGGTGTCAGATTTTTGGATCATTCCAGGGAATCTCTTCCGGAGAAGTGGGACCTGTACAGAAGAGATGGTTGGCACCCGAATTGGAGGGGGACTAATATTCTAGCAGGAAGGTTTGCTAGTGCTGCACACTGGAGTTTGAACTACAGTTATAGGGAGATGGGAAGCAGAGTGCCAGAACAGATAGTGAAGAGGTTGTGGAGACAGATGTTGTTAAGACCTCAGACAAAGTCAGGAATCAAAAGATTGAGCATGATGTGACCAGTGTCGTAAGCTTCACATATTTCAATGCAAGTAGTATTGTAGGAAAGGCAGATGAGCTCAGGGCATGGATCAACACAACACATGGAATTATGATATTGCTGCTATTAATAAGACTTGTTTGCAGGAAGGGCAAGACTAGCAGATCAATATTTCAGGGTTCCGTTGTTTTAGACATGACAGAACAGGAGGGGTTAAAGGGGGATGAGTGGCATTACTAGTCAGGGAAAATGCCACAGTAGTGTTCAGTCAGGACAGACTGGAAAACTTGTCTTGTGAGACTTTATGGGTGGAACTGAGGAATAAGAAAGGTATGACCATGTTAATGTGCCTGGATGGGACTTCATGGCTTGGGGACTTACTTCATGGCTTGGGTTCAGACTCCGAGCCAGAGACTGGACAAGGACCCAGAACCTGGGTCTTGATTCGGGCTCAGACCCCGGAACTAGGTGAGGACATGACGTGGCTACAGGACTGGACGAGGCTTGGGGACGACTTCGAGGCCTGGGGACTTGACAAGGACCCAGAACCTGGGTCTTGACTTGGGCTCGGACTCGGACTCCGGAACTAGGCGAAGACATAACATGGTCTTGGGAGACAGGACTAGGCAAGGCTACAGGACAGGACGAGGGAACTCCAGTACAGGACGAGAACACAAATCCTTGATTTGGTACTCAGGAACAGCCAAGCCTTGGACTTGGGACAACAGGAACGCAGAACACAGAGCCTTGGTCTTGGGGAGGACAGGAACACAGAGCCTTGTTCTAGAGTACAGGAACACAGGGACATGGAACACAGAGCCGGGACCTCTCCTTGGGAACAGGACTTAGGGCCAGGACTCATACACAGAGCAGAGCCAGGACCTCTCCTTGGGAACAGGACTTAGGGCCAGGGCTCTACACAGAATGCCAAACACAACAAGACAGATTCCAACACTAGGTAGCAGCAAACAGCCAGAACTACCCAGCAAAGGCATGGACACAGAGACAGTTCCAACTCAACAATAGACAGTTCCTTATCTTGACACAGCAAGGCTCTAGTCTCACTCCAGTGGTAGAACTTGACAAGGTTGCAGGCAAGGCTCCAGACACAGGTTGCAGTCAAGGCTTCAGAAGGAAGGGGAAGGGAAGGGAACAGTCCAGCCTCAGGGTAACAGCAAAGACAGCCTGGCTTACCCAACAGAGGCAAGGACAGAAAGGGACAGAACCAACCGCAGGGTAATAGCAAAGCCAGTCTGACTTACCCCACAGGGGCAAGAGCAGGATACTGACAAGACAAACCAGCCACCACACTCAAACCCAGGGCCACTTATGTTCCCAGCCCCAAGACAAGCATCAGGTGCCTATGATTAAGCCCAACTGAAACAAGGGACAGCCAGAAGACCAGGAGTCCGGAGTCCATGGACCGGACCGTGAACCGGAACGCGGACTTTACGGACTGGACCATGACAATAAAATTTATAGTTGGTGATTTTAACTTTCCACATATTGACTGGGACTCCCGTACTGTAAAAAAGGAATAGATAGGAATAGATTTTCTTAAATATGTTCAGGAAAGTTTCCTCAATCAGTATATAGAAGTCACAATGAAAGAGCGTGTGATACTTGATCTCCTATCAAATGAACAAGACAGGGCAGGTGACAGAAGTTTGTGCAGGGCAACACTTTGCATTTAGTGACCAAAATGTCATTAGTTTCAAAGTAAATATGCAAAAAGATAGGTCTGGTTGGCTGCTTGAGATTCTAAATTGGAGAAAAGACAATTTTGATGGTATCAGAAAGGATCTGGCATGTGTGGATTGGGACAAACTGTTTTCTGGCAAAGGTGTACTTGGTAAGTGGGAGGCCAAAAGTGAATTAAATTTTGAGAGTACAAAGCTTGTATGTGACAGTAAGAATAAAAGGTAAAGATCAAAGGTTTAGGGACTCTTGGCCTTCAAGAGATATTGAGGCCTTGGTTAAGAAATAAAAGGAGGTTCATAGTGGGCAGGTAGGAACAAATGAGATGTTTATGGAGTACAAGAGATGCAAGAGAGCATTAAGAAAGAAGTCAGGATGGCTAAAACAATGCAAGAGGTTGTTCTAGCAGACAAGGCAAAGGAGAATCCTAAGGGATGCTGAAGATATGTTAAGAGCAAAAGGATTACAAGGGACAAAATTGTTCCTCTGGAAGGTAAGAATGGTAAACTACACATGGAGCCAAAAGAGATGGAAGCGATCTTAAATGGATGTTTTGCGTTTAAATTTACTCGGGAGATGGACACAAAGTCTGTAGGAGTGAGGCAAAGTAGCGGTGAGGTCATGGACCCTATACAGATTACAGAGGGGGAGGTGTTTGCTGTCTTGAGGCAAATTAGTGTGGATAAATCTCCAGGGCCTGACAAGGTGTTCCCTCAGACCTTATGGGAGGCAAGTGCAGATTTGCAGGAGTCTGAGTAGAGATAATTAAGTAATTCTTAGCGACAGGTGAGGTGCCGAAGGATTGGACGATAGCTAATGTTGTTCTGCTGTTTAAGAAAGGCTCTAAAAATAAACCAGGAAATATTAGGCCAGTGAGTTTGACATCAGTTGTGGAAAGGTTATTGGAAGGTCTTCTAAGGGACCAGCAATATGAATATTTGGATAGACTAGGGATAGTCAGCATGGCTTTTCGTGTGGCAGGTCATGTCTAACCAATCTTATCAAGTTTTTTCAAGGAAGTTACCAGGAAAGCTGATGAAGGCAAATCAGTGCATATTGTCTACATGGACTTTAGCAAGGCATTTGATAAGAACCCTCATGGGAGGTTGGTTAAGAAGGTTCAGTTGCTTGGCATTCAAGATGAGGTAGTAAGTTGGATTAGATATTGGCATTGTGGGAGAATTTAGAGATTCAGAGAGTGGTAGTAGGTGGTTGCCTCCCTGACTGAAGGCCTGTGACTAGTAGAGTGCTGCAGGGATCAGTGCTGCGTCTTTTGTTGTTTGTCATCTATATCAATGAACCGGGTGACAGTGTAGTTGACTGGATCAGCAAATTTGTGGGTGACACCAAGATTTAGCGTGTAGTGGACAGCGAAGAAGACTATCAAAGCTTGCAGAGGGATCTGGACCAGCTGGAAAAAGGGACTGAAAATGGGAGATAGAATCTAATGCAGACAAGTGTGAGGTGTTGCACTTTCGTAGGACCAACCAGGGTAGGTCTTGCACAGTGAATGGTAGGGCACTGAGGAGTGCAGTAGAACAAAGGGATCGGGGAATACAGGTCTATAATTCATTGAAAGTAGCGGCACAGGTAGAGAAAGTTGTAAGGAAAGCTTTTGGTACATTGGCCTTCATAAACCACGCAAATGTCATTCGAGTAAGGTGTAATTGAAGAGTGCAATTCGCCTCAAAACAGCACAAGCATCTCCTTGCACGCATCACATATGCCAACATGGGGAAGCCAATGGGTGCACAACAGATGTCAGGTGGATTGTGTTGCAGGTTTGGCTTTGCTATTCTGCACTAGATTCTGTGTACAAGATGGAAAAGCCACGTGTGCTTTTTGTTTTGGGGGATTTTAACCAGGCCAGTCTGAAAAAATCACTAAGCAATTACCATCAACAGATCACTTGCAATACCAGAGGGAACAACACACTGGACCATTGTTACATCACCATCAAGGATGCCTACCGTGCTATTCCACGCCCTCACTTCAGGAAGTCTGATCACCTGGCTGTACTTCTACTCCCTGAGCATAGGCAGAGACTGAAGACTGCAGCACCAGTAGTGACGACCAAGAATGTATGGACAAGGGAAGTACAGGAGCGCTTACAAGACTGCTTTGAATCAGTGGACTGGACTGTGTTCAGAAATTCATCTTCAAATCAGGATTAGTATGCGGCATTTGTTACCAACTTCATTCAAACCTGTGTGGATGAGTGTGTGCCCACAAAGACTTACTGTGCATTTCCAAACCAAAAACTGTGGATGAACCAGGAGGTACGTCGTCTACTGAAGGCTAGGTCTGTGGCATTTAAGTCTGGTGACCCAGTTCTGTACCAGGAAACCAGGTACGATTTGCGGAGGGCTATTTCAAGGGTGAAGAGACAATTTTGAACAAGGTTGGAGGCGGCATCAGATATACAATTCTGGCAGGGTCTACAAGACATTACTTCCAACAAAGCAAAACCCAATAGCATGAATGGCAGTGATGCTTCATTACCAGATCAATTCATTGCCTTCTACGCCCACTTTGAGAGGGAGAACACAACTACAGCTGTGAAGATCCCTGCTGCACCTGATGACCCTGTGATCTCTGTCTCAGAGGCCGATGTTAGGCTGTCTTTAAAGAGAGTGAACCCTTGCAAGGTGGAAGGTCCCGATGGAGTACCTGGTAAGGCTCTGAAAGTGTGCCAACCAGCTGGCGAGAGTATTCAAGGACATTTTCAACCTCTCACTGCTATGGGTAAAAGTTCCCACTTGCTTCAAAAAGGCAATAATTATACCAGTGCCTAAGGAGAATAATATGAGCTGCCATAATGACTATCGCCCAGTAGCACTCACATCGACAGTGATGAAATGATTTGAGAGGTTGGTCATGACTAGACTGAACTCCTGCCTCAGCAAGGACCTGGACCCACTGCAATTTGCCTATCACCACAATAGGTCAATGGCAGATGCAATCTCAATGGCTCTTCACACAGCCTTAGACCACCTAGACAACACAAACACCTATGTCAGGATGCTGTTCATCGACTATAACTCAGCATTTAACACCATCATTTCCACAATCCTGACTGAGAAGTTACAGAACCTGGGCCTCTGTACCTCCCTCTGCAACTGAATCCTTGACTTCCTAATCGGACGACTACAATCTGTGCAGATTGGTGCTAATATCTCCTCCTCGCTGACAATCAACACTGGTGGACCTCAGGGGTGTGTGCTTAGCCCACTGCTCTATTCTCCCTATACCCATGACTGTGTGGCTAGGCATAGCTCAAACACCATCTATAAATTTGCTGATAATACAGTTACTGTTGGTAGAATATCAGATGCAGACGAGAGGGCATACAGGAATGAGATATGTCAACTAGTGGAGTGGTGTCACAGTAACAACCTGGCACTCAACATCAATAAGACGAAAGAGCTGATTGTAGACTTCAGGAAGGGTAAGATGAAGGAATACATACCAATCCTCACAGAGGGATTGGAAGTGAAGAGAGTGAGCAGTTTCAATGCAGTTATAAAGAAGGCAAGACAGTGACTATAATTCATTAGGAGTTTGAAGAGATTTGATATGTCAACAAATACACTCAAAAACTTCTATAGATGTACCGTGGAGAGCATCCTGACAGGCTGCATCACTGTCTGGTATGGTGGGGCTGGGAGGGGTGGGGGGCTACTGCATTGGACCGAAAGAAGCTGCAGAGGGTTGTAAATTTAGTCGGCTCCATCTTGGGCTCTAGCCTACAAAGTACCCAGGACATCTTCAAGGAGCAGTGTCTCAGAAAGGCAGCGTACATTACTAAGGGCCTCCAACACCCAGGGCATGTCCTTTTCTCACTGTTACAATCAGATAGGAAGTACAGAAGCCTGAAGGCACACAGCAATTCAGGAACAGCTTCTTCCCCTCTGCCATCTGATTCCTAAATGGATATTGAACCCGTGAACACTACCACACTTTTTAAATATAAATTATTTCTGTTTTTTGCATGATTTTATTCTATTCAATGTATGTATACTGTAAATTGATTGATTTATGATTATTATTGTTTTTCCTTCTTCTCCTATATCATGTATTGTATTGAAATGCTGCTGCTAAGTTAACAAATTTCATGACACATGCCAGTGATAATAAACCTGATTCTGATTCTGATTCACTGGGGCAGTCCTTACCTGACCTAGCAAGGAAATCACAATATCCGCAATCATCCAGGGAATCTTCGATAAGCACATGGATGAAAGGAGAATGAAGGCAAGGGTTAGGTTGACCCTGGAGTAGGTAAAAGGTTAGTACAACATTATGGGTCAAAGAGCCTGTACTGTACTGAGTATTATTTATTTACTTATTCATATTCTTTTAAATTTGCACATTTTGACTTCTTTTGCACATTGCTTGTTTGCCATTCATTATTTGTGTGTGGTTTTTCATTGGTTCTATTGTATTTCTTTGCTTTACTGTGAATGGCTGGAAGAAAATGAATCTTAAGGTAATATATGGTGACATATGGGTATCTTGATAATAAATTTACTGTGAACTTTGTTCAACGTTGCATTCTCTCAGATGTGCCAGATGTTCCTTATGTCCCAGGTAAGACAACCATCAGACTCCTGAACTGATGTAGATGACTTCATTCACCACAACTCTGAACTGAGTTTACGACCTATAGGCTCACTCGCAAGGACTCTCTACAATCTCAGTTTTTTTTATTCCACAGTTTGTCTTCTTTTCAACATTTACTCCCACATTCCAAAGACATGCAGTTAAGGTTAGTAGGTTGTGACTATGCTATGATTGCACCAGAAACATGACGACACCTTATGGACCCCCAGCACATTTTTGCTGATTTGATTTGACGCAAATGGCGCATATGTTTAGAAGTATTGATGTGCAAAGTTCAAAATAAATTTATTATCAATGTATGTGTCAACTCAGTGACCACATTATTAGGTACTTCCTAATGTATGTTCATTGTCTTCTGTTGCTGTAGCCCATCCACTTCAAGGTTCGATGTGTTGTGTGTTCAGAGATGCTCTTCTGCACACCACTGTTGTAACATGTGATTATTTGAGTTACTGTCACCTTCCCATCAGCTTGAGCCTGTCTGGACATTCTCCTCTTCTCTCTCTCATTAACAAGTTTTTTTCCCCCACAGAACTGTTACTCACTGGCTGCTTTTTATTTAGTTTTTCACACCATTCTCTGTAAATGCTAGAGACTGTTGTGCATGAAAATCCCACGAGATCATAAGTTTCTGAGATACTTAATCCACCCCATCTGGCACCAACAATCATACCACGGTTAAAGTCAGTTAGATCAGATTTCTTCCCCATTCTGATGTTCGATCTGAACAACAACTGAACCTCTAAATCATGTCCACATGCTTTTATGCATTGAGTTGCTGGCACATGATTAGCTGATTAGATATTTGCATTAATGAGCGGGTGTACAGGTGTCCCTAATAAAGTGGCCACTAATTGTAATTCATTTTGAGATTCATTTCCTCGCAGACATTTACAGTAGAACACAGATATACAACAGAATTGATGAAAAAAACATGAAGACAATCACGGCAGTGGCCAATAAGCAAAATAAGAAAAAATGTGCAAAATAAATAATCATAGAAACATAGAAAACCTACAGCACAATACAGGCCCTTCAGCCCACAAAGCTGTGCCGAACATGTATTTACTTTAGAAATTACCTCAGGTTATCCATTGCCCTCTATTTTTCTAAGCTCCATGTACCTATCCAGGAGTCTCTTAAAAGACACGATTGTATCCACCTCCACCACCCTTGCCGGCAGCCCATTCCACGCACTCACCACTCTCTGCGTAAAAAAACTTTCCCGACTTCTCCTCTGTACCTACTTCCAAGCACCTTGAACTGTGCCCTCTCTTGTTAGCCATTTCAGCCCTGGGAAAAAGCCTCTGACTATCCACACGATCAATGCCTCTCATCATCTTATACACCTCTTTCAGGTCACCTCTCATCCTCTGTCGCTCCAAGGAGAAAAGGCCAAGTTCACTCAATCTATTCTCGTAAGGCATGCTCCCCAATCCCGACAACGTCCTTGTAAATCTCCTCTGCACTTTATTCTATAGTTTTCACATCCTTCCTGTAGTGAGGCGACCAGAACTGAGCACAGTACTCCAAGTGGGGTCTGACCAGGGTCTTATATAGTTGTAACATTACCTCCCGGCTCTTAAACTCAATCCCACGATTGATGAAGGCCAATGCACCGTATGCCTTCTTAACCACAGAGTCAACCAGCTCAGCAGCTTTGAGTGTCCTATGGACTCGGACCCCAAAATCCCTCTGATCCTCCACACTGCCAAGAGTCTTACCATTAATACTATATTCTGTCATCATATTTGACCTACCAAAATGAACCACCTCACACTTATCTGTATTGAACTCCATCTGCCACTTCTCAGCCCAGTTTTGTATCCTATCAATGTCCCGCTGTAACATCAGACAGCCCTCCACACTATCCACAACACCCCCAACGTTTGTGTCATCAGCAAATTTACTAATCGATCCCTCCACTTCCTCATCCAGGTCATTTATAAAAATCACGTAGAACAGGGGTTTCAGAACAGATCCCTGAGACACACCACTGGTCACCAACCTCCATGCAGAATATGACCTGTCTACAACCACTCTTTGCCTTCTGTGGGCAAGCCAGTTCTGGATCCACAAAGCAATGTCCCCTTGGATCCCATGCCTCCTTACTTTCTGAATATATGATGATTAATAAATAAATAATCAACCAAACCAAACAATTAAATAATTTATTTATATTGAGAACATGAGTTGTAGAGTCCGTGAAAGTAAGTCCACAGTTTGTGGAATCAGTCAGTGTTGGGGTGAGTGAAGTTACCCACTCTGGTTCAGGAGCCTGGTGGTTGCAGGGAATTAACTCTTCCTGAACATGGTGATGTGGGACCTAAGGCTCCTGTACGTCTTGCCTGATGATAATTAGAAGAGAGCCTGGCCTCGATGGTGGGGGTTCTTGATGATGAATGCTGTTTCTGTTTATGTGATGAAGATTCCAGAAATATGTCCAAACAACGTTGCCAGCACTGAGATAACTCTTGATAAATATCAGCTGAATCTTTTCAATGCAGATCATTTAGATCCTTCTTGAAAAGATTGCAGATCATTCTACATTCATTGCTTTGAAGCTTAGATTGACAGACCATGGCTGTCATGGGTAAATACGAGTGGTTCATATTTCAGTAAGCTGCAATGTGCATTAAACTGATCATCAGTCTGAAAACCAGAGCAGTTGCAATGGCTTCCTCTCTCTAGTGATGTGTTTGATGGACCCATAGGGCACTCGAGACCTTTGTTTTGTGGAACTCTGTGAAAAATAATCATCCTTACCAATCACTTTTGTAGGTTTTGACAAATGGTAAAATGAGAGAAATAAAAATAGCTGCTGATGTGCTTGAGTGTATGTGTCTAGCGTGCGTGTGTATGTATAGGTGTGTGCATATATGTGTGAGTATGTGCATGTTTGTGTTTGTGTGTATGTGTGTGTTTACGTGTGAATGTATTTACTGTATGTGTATACTGATGTATTTGTGGGCATGCTTGTGAGTGTGTGTATCTGTGTGTGAGTGTGTCTGTGTGCATGTGTGTTTGTGAGTATATGCGGGTGGAAGTCTGTGTGTGTGTATATGTTTGTTTATGTGCATGTTTGGGTGTGTCTATGAGTGTGTGTGCGCCTGCATGTGTGTTTGTAAGTAAATGTGTGTGTGTTTGTGTGTGTCTGTGTTTGAGTCTCTGTGTATGTGTGTGTGTTGTGTATTTGTGTCTGTGTGTGTATATGCGTCATTGTCTGTGTGTGAGTCTATGTGTATATCTTTGAATTGAATTGAATTGAATGATCTTTATTGTCATTATACGTAGGTACAATGAAACTCTGTTTGGCTTCCTTTCAGGCAATTAAATAAAGTGGTAGATAAAAACAAGATAGTAATAGAAAAATAGTATTAAATAGTTAAGTAACAGAAAATAAGTTGCAGCAGCACCAGATCTCTGTGTATGCGTGTGGTGTGTATTTGTGTTTGTGTGTATATGTATACAGTGTGTGTGTGTGTGTGTGTGTGTGTGTGTGTGTGTGTATGTGTGTGCAAGAGTCTCCACATGTGTGTGTGAGTGTGTCTGTGTGTGTGTGTCTGTCTGTGTGGGTGTGATTGTGAGTGTGTATGTGAGTGTGTGTCTGCGTCTGTGTGTGAGTGTGTATGTATGTGAGTGTGTGTATGTTTCTGCATGTGTGTGTATGTGTGGCCTGTTTGTGAGTACATGTGTGCTTATGATTGAGTCGGTGTATGTGTGTATGTGTGTGTGACTGTGTGTGTTTCTATGTGTGTATGTGTATGCGTTTGTGAGTATGTACGTGTTGTGTAGGTCTGTCTGTGTATGTGTCTGTGTGTGCCTTTGTATGTGTATGTGTGCGTGTTGTGTGTATATGTGTGTGTATCTGCTTGTGTGTCTGTGTGTGTCTTTGTGAGTGTGTGCATATCTGCTTGTGTTTCTGTGTGTGTGTCTGTGTGGATGCGTGTGTGTATGTGTGCTTAGAGAAGGCAGGAGATTGGAGCTGAAAGGGAAAAAGATCAGCCATGATGAAATGGCCTAATTCTGTTTCTGCATCCTTTGGTCTTATAGTCTAATTAATTAATTAATGCTTAGAACTTGAACTGTGGAGTCCTTGAAAGTGAGCCTGTAGGCAATGGAATCAGTTCAGTGTAGAGATGAGTGAAGGTATCCAGGCCAGTTCAGGATCGTGAAGGCTAAGGGGTAAGAACTTTTCCTGAACCTGGTGCTGTGGGACTTAAGGCCCCCGTGCCTTCTTCCCAAGGGTAGTACAATGTTAAGCTTGACTCCACCCACCTCTTCAGGAGGATATGTTGGATCCCTATTTGAAAAATTATCAGAAGAGTTCTGTCTGTTTTCTACACATTTTGAACAGCTTATCTGGTCATCATTGCATTGCTGCTTATGAGAGTTCCTGAACCTCTGTTCATGGGTATTCATGTATGATTGAATAACAAACTTGAACTTGAGAGTTTACAGTATAAGCACTGGCTGATAATTTTCGCAATCACAACATTGATTACAAGCACTTCATCTAATATTATTCATTACATGAATACAAGCCTTCCTTTCATTCAAATAATCCCTGTACGAGCAAAACCATCAAGGACTCAGTTGGCTGAATAGGCTTCTTTTCTACTGTAACAACGCAAAGAAACATATCCATCTACCTTAAAAATTATTCTGTGTGGACATAATTCACATATTTTAGTTGCACACTGAATTCCTCATTGAATATATTAATCATAGTCTCAGTCTTATTATGGCTTTTGGTATTGAACTTTGGTATTGGTACTTCGCTAAATGCCTGCTTTACAAACATGTAAAAGGAGGCTCGCTTAGAACAATAACACCGCATTTTTCTTGTTAAGAGCATCTGAACAAGAAAGTGACCTGAAAAAAAAATAAAATCATGAAAAGATTTTGCAAACATAGCCCCGGAGCATAGAGGAACAAGGTATCTGTTGTTTGTTGAAGAGTAAACTGTACTGTAAAGTCTGCTTTAATCTTCAACATGTTTGGCTTCAGGCCAGTCGTCTCTATTAAACTAATCTCTACATCAGTGGAACAAATCCTTAAAGCTTTACGTGTTATCTTGACAAGTGTACCGGAGAATAAGTGAAGACTTCACAGGTGAGCTTGCCCAACAACCAGAAAGATACTTTCCCAGTGCTAGTTAAGGACAGTATAAAAGCAACATAGAACATAAAAGCAAGGATGTATAAGGCATAAGGCATTGGTCAGACCACACATGAAGTATTGTGAGCAGTTCTGGGCCCCTTATCTAAGAAAGGATGTTTACGAGAATGGTTCCGGAATGAAAAGGTTAATGTAAGAGCACTGTTTGATGGCTCTGGGGCTGTGCTCACTGGAGTTTAGAAGAATTGGTGGGGGAGGGGGAGGAGGAGGCAGGGGAATCATGGAAACCTGCCAAATACTGAAATGCTTCGAAGGAGTGGATGTGGACAGTGGGTTTACACACACAAATGCTGGAGGAACTCAGCAGGCCAGGCAGTATCTATGGAAAAAAGCACAATCGACGTTTCAGGCCAAAACCCTTCGACAGTGCTGGAGAAAAAAAAGCTGAGGAGTAGATTTGAAGGGTGGGGGAAGGAACATAGAAACACCAGGCAATAGGTGAAACTTGGAGGGGGTGGAATGAAGCAAAGAGCTAGGAAGTTGATTGGTGAAAGAGACAGAAGGCCGTGGAAGAAAGAAGAAAGGCGGGAGGAACACCAGAGGGAGGCGATGGGCAGGCAAGGAGATAACGAGAGAGAGGGACAAGGAGATGGGTAATGGTGAAGGGGGGAGGGGTGGGGGATGGAGGCATTACTGGAAGTTTGAGAAATCTGTGTTCATGCCATCAGGTTGGCAGCTACCCAAACTGAATGTGGCCTTATCACGACAGTGGAGGAGGCCATGGATGGACATATCGGAATGGGAATGAGAAGTGGAATTAAAATGGACGGCCGCTGGGAGATCCCGCTTGTTCTGGCGGATGGAGCGTTGATACTTGGTGAAGCGATCTCCCAATCCACGTTGGGTCTCACCGATATACAGGAGACCACACTGGGAGCACCAAACACAGTATATAACCCTAACAGACTCACAGGTGAAGTGTCACCTCACCTTGAAGGACTGTTTGGGGCCCTGAATGGTAGTGAGATATATCGGTGAGACCTGATGTAGTTTGGGAGATCACTTCGCAGAACATCTATGCTCCATCCACCAGAACAAGCGGGATCTCCCAGTGGCCGTTCATTTTAATTCCACTTCCCATTCCCATTCGGATATGTCCATCCATGGCCTCCTCCACTGTCGAGATAAGGCCACACTTAGGTTGGAGGAACAACACCTTACAATCCGTTTGGGTAGTCTCCAGCTTGATAGCATGAACATAGATTTCTCAAACTTCCAATAATGCCTCCATTCTCCCCTGCCTCCTCATCATTTCCCATCCCCTTTTCCCTCTCTCATGTTATCTCCTTGCTTGCCCATCGCCGCCCTCTGGTGCTCTGTCCCCGCCTCCTTTCTTCTTTCTTCCATGGCTTTCTGTCTCTTTCACCAATCAACTTCTTTATTTCATCCACCCCCCTCCAAGTTTCACCTATAGCCTAGCATTTCTCTCTCCTCTTCCCCCACCTTTCAAATCTACTCCTCAGTTTTTTTTTCTCTCCAGTCCTGCCGAATGGTCTCAGCCTGAAACGTCGACTGTGCTTTTTTCCATAGATGTGCCTGGCCTGCTGAGTTCCTCCAGCATTTTGTGTGTCTTGCTCAGATTTCCAGCATCTGTGGATTTTCTCTTGTTTGGACAGTAGGCTAATTGTATGCTGTAAATTACCCCAATGTATAGGTCTTTAATCCACGTGTCTATCTAAGAGTCTCTTAAGTGTCATTGTTCCATTCTTCATTCTGGCTTTCTTCTTACCCCTTCTCTTTTCCTGCCCATCACCTCTCTCTGTGCCCTTCCTCTTGAGCTTTCTCCCATGGTCCACTCTCCTCACCTATCAGATTCTTTCTTCTAGTCCTTTACCTCTTCCACCTATCACCTCCCAGCTTCTCACTTCATTCCACTCCCCCACACACCTACTTTCCTCCTCACCTGATCTTACCTATAACCTGCCAACTTGTAGTCCTTCCTCTCCTCCACCTTCTTATTCTGGCTTCTTCAACCTTCCTTTCCAGTCCTGATGATTGATGTCAGCTGCTAAACTCATGAACTTTAGTGGAAGTAAATCATCTTTAATCCCAAGGGAATGTCTAAAATGATGAGACAAAGTTATTACTGACCAAGTAAAGTGGTCAACAGTGAAGTTATTGGAAAAATTCGGGGTGGAAGCAATTAATCTATGCATTGAAAACTAGGTATCGATTAGAGATAGAGAGCATTGTGTTCTTGGTGGGATACACAAAAATTGCTGGTGAACACAGCAGGTCAGGCAGCATCTATAGGAAGAGGTACAGTCGACGTTTCGGGCCGAGACCCTTTGTCAGGACTAACTGAAAGAAGAGATAGTAAGAGATTTGAAAGTGGGAAGGGGGAGGGGAGATCCAAAATGATAGGAGAAGACAGGAGGGGGAGGGATGAAGCTAAGAGTGTCATAAGGTGGTGGCTGGGAACGGACCCAAGTGCAAGACACAGACACTGAAGTACTAGGGACAGGACGAGGATAAAGGGTGAGGGCTAGGACATGGGCAAGAAAAACCGGGAACCCGGAACGGGACTGGACAAGAGAGCTAGGAGCCAGGGCTTGGACTCCGAGCCAGAGACTGGACAAGGACCCAGAACTTGGGTCTTTCCTCTGGCTCGGACCCCAGAACTAGGCAAGGACATGACTTGGCTGGCAGGCAGGACGAGGCTGGAGTCTTCAGACTTGAGGCCAGGCTTGGCTAGAGACTTGAGGCGAGGCTGGAGACCAGAGACCAGAGGCGAGGCTGGAGATCAGAGACCAGAGGCGAGGTGGGAGACCAGAGACTAGAGGCAAGGCGAGGCAGGAAACCAGAGACTAGAGGTGAGGTGGGAGACCAGAGACTAGAGGCGAGGCGAGGCGGGAGACCAGAGACTAGAGGTGAGGCGAGGTGGGAGACCAGAGACTAGAGGCGAGGTGGGAGACCAGAGACTAGAGGCGAGGCGAGGCGGGAGACCAGAGACTAGAGGTGAGGCGAGGTGGGAGACCAGAGACTAGAGGTGAGGTGGGAGACCAGAGACTTGAGGCGAGGCTTGAGACCAGAGACTTGAGACCAGAGGCTGGAGACCAGTGACTTGAGGTGAGGCTGAAGACCAGGGAATTGAGGCGAGGCTGGAGACCAGGGAATTGAGGCGAGGCTGGAGACCAGGGACTTGAGACTAGAGGCTTGAGGCGAGACTTGGCTCAAGGCTTGGGGTCTTGAAGCTCCTCCTGGGCAGGGCGTGGATCTCCACCCAACGGAGGCAAGAGACAGGAAGGGACAGAACCAACTGTAGGGTAACGGCAATACGGCCTGGCTTACCCAACAGAGGCAAGGGACAGGAAGGGACCTAGATACAGGGTGGCTCCAAGACAAGACTTCAGGCAAGGCGAAGCAAGAGTTACCAGCAAGACAAGTCAAGGCTTCTGGCAATGCAAGGCGAGACAAGAACTTCAGGCGAGGCGAGGTGAGAGTTACCTGCAAGACAAGGCAAGGCTTCAGGCAAGGAAACAGAAGGCAGGGGAAGGGATACAAGGAGTAAAGACAAGAACAATCCAACCGGCATACCCTGGTCTCTGGAGGTATTTATGCAGCCAGCCCGAATGAGAATTAGCTGCCTCAATTAGCTCAACAAGACAGAAACAGGGTAGACAGGAAAACCTGGAGCAAGGGTCGATGGACCGGACCGTGAACCTGAATGTGGACTTCATGGACCAAACCATGACAAAGAGCTGGAAAGTTGATTGGCAGAAGGGATATGAGAGGATCATGGGATGGGAGCACCGAACGATAGGTGCTCCCAATTCAGCCTTCTATATATTGGCGAGACCTGACGCAGGCTGGGAGACTGTTTCGCTAAACACCTACGGTCTATCCGCCAGAGAAAGCAGGATCTCCCAGTGGCCACACATTTTAATTCCATGTCCCATTCCCATTCTGATATGTCTATCCACAGCCTCCTCTACTGTCAAGATGAAGCCACACTCAGGTTGGAGGAACAACATCTTATTTTCCGTCTCGGTAGCCTCCAACCTGATGGCATGAACATTGACTTCTCTAACTTCCGTTAATGCCCCACCTCCCCTTCATACCCCATCCGTTATTTATTTATATACACACATTCTTTTTCTCTCTCTCCTTTTTCTCCCTCTGTCCCTCTCACTATACTCCTTGCCCATCCTCTGGGCTTCCCCCCTCCCACTTTCTTTCTTCCTGGACCTCCTGTCCCATGATCCTCTCATATCCCTTTTGCCAATCACCTGTCCAGCTCTTGGCTCCATCCCTCCCCCTCCTGTCTTCTCCTATCATTTTGGATCTCCCCCTCCCCCTCCCACTTTCAAATCTCTTAGTAGCTCTTCTTTCAGTTAGTCCTGACGAAGGGTCTCGGCCCGAAACGTCGACTGTACCTCTTTCTATAAATGCTGCCTGGCCTGCTGCGTTCACCAGCAACTTTGATGTGTGTTGCTTGAGATTCCAGCATCTGTAGATTGCCTTGTGTTTATATTCTTGGTGGGACTTCCTGTCAGACTAATTTGATTGAGATTCTGAGGAAGTAACTAAATAAGACATGGGAGCAGAATTAGACCATTCAGAGTGTTGACTCTGCTCCACCATTTGCTCATGGCTGATTTATTATCCCTCTCAAATTCATTCTCCTGCCTTCTTGCCGTAACCTTGGATGATAGAAGTGCAGTTGATGTAGTCGACATGGACTTCAGTAAGACCTTTAACAAGCTGCCACGTGGAAAGCTGGCCCAAAAGGTTAGAGCCCTTGGGATCCAAGGGAAGTTGACAAATTGGCTTGGTAATAGGAGACAGAGGGCGACGGTGGTGAAGCCTGTGGCCGTTGTTGTGCCACAAAGATCAGTGCTGTTTGTCATATATATTAACAATTTAAATATAAACGTAGGAAATATGATTAGCATGTTTGCAGAAGGCATGAAAATTGGAGGTGTTGGTAGTGATGAGAATAGCTGTAGGTTACAGAATGATATTAATCATGTGGTTGAGTTGGGCAGAGTTTAAAATGCCAGATGTAAGTTGATATTAAACCACATCATATCGATTTCAAGAATATAGCAAGTGTGGCCAATTAATCGCAGAATGAACCATTTGAGCCTCCTATGCGTGGAAAGCACTCTCTTTTGGCACCGGTTTTGATTGCACATTTTTTGTTTTGGTGAGACCAATTTGTCACTGCCACATTATAGGTTGCCCAGCGACTAACATAACTCAGTAAAAATGTTCTTGTCCCATTGCCATTCTTGCTCCACGCATACTAACAAAGTTCAACGTTCAAAGTAAATTTATTATCAAAGTATGTATATGTTATCATACAATAACTTGAGATGAGATACCTTTTCTTGGAAGTTTTTACAGGAAAAATGAAGAAATTCAATAGAATCTATGAAAGACTATACATAAACCAAGCCTGACAAACAACTAATGCCCAAAAGAAGACAAACTGTGCAAATGAAAAAATACTGAGAACATGAGTTGTAGAGGGACCTTGAAAGTGAGTCCATAGATCATGGAAGCATTTCAAAGTTGTGGTGAGTGAAATTATCCACAAGTGTGAAAACATGCATTTATGGAGGACTAATAAGAAATGGATATACAGTACTGTACACAATGAATGGGAGGACTCTAGGAAGCACTAAGGAAAATAGGGATCTTGGTGTGCAAGTTTAACCATCTCTAAAGGTGACAACACAGCTAGGTAAGGTGGTGAAGAATGCACAAAGGATGCTGGCCATCATTAGCTGGGGCATAGGAGAGTCATGGAACGAAGCCACAGATAAATAAAGTTGTAAAGAGCTTTTGGCACATTGGCCCTCTTGAATCAAAGTATTGCATGCAGGAGTTGGGATGTTATGTTGAAGTTGTATATTTGGAGTATTGTGTACAATTTTGGCCACCTACTTACGGTAAAGATGTAAACAATGTTGAAAGAATTCAGAACAAATTTACAAGATTGTTGCCAGGTCTGGAGGACCTGAGTTATACAGAAAGATTGAAAGATTAAAAAGGTTAGAACTTTATTCCTTAGAACATAAAAGATTGAGAGTAGATTTGATAGAGGTATACACAGAACAGGCATGATCTAGAGAGGTTACAGAGATTTACCAGGATGTTACCTGGTATAGAGTGTCTCAAGAGAGATTGGTCAGACTGGATTTGTTTACCTTGGAAAAGAGGCAGACAGGAATCCACTAGGGAGGGGTATAGAAAATTATGAAGAGCATAGATGGGGTGGACAGTGCAAAATCTTTCCCCATTTTAGACTTAGAAATACACTTCAGCATGCAGTGGAAACCAATCAATATCTCCCAGTAACAGGAGAATAGTTTTCAGTTCCTTGCAGGATGGTTGACATTACCTTGGTCGTTCATGCTGAACACTGAATTAATCTAAAGGAGCACTGGTTTGGAACCTGAGCTACTAAGTGCAGCTAAATGCTTTTCTACAACATATGCTAAATTAGAGACACATTAAAAAGTAAACCAATGTCCTTGGAGATCAGGCAGCACCTATGGAGAGACACTTTGTCAAACACCTTCACTCCATCCACCACGAAAGGCAGGATTCCTCAATGGCTTTCCATTTCAACTGAACTTTCCATTCCTATTCCAACGTGCTGTCAATTGCCTCCTCTACTGCAACATTGAGGCCACATGTAAGTTGGAAGAGCAACACCTTATATTCCGTCTGGGTAGCCTCCAACCTGATGGCATAAACATAGATTTCTCTAACTTCCAGTAATTTCTCTTCCCTTTTCCTTTCTTTTTCCACTCCTCATTCAGATTTTCCTCTCACCCCTTCTCTTCTACTTACCAGCACATTAGCTCCCTCTGGTGCCCCTCCTACTTCCCTTTCTCCCATTATCCATGGTTGTCTCCTCTCAAATTCTTGCTTCTTCAACCCTTTACCTCTTCCACCTATCTCCACCCAGCTTCTCACTTCATCCGTCCTCTCCCATTCATCTGCCTTCCGCATCACCTGTCAGCTTGCACTTCTTGCCTTCCCTCTACCTTCTTATTCTGGCTTCTTCCCCCTTCCACTGCGGTCCTGCTAAAGGGTCTCAGCACAAAACATCAATGGTTTATTCCCCTATGTAGATGCTGCCTGACTTGTTGAGTTCCTCCAGCATTTTGTGTGTGTGGTAGAGTCAGAGTCATAGAAACGTAAAGCACAGAAATAGGTCCTTTGGCCCATCTAGTCCATACCAAATCATTTAAACTGACTACTCCTATCAACCTGCACCAAGACCATAACCCTCCATATCCAACCATCCATTGTAGCTCTCCAAATTTCTCTTAAATATTAAAATCAAGCTCGAATGTACCACTTGCGCTGGCAGCTTGTTCCACACTTCTCATGACCCTCTGAATGAAGAAGCTTTTCCTTAAGTTCCCCTTGAACTTTTCACCTTTCACCCTTAACTCATGACCTCTAGTTGTAGTCCCACCCAACCTCAGTGAGAAAAAGCCTGCTTTCATTTACCCTAATTATACCCCTCATAATTTTGTAAAACTTTATCAAATCTCCTCTCAGTCTTCTACGTTCCAAGGAATAAAACCCTAACCTATTAAATCTGTCCTCATAACTCTGGTCCTCCAGTCCCAGCAACATCCTTGCAAATTTTCTCTGTGCTCTTTCAACCTTGTTTACATCTTTCCTGCAGGTAGGTGACCACACAATACTCCAAATTGGGCCTCGCCAATGTCTTATACAACTTCAACATAACATCCCATCTCCTGTACTCAATAGTTTGATTTATGAAGGCCAATGTGCCAAAAGCTTTCCTTATAACCTTATCTACTGTGACACCACGTTCAATCAATTGTAGACCTGTATTCCCAGATCTCTGTGTTCCGCAGCACTCCTCAGTGCCCTATCATTCACTGTATGAGACCTACCTTGGTTGGTCCTACCAAGGTGCAACATCTCACACATGACTGCATTTAATTCCATCTGCTATATTTTAAGCCCATTTTTCCACCTGGTCCAGAGTCCACTGCAAGCTCTGATAGTCTTCCTTGCTTCCACTACACCCCTAACCTTGGTGTCGTCGGCAAATTAGCTAATCCAGTTAACCAATCATCAACCAAATCATGAATATACATGACAAACAACAAAGGACCGAACATCAATCTCTGCACTAGTTACAGTCAGAGAGGCAACCATCTATCACCACTCTCTGGCTTCTCCTACAAAGCCAGTGTCTCATCCAATATACTAGCTCATCTTGAATGCCAAATGACTGAACCTTCTTGACCAACCTCCCATGTGGAGCCTTGTCAAATGCCTTGCTAAAGTCCATGTAGACAGCATTCACTACCTTGCCTTCATCAACTTTCCTGGTAATGTTCTCGAAAAACTAAGATTGGTTAGATACAACCTACCATGCACAAACCATGCTGACTATCCCTAGTCAGGCCATGTCTATCCAAAAACTCATATATATGAACCCTTAGAATACCTTCCAATAATTTTCCCACTACTGATGTCAGGCTGACCAGCCTATAAATTTATGGTTTATTTTTTTAAGGCGTTCTTAAACAGTAGATCAACATTAGCTATCCTCCAATCCTCCAGTACCTCACTTGTTACTAAGGATGATTTAAGTATCTCTGCTAGGGCCCCTAGAATGTCTGCACTTGCCTCCCTCAGTGTCTGAGAGAACACTTTGTCAGACCCTGGGGACTTATCCATCCTAATTTGCCTCAAGAGAGCAAACATCTCCTCCTCTGTAATCTGCATAGGGTCCATGAAGCTGATGCTGCTTTGCCTCACTTCTATAGATTGTGTCTGGCTCCCAAGTAAATGCAGGTGCAAAAAATCCATTAAAGATCTCCCCATCTCTTTTAACTCCACACATGGTTTTCCATTCTGATCTACCAGAGGACCAATTTTGTCCCTTGCAATCCTTTTGCTCTTAACATATTTGTAGAATCCCTTAGGTTTCTCCTTCATCTTGTCTGCTAGAGCAACCTCTTGCCTTCTTTTAGCCCTCCTGATTTCTTTCTTACGTGCTCTCTTGCATTTCTTATACTCCATAAGCACCACATTTTTTTCCAACTGGCCGATATCTGCTATGTATGCATCTTTATCTTCTTAACCAGGGCCTCAATATCTCTTGAAGTCCAAGGTTCTCTGAACCTGTTATCTTTACCTTTTATTCTGACAGGCACATACAAGCTTTGTACTCTAAAAAATTCACTTTTGAAGGCTATCCACTTTCCAAGTACACCTTTGCCAGAAAATAACCTGTCCCAATACAAACTTCCCAGATCCTCTGATACCATCAAAATTGGCTTTTCTCTAATTTAGAATCTCAACACATGGACCAGACCTACCTTTTTCCATATTTACTTTGAAACTAATGACATTAGGATCACTAGATGCAAAGTGTACCCCTACACAAATTTCTGTCACCTGCCCTGTCTTATTCCCCTATAACAGATCAAGTATTGCACACTGTCTAGTTGCGACTTCTATATACTGATTAAGGAAACTTTCTTGAACACATTTGACAAACTCTATCTCATCTAGTCCTTTTAAGTATGGGAGTCTCAGTCAATATTTGGAAAGTTAAAATCACCTACTGTAACAGCCTTATGTTTCTTGCAACAGTCTGTAATCTCTCTACAAATTTGTTCCATTAAATCCCACCCACTGTTAGGTGGTCTGTATTATAGTCCTATTAATGTGGTCATACCTTTCATATTTCTCAGTTCCACCCATAATGCCTCACTAGTCGAGTTCTCCAGTCTGTCCTGACAGAGCACTGCCGTGACATTTTCCCTGACAAGTATTGCCACCCCTCTTCCTTTAATCACTTCCACTCTGTCACTCTGAAACAACAGAACCACAAAATATTGAGCTAACAGTCCTGCCCCTCCTGTAACCAAGTCTCACTAATGGCTACAATATCATAATTCCATGTGTTGATCCATGCCTTGAGCTCATCTGCCTTTCCTATATTGAAACTTAAGAGTTTTTTGCATTGAAATACATGCAGCTCGGGACATTAGTTGCACCATGCTCAACTTTTTGGTTCCCAACCTTGTCTGAGATCTTATCAACATCTGTCTCCATAACCTCTCCACTATCTGTTCTGGCACTGGTTCCCATCCCCCTGCAACTCTAGTTTAAACCCTCCTGTGCAGTATTAACCAACTTTCCCACTAGGATATTAAACACCCTTCCATTTCAGCTGCAAACCATTCCTTCTTACAGGTCCCACCTTCCCTGGAAGAGAGATCAATGATCCAAAAATCTTATGCCCTCCCTCCTACAAAGCTCTTTAGCCACATATTAAATTGTATAATTTTCCTATTTCTGGCCTCACTAGCACATGGCACAGGTAGCAATCCTGAGGTCACAACCCTGGAAGTCCTGCCCTTTAATTTAGCAGCTAATTCCCTGAACTCCCCATGTAGAAACTTGTCACTCTTCCTACTTGTCACTAGTACCTACATGGACTACGACATCTGACTGTTCACCCTCCCACTTGAGAATGCTGAGAACTTGACCTGAGATGTCCCGGACCCTGGCAGCCAGGAGGCAGGATACCATCTAGAAATCTCATTCTTGCCCACAGAACTTCCTGTTCATTCCCCTAATTAACAAATCCCCTATCACCACAGTGTGCCTCTTCTTCCTCCTTCCCTTCGGAGTCACAGAGCCAGACTCAGTGCCAGAGACCTGACCGCTGTGACTTTCCTCTGTTAGGGAATTCCCCTCCGCCCGCCCGCCCAACAGTATCCTGTGATATACCTATTGTTAAGGGGGCTGGCCACAGGGGTACTCTGCACTGGCTCCTTAACCCCTTTCCCCTTCCAGACTGTCGCCCAGTTTCCTGTGCCCTGCACCTTGGGTGTAACTACCTCTCTATATGTCCTATCTATCACCCCGTCAGCCTCCTGAATAATCTAGAGTTCGTCCATTTCCAGCTCCAGCTCCTTAACACGGAGGGTTAGAAGCTGCAGCAGGATGCACCTCACAGTTGTCATCGTCAGGGACATTGGGGGTCTCCCTGCCTTCCCACATCTCACAAAAGGAACATTCCACTATCCTGCCTGGAACTTCTAATATTCTAACTGAGCAGATATAGGTGAGGAGAAACAATAAATAAACAGACCAGTGCTTTTGCCTTCTCTCACTCAAGCCTCTCTTTGCTGAAGCCTCAAAAAGCTAAATCCTCAAAATCCCTACTCTAATTTATTTTAATTTGCTCTTGCCAATCAATACTGATCGTTGATTGGCCGCTGCTCAAAACACCAAACTGCTGCGCATCCATGCCTTACGTACTCTGCAAACCTGACTGAGCTACGTCTTCTCACGCTTCAGATCTTCGATTGGCTGCTGCTCAAAAAGCCTTGTTGCTCAAGTTTTCCAGCATCTGCAGGATCTCCTGCATTGATAATCAATATCCCTGCCATCTCTGATAGACAGCAGCTCGGAGTTGCAGGAACTGGATTGAGTGGAACTGAGTTTAGCTTTTAGTTCAACCCTGACTCTACCTGCCAATGCTACATTCAGTAGCCAAATTATTAAGTGCCTCCTGTACCTAATAAAGTGGCCACTGAGTGTATGTTTGTGGTCTTCTGTTGCTGTAGCCCATCTACTTCAGGGTTCAATGTGTTGTGTCTTCAGAACACTCTTCTGCACACTACTGTTATAAAGTATGGTTATTTGAGCTACTGTCACCTTCCTGTCAACTTGAACTAGTCTGGCCATTGTCCTCTGACCTCTCTCATTAACAAAGTGTTTTTGCCCACAGAACTGCCACTCACTGGATTTTTTTCGCACCATTCTCTGTAAACTCTAAAGACTGTTGTTCACGAAAATCCCAGGAGGCCAGCAGTTTCTGATATACTTAAACCACCCTGTCTGGCACCAACACTTATTCCAGAGTCAAATATCACTTGGATCACATTTCTTTCCCCCAGCCTAATCCCAGAGGAATCACAGATAAGGAAGGTGAATGGTGTTGTAAACCTACTTCCTTCAATTCCCCAGCAATATTTTACAGTGCCAACTGTAAGATTGGGCTTCAATTCCCACCGCTGTTTATAAGGAGTTTGCTCATACTCCCTGTGACCGCATCAGTTTCCTCCAGGTCGATGTTAGTGTTAGTAAACTGTGGGTTTCCTATGTTGGCACTGAAAGCATAGCCACATATTTGATTTGATGCAAACGATGCATTTCATTGTATGTTTTGATGTACCTCTGACAAATAAAGCTAATCTAATCTAATCCAATTACTTGACAGAAATTGACTTTAATAAGAATAAAAATGAGGAACAATGCAAAAAGGATTCTAACTTATCGTCATCAAAGGTCAGCATCTCACTGTATGTGTCAGTGCAAATGTGAGAATTGTCTGTGAAAGTGTGCAAAAGTTGCACATGGGTGCTTGAATGTAGAATTGTGTGCCGACATAACAGTAAGTGTCAATATGGCTGTAAGGGTGCTCATGAGTATTTGCTTTGGTGAATGGGTGCCACTTTATTTTGCTTCCTGGTATGTTTACAATTCTTTCTGAGTACTCACCTTAAGAGAAGTTTAGATAAGTACGTGGATGGGAGGGGTATTGAGGGCTATGGTGCAAGTGAGGGTCAATAGGAATAGGTAGAATAACAGTTCAGCATGTACTAGATGGGCTGAAGGGCCTGTTTCTGTGCTGTGGCACTCCATGACTCTCCACATCAATTATTTGGCAACTCGTACAAAAGGATCAATGTTGCCTCTGTAACTCACGGAATCTCTCAAGCTTAATAAGGCTCTGCATTTTGCCACCTTGAATTCCTCCACAACAGATGACGGGGGAAGCTGCGGTTGCCCAGAACGAATGTTGAGGCCCACTGAAGAGAAGCTTGGGGGAACTCCCAACCATCTCCCCAGGTGCTTGTTGGTTTTCCTCTCAATGCCCTCTATGGCAGTTATGGGGAACTCATAAAGTGTGAAGAGCCAGAGAAACCTGGGCAGAATGCCGTATTGGTAAAGCAAGGTCTTGAATTTACCGGGAAGTCCGGATTTGTCGATCTTCTTCAGCCATTCGTCTGTCTGCTTCACAGTATTGGTGACATTGGCCCCATCTGTCAGTGACACATTAAACCACTTCCCCAAGCATTTTATTGGGTTATCTTCGTGGAAGGGATAACCTCACCCTGAACTTGGAGGCTAAACTTGCTAGTAACTTTGCCCTTTCTGATCACCATGCACCTGGACTACATTACCCAGGGTTTCCAGTACCCATCTTGCTTGGACATGTGACACAGTTGTTATCGTGATGTCGTCCATGAACCCTCGTAGAGCTGGCTGAACCATGCCCGACTCCAGTGTTGGGCCGCAGGTTACATCTTCTGCTGCTGATAATAGGAGGTTCATTCCCATAATAAATAGGATGGGGAAGATGGTGCACTCTGTTGCAATCCCCTTCTGGAGGTCCTACCAACTAGTTGTGAAATGGGCTGATGTAAATCTGAATTTGAATCCTCCCAGGTAGCTGGTGATCATGTCTCGGATAGCCACTGGGATGTAGTAGTGGTCGAGTCCTTCTAGGATGAGGTCGTGTGGAATAGACCCGTAGGCGTTCGCGAGGTCTAACCAGACAACTGTTAGGTAATCTTTTTTCTGCTTGGTCTCATGGATCAAATGGCTAATCATTGAGGTGTGTTCCAGACACCCCGAAAAGCCTGGAATACCGCCTTTCTGGATGTATGTGTTGATATAGCAGTTCTGTGTCATGTAAGAAGTCAGCCTTCTTGCGAGCACAGGAAAGAAAATCTTACATTCCACATCCAGGAGAGAAATTGTCCTAAACTGAGCAATTGTGGAAGAAACCACTTCCTTTGGAATAAAGCATCCCTCTGCCAATTTCTAACTTGATGGAATAGTACCTTTGGCCCAGAACTTTCTCAAGACACTCCACAGCCTCCGAAGAAGTTTTGGGCATTTCTTATACACCTTATAAGGTATGCCGCTTGGGCCTGGGGCAGCTGATGCTTTAGCTTTCCGGATGATGTCCTGGATTTCCTGCCATGTAGGCTCCTTCACATTGAGCTCAATTGATGGTTTTTCTGGTCTACGCACAGCCTGATTGGTTCCTAGTCCCTGACCCCTCCGTGGGTCGCTGTGTGCCTCCCGCAGGAACTCCTCTACCTCTGGCTTCAAGCTGGATTGTATACCAGATTTTTGTTGGCTGAGAAGAGTCCTGGTGAAGCTGAATGGATCTCTCACAAACTGCGTTCACCTTTTCTCTTTCTTCCTTCTTTGCTGTCGCAGATGTTCCACCCTCTGGAGTTTGCACAGCTTTTCCCGCAGCATACTGGTCAAGTCCTTGATACCTTCTTATTCGGCCGGTGAGCTGGTTTTAAACCTCTTGTTGAGCGCCTTTAATTCGCCTCTCAAGCAACGAATCTCAGTTCCTTTTTAAAAACGCAAACAACAGGAATTCTGCAGATGCTGGAAATACAAGCAACACACATCAAAGTTGCTGGTGAACACAGCAGGCCAGGCAGCATCTCTAGGAAGAGGTGCAGTCGACGTTTCAGGCCGAGACCCTTCGTCAGGACGAACTCAGTTCCTCTCCTATTCGGTTGCCACAGTAACTCGGGCTGGCTTCTCCGTTCCACTGGGCCAAATCATTCTTTAGCTAGATTGTACGCTATGGCTGTGAGTGAGTCGATCTTTCTGTGTACTGGACCTGCTAAGGCAACTTCCAGGATGCTGTCCATTTCATCATCGAACTGCATCCAGGCGACGTTGTCTGACGATCTAGGCCATTTGATCCTGTCTTTCCTTGATGAATGGATTGGGGTAGCCGAAGAGGAACTCACTAGGTCTGTTGTTTGGTGCTGAGGCGACTCAAGTGTGGAGAGATCTTCAGCTCTCTGGGGTGCTTCCTGGATGGAATTCTCCTTCGTCTCACCGGACAAAGTCCATGCGCTGCACTTGGGTCACCGTTGATCCACATCTAGACCTGCTCTGGTGTATATATTCCAGAGGGTTGGCGTTCAGTGTAAGGTTCATTTACACACAAGTCAAAAAGTAAACAGTATATCCAAAAGTCTCTTAAAAGACCCTATTGTATCCACCTCCACTACCGTTGCCGGCAGCCCATTCCACGCATTCACCACTCTCTGCGTAAAAAACTTACCCCGACATCTCCTCTGTACCTACTCCCAAGCAACTTAAACCTGTGTCCTCTCGTGTTAGCCATTACAGCCCTGGGAAAAAGTCTCTGACTATCCACACGATCAATGCCTCTCATCATCTTATACACCTCTATCAGGTCACCTCTCATCCTCCGTCGCTCCAAGGAGAAAAGGCAGAGTTCACTCAACCTATTCTCATAAGGCATGCTCCCCAATCCAGGCAACATCCTTGTAAATCTCCTCTGCACCCTTTCTATGGCTTCCACATCCTTCCTGTAGTGAGGCAACCAGAATTGAGCACAGTACTCCAAGTGGGGTCTGACCAGGGTCCTATATAGCTGCAACATTACCCTTGACAATGTTAATGGCCCTGTGTACACAGCACTCCTGTTAAATATCTCTGATGGGTGAAAGAAAAACCCTGATGATTTTCTCAGCAGTCCTCACAATTCTTTGTAGGATCATGCAGTGAGATGCCTTGCAATTCCCATACCAGATGGTGATGCAGTTGATAAGGACATCCTCAATAGTGCTCCTGTAAATGGTCCACCACTCATCAGAACACCACAGACAATTCACTCTGACCAATTAACTTACCAATCTGCTCACCTTTGGGATGTGGAAAGAAACTGGACACCCGGGGGAAACAGCATGCCTGCAGGGTGAACATGCAAACTCCACACAAACAGCACTGGAGATCAGCATTGAACCAAGGTGGCTGAAACTGTGAGGTAGTGGCTCCACCAGCTGTACCACTGTGCTACCCTGATCTCCACCATTCCAACACTAACCAAATTCCAGTTCATAACTGCTCTCTGTTATTTTCATCATATTCACCTGTCTGCTCAGCCATTCAGTCAGGGCTGATCCTATTTTCCCCTCCTCAGCTCCACTCCTTAGCCTTCTCCCTATAACCTTTGATGCCGTGTCTAATCAAGAACCTATCCAGCTCTGTGTTAAATACACCCAAGGACCTGACCTCCACAGCTGCCCATGGTAACAAATTCCACAAATTCACCACCCTCTGGCTAAAGAAATTTCTCCGCATCTCTGGTTTAAATGGACACCCCTCTATCCTGAGGCTGTGCCCAATTGTCCTAAACTCTCCCACAATGGGAAACAGCCTTTCCACGTCTACTCCGTCTAGGCCTTACAACATTTGAAAGGTTTCAATGAAATCCCCCCTCACCCTTCTAAATTCCAGTGAGCACAGACCCAGAGCTATCAAACGCCTGTCATATGAAAACACTTTCATTCCCAGAATCACCTTTGTGAAATTCCTCTGCACCCTTTCCAATGTCAGCACGTCTTTTCTTAGATGAGGAGCCCAAAACTGTTCACAATACTCAAGGAGAGACCTTAGCATCACATCCCTGCTCTTGTATTCTAGACCTCTTGTAATGAATGCTACCTTTGCATTTGTCTTCCTCACCACCGACTCAACCTGCAAGTTAACCTTTAGGTTGTTCTGCACAAGTCCCTTTGCATCTCAGATTTTTAGATTTTCTCGCCATTTAGAAAATAGTCTGCACATTTATTTCTACTATCAAAGTGCATGACCATACATTTTCCAACATTGTATTTCATTTGCCACTCTCTTGCCCATAATTTCCTTCCTGCTGCTTTCCTCGTTTCTTAAAGAGTGGAGTGACATTTGGAGTTCTCCAGTCCTCTGGCACCATGCCAGAGTCCAATAATTTTTAAAAGATCATTGCTAATGCCTCCACAATTTCTACCACTACATCCTTCAGAACCCTGGGGAGCAGCTCATCTGGTCCGGGTGACTTATGTACCCTTAGATCTTTCAGCTTTTTGTGCACCTTCTCCCTTGTAATAGCAACTGCACTCACTTCTCTTCCCTCACACCCTTCAACATCTGGCACATTGCTAGTGTCTTCCACAGTGAAGACTGATGCAAAATACTCATTTAGTTCATCTGCCAACTCCTTGTGCCCTGCTATTATTTCTCCTGCCTCATTTTTCTAGCGGTCCTGTATCCACTCTCATCTCTCTTTTATTTTTATATACTTGAAAAAGCTTTTACTATCAACTTTGATATTGTTTGATAGCTTGCTTTCATATTTTACCCTAAATATTAAATCTCTTCCCCTGGTCCATATTATCCCTGTTAAAAAGAACAGCTTCTGTCCCTTTTCCCACCTAGTCCTGTCATGATCTTGTACCAAATGTTTCTCAACCTTCTTTATTCCAATGAGAATGGCCCCAGGTCCTCAAGACAAATATCCTATCTGAACTCCCTCATTCCAGCAACCAGCTCAGTACCATTCCAATGCACTCTGTAGGACATTCACAACATTTTTAAAG
The DNA here is from genome assembly GCF_963921235.1 of Mobula hypostoma. NCBI lineage: Eukaryota > Metazoa > Chordata > Chondrichthyes > Myliobatiformes > Myliobatidae > Mobula > Mobula hypostoma. Next base: position 54,908,210 of record NC_086128.1, on the reverse strand, counting down.
GGTCAGATTTGAATGAAAATTCCAGTTATACAGGTCAGGTTATACAGCACAGAAACAGGCTCTTTGGCCCAATTTGTCCATGCGGACCAAGGTCCCTATCCAGGTTAGTCCCATTTGCCTGCCCTTGGCCCCTATCCCTCTAAACATTTCCTATCCATGTACTTGTCTAAATGTCTTTTAAACACTGCAACTGTACCCACCTCCACAACTCTCTCTGGCAGCTCATTCCTTATACACACTGCCTACTGTGTGTAAAATATGTCCTTATGGTCTCCTATAAATTTTTCAACTCTCATTGTAACCTATGCCCTCTAGTTTTAGATTCTTCTGCCCTGGGAAAAAGTGTGTGACCATCCACCTTGTGGTTTTATAAACCTCTATGAGCTCATCCCTCAGGGTAAACAGCCACAACCGATCCACTGCCCTTTCTTCAATTATGAGTCCCAGGACCCAGGGTAACAAGCTACAATAAGACGGTAGGAGGAGGGGAAGGAGTACAAGCTGGCTGGTGATAGGTGACGTGTGAAAGGTGATAAGTTTCTTCCATGGTCCCCTGTCCTCTCCTATTAGTTTCTTTCTCCTTCAACCCTTTATCTTTACCACCCATCCCCTCACAGCTTCTTTCTTATTTTCCCTCACTTGGTCTCACCTGATATCTGCCAGCTTGTACTCCTTACCCTCCCATATCTTTTTATTCAGGCTTCTTCCCCATTCCTTTCCAATCCTGATGAATAGACTGTACCAAAACATTGACTATTTATGCCCCTCCAGCATCAAAATCAGATCAGAATCAGGTTTAATATCACTGGTGCAAGTTGTGAAACTTGTTGTTTTGTGGTAGCAGTGCATTACAATACATAATAATTTTTTTAAAACTATAAATTACGAGAATATATATATGTATGTTAAATATTAGTGCAAAAAGAGAGGGAAAATGAGGTAGTGTTCATAGATTCATTGTCTATTCAGAAATCTCCATAGTTCCTCCAGCATTTTGACTGTGAAACTATAGCTCGTTCGCTCTTAAGTCTCCTATCATTATTACAAGGCAAGGTCACAGTGTCTGTTGTCTTCAGTTCAGGCATGATTAAATAGGAGTAGAGGTGGACCTATTAAACCTGCCCTACCAATCAGGCTGGCCAGCCCCAGGCCTCACATCCTCTTCCATACCAATTCCCCATAGCCCTCAATTCCATGATCTTAAATAAGATGAGGAGGAATTTCTTTAGCCAGAGGGTGGTGAATCTGTGGAATTGATTGCCGCATACAGCTGTAGAGGCCAAGTTATTAAAGCGGAGGTCAATAGGCTGGGGATTAGTAAGGGTGTCAAAAGTTGTAGGGAAAAGGCAGGAGAATATAATTGGAATAATAATTCAGCCATGATAGAATGGTGGAGCAGATGCGATGGTTTGAATATTCTAATTCTGCTCCTATGTCTTATGGCTTATGTCTGCATACACTACCTTGAGATTCACTTTCTTGCAGGCATTCTGTGGAAAGTGGCCAGTGAAGTAGAGGTTTGAGGCTTTAACTTGAGAGATTCTGGCAGTTTTGGCAGTTGGTCTGTGCAATCAAGTCAATCAAGATTTGAATAGATCAGCAGAAAGCCGGTGATTAGACAATCAAGATTTGAATAGCTCAGACTCAGCAGAAAGCAGCTGATTGGGCAATCAAGGTCACGTGACCAAGCATTTTGAAAAGCTCAAACAGATAAATAGAGGGATAGCTTAAGCAAAGTGGCCTGTGGAAAATGGCCAGCAGGCCAAGGAGTGGAGCTTTGAGGCTTCAATGAGAAGAGGCGGAGGACAAGCTAGCTCGCAGTTAGTTTTTACAATGTCTCCTGAGATGGTGACGTGCCTCTCATGTGAGATGTGGCAGTCTTGGGGGAATGCCCCTCTCCTGCAGAGTCACATCTGCCAGAAGTGCATACGGCTGGGCGATCTGGAAGACCGTGTAAGGGATCTGGAGCAGCAGCTGGATGATCTTTGACTCATAAGGGAGAATGAAGCAGTCATAGATGAGAGCTACAGGGAGGTAGTCACACCTAGGCTGTTGGAAGCAGGTCATTGGGTAACAGACAGAGGGGGGAAAGCGAAGGTGAGCAGACAGGTAGTGCAGAACACCCCTGTAGCCATTCCCCTGAATAATAAGTTTACCGTCCTGGATACTGTTGGTGGGGACGACCGACCAGGTGTGAGCCACAGTGACAGGGTCTCCGGCACTGAATCTGACCCTGTGGTGCAGAAGGGTGGGACGGAGAAGAGGAGAGCTGTTGTCATTGGAGACTCTATAGCCAGGGGAGCAGACAGGAGATTTTGTAGATGTGAGAAGGACACCCGAATGGTTTGTTGCCTCCTGGGTGCCAGGGTCCGGGATGTCTCTGACAGGGTGCACGACATCCTGGTACGAGAGGGAAAGCAACCAGAAGTCGTGATACATGTTGGGACTAATGACATAGGCAGGAAGAGAGATAAGGTCCTGAAGTGTGAGTTTCGGGAACTAGGCTGAAGAACAGGACCTCAAGGGTGGCATTCTCAGGATTGCTGCCAGTGCTACGTGACAGTGATGGTAAGAATTTGAGAAGATGGCAGTTGAATGCATGGCTGAGGAGTTGGTGCAGGGAGCAGGGTTTTAGATTTTTAGATCATTGGGATCTCTTCTGGGGAAGGTGGGACCTGTACAGATTGGATGGGTTGCACCTGAACTCGAGGGGGAGCAACATCCTTGCAGGTAGGTTTGCTGGCATGGTTCGGGAGGGTTTAAACTAATTTGCAAGGGGGATGGGACCCAGAACAATAGAGCAGTGAAAGAAGTGCATGGAGTAAAGCCAGATCTAACATACAGAGGCTTTGAGGAAAGAGAAACAGAATAAATGGTGTAAAGACAGTAAGGTAGAAGGGCTTAAGTGTGTGTACCTCAATGCAAGAAGCATCAGGAACAAAGGTAATGAACTGAGAGCTTAGATACATACATGGTATTATGATGTAGTGGCCATTACAGAGACTTGGCTGGCACCAGGACAGGAATGGATTTTCAATATTCCTGGACTTCAGTGCTTTAAAAGGGATAGAGAGGGGGCAAAAAGGGGAGGAGGGGTGGCATTACTGGTCAGGGATACTATTACAGCTACAGAAAGGGTGGGTAATGTAGCAGGATCCTCTTTTGAGTCAGTATGGGTGGAAGTCAGGAACAGGAAGAGAGTAGTTACTCTATTCGGGGTATTCTATAGGCCCCCTGGTAGCAGCAGAGATACAGAGGAGCAGATTGGGAGGCAGATTTTGGAAAGGTGCGAAAATAACAGGGTTGTTATCATGGGTGACTTTAACTTCCCTAATACTGTTTGGCACCTGATTAGTTCCAAGGGTTTAGATGGGGCAGAGTTTGTTAAGTGTGTCCAGGACGGACTCCTGTCACAGTATGTGGACAGGCCGACCAGGGGGAATGCCATACTAGATCTAGTACAAGGTAATGAACCGGGTCAGGTCGCAGATCTCTCAGTGGGTGAGCATCTAGGGAACAGTGACCACTGCTCCCTGGCCTTTAGCATTATCATGGAAAAGGATAGAATCAGAGAGGACAGGAAAATTTTTAATTGGGGAAAGGCAAATTATGAGACTATAAGGCGAGAACTTGCGGGTGTGAATTGGGATGATGTTTTTGCAGGGAAATGTACTATGGACATGTGGTCAATGTTTAGAGATCTCTTACGGGATGTTAGGGATAAATTTGTCCCGGTGAGGAAGATGAGGAATGGTAAGGTGAAGGAACCATGAGTGACAAGTGAGGTGGGAAATCTAGTCAGGTGGAAGAAGGCAGCATACATGAGGTTTAGGAAGCAAGGATCAGATGGGTCTATTGAGGAATATAGGGAAGCAAGAAAGGAGCTTAAGAAGGGGCTGAGAAGAGCAAGAAGGGGGCATGAGAAGGCCTTGGCGAGTAGGGTAAAGGAAAACCCCAAGGCATTCTTCAATTATGTGAAGAAAAAAAGGATGACAGGAGTGAAGGTAGGAATGATTAGAGATAAAGGTGGGAAGATGTGCCTGGAGGCTGTGGAAGTGAGCGAGGTCCTCAATGAATACTTCTCTTCGGTTTTCACCAATGAGAGGGAACTTGATGATGATGAGGACAATATGAGTGAGGTTGATGTTCTAGAGCATGTTGATGTTAAGAGAGAGGAGGTGTTGGAGTTGTTAAAATACATTAGGATGCATAAGTCCCCGGGGCCTGATGGAATATTCCCCAGGCTGCTCCACGAGGTGAGGGAAGAGATTGCTGAGCCTCTGGCTAGGATCTTTATGTCCTCGTTGACCACGGGAATGGTACCAGGAGGGAGGGAGAATAGAGGGAGGCGAATGTTGTCCCCTTGTTCAAAAAAAGTAATAGGGATAGTCCGGGTAATTGTAGACCAGTGAGCCTTGTGTCTGTGGTGGGAAAGCTGTTGGAAAAGATTCTTAGAGATAGGATCTATGGGCATTTAGAGAATCATGGTCTGATCAGGGACAGTCAGCATGGCTTTGTGAAGAGCAGATTGTGTCTAACAAGCCTGATAGAGTTCTTTGAGGAGCTGACCAGGCATATAGATGAGGGTAGTGCAGTTTATATAATTATATGGATTTTAGTAAGGTATTTGATAAGGTTCCACGTAGTAGGCTTATTCAGCAAGTCAGAAGGCATGGGATCCAGGGACTTTTGGCCAGTTGGATTCAAAATTGGCTTGCCTGCAGAAGGCAGAGGGTGGTGGTGGAGGGAGTACATTCAGATTGGAGGATTGTGACTAGTGGTGTCCCACAAGGATCTGTTCTGGGACCTCTACTTTTTGTGATTTTTATTAATGACCTGGATGTGGGGGTAGAAGGGGGGTTGGCAAGTTTGCAGATTACACAAAGGTTGGTGGTATTGTAGATAGTGTAGTGTATTGTCAAAGATTGCAGAGAGACATTGATAGGATGCAGAAGTGGGCTGAGAAGTGGCAGATGGAGTTCAACCCAGAGAAGTGTGAGGTGGTACATTTTGGAAGGACAAACTCCAAGGCAGAGTACAAAGTAAATGGCAGGATACTTGGTAGTGTGGAGGAGCAGAGGGATCTCGGGGTACATGTCCACAGATCCCTGAAAATTGCCTCACAGGTGGATAGGGTAGTTAAGAAAGCTTATGGGGTGTTAGCTTTCATAAGTCGAGGGATAGAGTTTAAGAGTTGCGATGTAATGATACAGCTCTATAAAACTCTGGTTAGGCCACACTTGGAGTACTGTGTCCAGTTCTGGTCACCTCACTATAGGAAGGATGTGGAAGCATTGGAAACGGTACAGAGGAGATTTACCAGGATGCTGCCTGGTTTAGAGAGTATGGATTATGATCGGAGATTAAGGAAGCTCGGGCATTACTCTTTGGAGAGAAGGAGAGGAGACATGATAGAGGTGTACAAGATAGTAAGAGGAATAGAGTGGATAGCCAGTGCCTCTTCCCCAGGGCACCACTGCTCAATACAAGAGGACATGGCTTTAAGGTAAGGGGTGGGAAGTTCAAGGGGGATATTAGAAGAAGGTTTTTTTACTCAGAGTGGTTGGTGCGTGGAGTGCACTGCCTGAGTCAGTGGTGGAGGCAGATACACTAGTGAAGTTTAAGAGACTACTAGACAGGTATATGGAGGAATCTAAGGTGGGGGCTTATATGGGAGGCAGGGTTTGAGGGTCGGCACAGCATTGTGGGCCGAAGGGCCTGTACTGTGCTGTACTATTCTATGTTCTATTCACAGTAAAACAAGGAAATATAATAGAATTAATGAAAAATTGTTCTTTAAATAATCCCTCTTGATCCAACCTCCACAACCCTCTAGGGTAGAGATTTCCAGTGATTTGCCACCTTCTGCAAGAAATTCCTACAGACCTCAGTTTTAAATGACTTAACTTTGTACCTATGTCCCCTCATTCAATACTCTCCCACTGGTGAAAACATCCCAACATCTACCCTGTAATGCCCTTGTCTTTTACCCATTATTCTTCTAAATAGGTAGTTTCTTTCGTTAGTTGCTCAATTTAAGACATGCCACTTCCTATCATTCTTCTCAAGGGTCAGTTTCTTCATGCACAGAAGAAGAAGAAAGCCCTTAACTCCGAGCTGGATTCGAACTCGGGAGCCTTTGCTCCAAAGTCCGGTGCTGATGCCACTACACCATCAGCCGGCCAGGAATAGAATATAGAGTTCTGTCTAATAGAATATGAGATGATGCCTCTCATCATCTTGTACATCTCTCAAGTTTCTTTGAAACAGTTAAAAAGGTATTAAAAAAAAGACCAGCTACCATTTAACTGAGTAACAAATTACAGTATGTATTTAAATGAAATACAGAACAAATTAGAACAGTACCAATACTACTACAGTACTATAAAACTGTGTATTAATTGTTAGTGATGGAGGAATTTATCCAGTGTTTGCTGCCATGTTCTTTAGATTTCGTGTGAATGAACAAAATCAGCACAGACACCTAGTGCAGATAATGGACTGCCTTCATACGATGCTATTAATGATTACGTTGTCCAAATCTTCATTTTCATTGTATCATTCACATGATTGCCAATACCTTCAAATTCTTCGTAGTTTCTAACTTGTTGAAGTAGTGAAATTATTTCATTTTCACTCCCAGCTGTTTTTGGCATCTCTAAGCCTGAATACTTGAAACCACGGTGAACAAAACAGTTCCAAATTGTCTTACTGCTTAACAGTGACAAAAATCACTGTTTTTTGAGCACAAACTCGCGTAACTATTTTAAAACCTTGCTCTAAGCACGATGTAATGCCTAATTACTACACAAGTGCACGCATCTGACGCTAGTTCGAAACTTTTTCACAATGAAGGCTACCCAGGCTATTTTCTCAATTAGTTTTTGGTCTTTAAGAGTTGTCCCAAATGATTGGCTGCTGCATTTAACCAATGGTCTAATTAGCCAGAGTGCACTCTAGTTCGTTTAGAAAGAGGAACAAAACTATTCACAGTGTTGCAGTCATGGCTTTTTAGGATTGGAATTGATTTATTATTGTCACATGTATCAAGTACAGTGAAAAGCTTTCCTTGAATGTTGTTCATACAGATCAGACCATTATGCAATGCATTAAGGTCGAACAAGGTAACAATAACAGTAACAATGCAAAATAAAGTGTAATAGCTACAGAGAAAATGTGGTGCAGGTAAACAGAATCAGAATCAGGTTTAGTATCACTGACATATGTCATGCAATTTGTTGTTTTATGGCAACAGCATAGTGCATTACATAAATTATAAAACACAGTAATAATAAGTGTATGAGTAGTGCAACGGAGAGCAAAAATATTGAGGTGATATTTAGGTTGGTCTGTTCAGAAATCTGATGGCAAAAAGGAAGAAACAGTTCCTGAAATATTGAGGTGCACCTTCAGGCTCCTGTGCCTCATCCCTGATGGTAGCAATGAAAAGCAGGCGTGTCCTGGGTGATGGGGGTCCTTCGTGGCGGATGCCGCCCTTTTGAGGCATCGTTGTTTGAAGACATCTTCAGTGCTGGGGGAGTTAGTGGCCCATGATGGATCTGGCTGAGTTTGCAACACTCTACAGCTTTTTCTGATTCTCCATACCAGATGGTGATGTGACTGTTAGAATGCTCTCCATAGTACAACTGCCTAAAATAGCTGGAGTTCTTGGTGACATACCAAATCGTCTCAAATCCTATAGCCACTGTAGTATCTTCTTTGTAATCACATCAATACGTTGTGTCCAGGATGGATCTTTAGAGATGTTGACACCCAGGACTAAGTAGTATGAGGGTGAAGAGTCTAACTTATTGTACTATTGAACTATTTAATAGTCCATGTGGATATTCAAAGTTCAAAGTAAATTCATTATTGAAGTATGAATAGATTGCCATATACTATCTTGAGATTCATTTTGTTGTGGGGAAAAAGAAGTACATAGATTTTATGAAAGACTGTATGTAAACAGACAATGACTGGCGAACACTAATTTGCAAAAGAAGACATAAAAATACTGAGAAATGATTTGTAACAAGTCCTTGAAAGTGAATCTGTAGGTCACAGAATCAGTTATCTAGCTAATGTCATTACATTATATGGAGCAATGGTAGGGAGCTTGAGTTGGGTTACAGAACAGTAATGATCTTATGAACAATATAATGAGCTGGAGAGGCTGAAAAGCCTGTTTCTGCTCCTCTTGGAAGACCTTTCAAGAGTTTTATTTCATGAATAATTATAGTCTCTATAAGTGTCCTATCTCCATAATGTGTGGGTAAGTAGCGCATGGGCTCAGATATCCTTGGGTAGGTAATTAGAGAGCAGGGCTGGGTTCTGCCTGCCTAGCAGATTGAATTAAATGACATGAAACATAAAAATTTCACCGAGCATACTGAAATGTTCACTGAACCATGCTCCCTCATGCTGTGGGCCTCAGAGCTTTTGTTTTAAACTCAAATATTGTAAGGTAGGGAAGAGAAACAATTAAAATCATGCATGTGAAAACAAAAAGGGGGTACCTGGATTTGAACCAGGGACCTCTTGATCTGCAGTCAAATGCTCTACCACTGAGCTGTACCCCCACATTAAAAGCAACACATATCAAAGTTGCTGGTGAACGCAGCAGGCCAGGCAGCATCTCTAGGAAGAGGTACAGTCGACGTTTCAGGCCGAGACCCTTCATCAGGACTAACTGAAGGAAGAGCTAGTAAGAGATTTGAAAGGGGGAGGGGGAGATCCAAAATGATAGGAGAAGACAGGAGGGAGAGGGATGGAGCCAAGAGCTGGACAGGTGATAGGCAAAAGGGATATGAGAGGATCATGGGACAGGAGGTCCGGGGAGAAAGACAAGCGGGGGCGGGTGGGAAAAACCCAGAGGATGGAAGGGGTATAGTCAGAGGGACAGAGGGAGAAAAAGGAGAGTGAGAGAAAGAATGTGTGTATAAAAATAAGTAACGGATGGGGTACAAGGGGGAGGTGGGGCATTAACGGAAGTTAGAGAAGTCAATGTTCATGCCATCAGGTTGGAGGCTACCCAGATGGAATATAAGGTGTTGTTCCTCCAACCTGAGTGTGGCTTCACCTTAACAGTAGAGGAGGCCGTGGAGATCCCAGTCTGCGTCGGGTCTCGCCAATATATAGAAGGCCACATCGGGAGCACCGGACGCAATATATCACCCCAGCCGACTCACAGGTAAAGTGTCGCCTCACTTGGAAGGACTGTTGGGGGCCCTGAATGGTGGTAAGGGAGGAAGTGTAAGGGCATGTGTAGCACTTGTTCCGCTTACAAGGATAAGTGCCGGGAGGGATGGGGGGGACGAATGGACAAGGGAGTCGCGTAGGAAGCGATCCCTGTGGAAAGCGGGGGGGGAGAGGGAAAGATGTGCTTAGTGGTGGGATCCTGTTGGAGGTGGCGGAAGTTACGGAGAGTAATATGTTGGACCCAGAGGCTGGTGTAGGTGAGGACCAGGGGAACCCTATTCCTAGTGGGGTGGCGGGAGGATGGAGTGAGAGCAGATGTGCGTGAAGTGGGGGAGATGCGTTTGAGAGCAGAGTTGATGGTGAAGGAAGGGAAGCCCCTTTCTTTAAAAAAGGAGGACATCTCTCTCGTCCTCGTCCTCGCCCTACGTTCACCAGCAACTTTGATGTGTGTTGCTTGAATTTCCAGCATCTGCAGAATTCCTCGTGTTTGCGTGCCCCCACATTAAAAAGTCATTGCAGATTCCAGTAAAACTCCAATAATCCAGCATTCTCAAGATTGTGATACTACCAAATTGATAGATTTTCCAGCCCATTGGATGTTACTTCTATTAATACCCTAAGATGTTTTCAACTCACCTTTTTTGGGTGTTATGATAAACAAATATAATAATGTTAATAATACTAGTTGGAATAACTATCTTCAGTATGCAGTGCCTCAAAAATGCAGCATCCATCATTAAGAACCCCATCATCCAGGTCATGCTGTCTTATCATTACAGGGAGGAGGTACAGGAGTCTGAAGACATACACTAGATGTTTTAGGAACAGCTTCTTCCCACCACACCCCCCCCACCATCCCCACCATCAGAAAATGGACCCATGAACCCATGAAAGCAAAAAATTTCGAGACAGTCAACCTGGTCCTGATTCTGTTTCTGTTTCTGTCACACTCCAACCTGAACAAATATGCAACCAACCTGATCTTAATCAAACACAAATAATCAGGTCCCTTTGGGCTGGGGTTAGGTAGTAAGGCTTTGCTTTCCTCTACACCAGGATATTTGGCATAGGTTTGGCACATTATTTGCTGGGTAACTCTAATGAATTCTGTAGATGTGGCTTTGATGTCTGTGCAGTTGCTCCTAAGAGAGCAGAACAGGAGTGAAATAGAGAATTAAAACGGGAAAAGCAAAATGCTGAAGAAAGTTGACAAAAAACTAGGAACAGTGAGCAGCTCAGACAGCATCTGTGGCATCATCCCGAGTTTCTGCAAAGTTGTCATTTTAATAAAGATCAAGATGAAAGAGACTGCAGATGCTAAAAAATTGGAGCATTAAACAAAGGTACTGGAGGACCTCAGTAGGTCAGGCAGCATCTATGGAGGCAAGTGGACAGTTGACATTCTGGGTCTAGACCATTCATCTGGAATAGAAAGAAAGACAGGGCACAGTCAGTATAATTAAGTGAGGCAAAGGTATGAAGTAAGATCTGGCAGGTGATAGATGGATCCAGGTGGGGGGTGAGGGGTTGATTCAGGAAGGTAAGTGAGGGAAGAGATGTAAGAAATTGGGAGATGATGCGTAGAAATGATGAAAGGCTAAAGAAAATGGGAGATAGCCAGTATAAACATAGAAACATAGAAAATAGGTGCAGGAGTAGGCCATTCGGCCCTTCGAGCCTGCACCGCCATTTATTATGATCATGGCTGATCATCCAAACTCAGAATCCCGCCCCAGCCTTCCCTCCATACCCCCTGATCCCCGTAGCCACAAGGGCCATATCTAACTCCCTCTTAAATAAGGCCAATGAACTGGCCTCAACTGTTTCCTATGGCAGAGAATTCCACAGATCCACCACTCTCTGTGTGAAGAAGTTTTTCCTAATCTCAGTCCTAAAAGGCTCCCCCTTTATCCTCAAACTGTGACCCCTCGTTCTGGACTTCCCCAACATCGGGAACAATCTTCCTGCATCTAGCCTGTCCAATCCCTTTAGGATTTTATACGTTTCAATCAGATCCCCCCTCAATCTTCTAAATTCCAATGAGTACAAGCCCAGTTCATCCAGTCTTTCTTCATATGAAAGTCCTGCCATCCCAGGAATCAATCTGGTGAACCTTCTTTGTGCTCCCTCTATGACAAGGATGTCTTTCCTCAGATTAGGGACCAAAACTGCACACAATACTCCAGGTGTGGTCTCACCAAGGCCTTGTACAACTGCAGTAGTACGTCCCTGCTCCTGTACTCGAATCCTCTCGCTATAAATGCCAACATACCATTCGCCTTTTTCACCGCCTGCTGTACCTGCATGCCCACTTTCAATGACTGGTGTATAATGACACCCAGGTCTCGTTGCACCTCCCCTTTTCCTAATCGGCCACCATTCAGATAATAATCTGTTTTCCTATTTTTGCCACCAAAGTGGATAACTTCACATTTATCCACATTAAATTGCATCTGCTATGAATTTGCCCACTCACCCAACCTTTCCAAGTCACTCTGCATCCTCTTAGCATCCTCCTCACAGCTAACACTGCCACACAGCTTCGTGTCATCCGCAAACTTGGAGATGCTGCATTTAATTCCCTCATCCAAGTCATTAATATATATTGTAAACAACTGGGGTCCCAGCACTGAGCCTTGCGGTACCCCACTAGTCACCGCCTGCCATTCTGAAAAGGTCCCGTTTATTCCCACTCTTTGCTTCCTGTCTGCTAACCAATTCTCCATCCACATCAATACCTTACCCCCAATACCGTGTGCTTTAAGTTTGCACACTAATCTCCTGTGTGGGACCTTGTCAAAAGCCTTTTGAAAATCCAAATATACCACATCCACTGGTTCTCCCCTATCCACTCTACTGGTTACATCCTCAAAAAATTCTATGAGGTTCGTCAGACATGATTTTCCTTTCACAAATCCATGCTGACTTTGTCCGATGATTTCACCGCTTTCTAAATGTGCTGTTATCACATCTTTGATAACTGACTCCAGCAGTTTCCCCACCACCGACGTTAGGCTAACCGGTCTATAATTCCCCGGTTTCTCTCTCCTTCCTTTTTTAAAAAGTGGGGTTACATTAGCCACCCTCCAATCCTCAGGAACTGGCCCAGAATCTAACGAGTTTTGAAAAATTATCACTAATGCATCCACTATTTCTTGGGCTACTTCCTTAAGCACTCTGGGATGCAGACCATCTGGCCCTGGGGATTTATCTGCCTTCAATCCCTTCAATTTACCTAACACCACTTCCCTACTAACAAGTATTTCGCTCAGTTCCTCCATCTCACTGGACCCTCTGTCCCCTACTATTTCTGGAAGATTATTTATGTCCTCCTTAGTGAAGACAGAACCAAAGTAATTATTCAATTGGTCTGCCATGTCCTTGCTCTTATCAACCAACCAGATCTGATGATGTCATTGATCCAAATCATTAACTGTTCCTCTTCCCATGGATGCTGCCTGACCTGCTGAGTACTTGTTAGATTTCATGATTGATTTCACATTTCCAGCCTCTGTGGTATTTTGCTTTTGCCATTTTAATTCTGTGTTTCAGTCCCACTCTGCTCAGTCGAACATTAGCCTCTTCGGCATTTCCAGTAAAACATAATAGAACTTTTACTAACATTGCCTCATCTTTCCTTCCAGACTCAGTCATGAGCCCAAAACTTCCAGATCAAAACCATCGCTTCCATGTTTCAGAATAGCTGCAGAAGGCCTAATGCCGTTTCTGTTTGTCCTTCCTCTATGCCATCTCTTGTATTATTTTTTGTCTCATTATTATTCTGTTTGACTTTCCATCACCATCACTCGGTTGTTTAGTCTCTGTTTTTCACCATACACCAATCTTCCCTCTGTCCTGTCCTCTCCTCCTCACTTTCTCTACATCACCACTTTAAATCTGTTGTCAACCACTATGACATTCCCTTCATCAACAAGAGAAAATCTGCAGATGCTGGAAATCCAAGCAACATACAGAAAATGTTGGAGGAACTCAGCAGGCCAGGCAGCATCTATGGAAAAGAGTAAACAGTCAATTGTTCGGGCCAAAACCCTTCATCAGGACTGGAGGAAAAAAATAAGAAGTCAGAGTAGGAAGATGGGGGCAGAGGAAGAAGAAATACAAGGTGGTAGGTGGTAGGTGAAACTAGGAAAGTGGAGTTGAAGTAAAGAGCTGGGAAGTCAATGGGCGAAAGAGATGAAAGGCTGGAGAAGGGGATCTATAGGGGAGGACAGAAGACCATGGAAAAAAGGGAAGGGGGAGGAGCACCAGAAGGAGGTGATTGGCAGGTAAGGAGATAGGTGAGAGAGGGATATGTGAATGGGGAATAGTGAAGGAGAGGAGGGGTATGTCTATCCACGGCCTCCTTTACTGTAAAGATGAAGCCACACTCAGGTTGGAGGAACAACACCTTATATTCCGTCTGGGTAGACTCCAACCTGATGGCATGAACATCGACTTCTCTAACTTCCGCTAAGGCCCCGCCTCCCCCTCGTACCCCATCTGTTACTCATTTTTATGCACACATTCTTTCTCTCACTCTCCTTTTTCTCCCTCTGTCCCTCTGAATATACCTCTTGCCCATCCTCTGGGTCACCCCCCCCCTTGTCTTTCTTCCCGGACCTCCTGTCCCATGATCCTCTCATATCCCCTTTTGCCAATCACCTGTCCAGCTCTCGGCTCCATCCCTCCCCCTCCTGTCTTCTCCTATCATTTTGGATCTCCCCCTCCCCCTCCCCCTCCAACTTTCAAATCCCTTACTCACTCTTCCTTCAGTTAGTCCTGACAAAGGGTCTCGGCCTGAAAAATCGACTGCACCTCTTCCTACAGATGCTGCTTGGCCTGCTGCGTTCACCAGCAACTTTGATGTATGTAGGTTGAAGGCTACTCAGGTGGAATATAAGGTATTGCTCTTCCAAACTGAGTGCAGCCTCATCGCAGCAGTAGAGGAGGCCATGGATTGACATGCTGGAATGGGAATGGAAGTGAAATTGAAATGGGTGACCACTGGGAGATCCCACTTTTTCTGGCACATGGATGTAGGTGCTTGGCAAAACGGTCTCCCAATCTATGTTGCGTCTCACTGATGTACAGGAGGTCACACCAGAAGCACCGGACACAGTATATGACCCCATCAGACTCACAGGTGAAGTGTCGCCTCACCTGGAAGGACTGTTTAGGGCCCTAGATGGTAGTGAGGGAGGAGGTGTTGGGGCAGGTGTGGCACATGTTCCGCTTGCAAGGATAAGTACCAGGAGGGAGATCAATGGGGAGGGATGAATGGACAAGAGGGTCACGAAGGGAGCGATCCCTGTGGAAAGCAGAAAATAGGTGAGAGGGAAAGGTGTATTTGGTGGTGCAATCCTTTTGGAGGTGGTGGAAAGTTGCAGAGAATTACGTGCTGGACATGGTGCCCAGTAGGTGATAGGTGAGGACATGAGGAACCCTATCCCTGGTGGGGTGATAGGTGAGGACATGAGGAACCCTATCCCTGGTGGGGTGTCAGGAGGATGGGGTAAGAGCAGACGTGCGTGAAATGGAAGAGATGTGGTTGAGGGCAGTGTTGATGGTGGAGGAAGGGAAGCCCCTTTCTTTGAAAAAGGAGGACATCTCCTTCGTTCCAGAATGAAAAGCCTCAACTTGAGAGCAGATGCTGTGGAGACGAAAGAATTGCAAGAAGGGGATGGCATTTTTACAATTAACAGGTATAGTCCAGGTAGCTGTGAGAATCAGTAGGCTTATAATAGACATCAGTAGATAAGTGTCTCCAGAGATAGAGACAGAGAGATTGAGAAAGGGGAGGGAGGTGTTGGAAATGGAGCAGATGAACTTGAGGGCAGGATGGAAGTTGGAGGCAAAGTGAATGAAGTCGATGAGCTCAGCATGGTGCAGGAAGCAGCACCAATACAGTCGTTGATGTAGTGTAAAAAAAGTCAGGGAGTGATACTGGTGTAGGCTTGGAACATAGACTGTTCCACGTAGCCGACAAAAAGGCAGGCATAGCTGGGACCAATGCGAGTGCCATGGCTGCCTTTTGTTTGAAAGAAGTGGGAGGAGCTGAAGGAGAAATTATTGAAAGTGAGGACAAGTCCCTCCAGATGGAGGAGAGTGGTGATGGAGGGGAACTGGTTGAGTCTAGTGTCCAGGAAGAAGTGAAGAGCTTTGAGGCCTTCCTGATGGGGGATGGAAGTGTATGGGACTGAACATCCATAGTGAAAATAAGATGATCGGGGCATGGGAACTTGAAATCTTTGAAAAGTTTATGAGCGAGTGAATGCTCGTTCATCCTGAAATGTTAACTGAACCTTGCTCTGAGTATTCATTTATTCATTTTTTCTTCAGTGTTCAAAGTAAATTTTATCATCAAAGTACAAATATGTCCCCAAATACAACCCCAAGATTAATTTTTTCCTGTGGGACTACTCAACAAATCTATAGAATAATAACTGTAACAGGATAAGTGAAAGATCAACCAGAGTGCAGAAGACAGCAAACTGTACAAATGCAAACATAAATAAATAGCAATAAATAATGAGAACATGAGATGAAAAGTCATTGAAAGTGAGTTCATTGGTTGTGGGAACATTCCAAAGATGGGGCAAGGGAAGTTGAGTGCAGTTATCCCCTTTAGTTCAAGAGCCTAATGGTTGTAGAGTAGTAACTGTTCTTGAGTCTGGTGGTGTGAATCCTGAGGCTCCTGTACCTTCTTCCTGATTGCCACAGCGAAAAACAAGCATGACCTGGGTGGTGGGGGTCCCTGATGATGGATGCTGCTTTCCTGCAACAGCGTTTCATATAGATCAGCTCAATGGTTGGGAGGGCTTTACTCGTAATGTACTGGGCCACATCCACTAATTCTTGGAGGATTTTCCATTGGTGTTTCCATACCAGGCTGTGATAAAGCCAGTCAATATTCTCTCCATTGCATATCTATAGAAGTTTGTCAAATTTTTAGATGTCATGCCAAATCTTTGCAAACTGCCAAGGAAGTAAAGGTGCTGTTGGGCTTTCTTCATAATTGCACTTACATGCTGGGCCCAGGATAGGTCCTCCGAAATAGTAACACCCAGGAATTTAAAGTCGCTAGCCTTCTCTACCTCTGATCGGCTGACTGGGACTGGGTCATAGACCTCTGGTTTCCCTCTCCTAAGGCCTATAAGGGAGAGTGAGGAGTTGATAGAGAGGAGTGGAAGGCAGGTGGTCACGCCGGGGCCACGGGAGGCAGACAAGTGGGTCACGGTTAGGAGGGGGAAGGGGAAAAGTCAGGTGATGGGGAGTACCCCGGTGGCGGTGCCCCTTAACAACAGGTACTCCTGTTTGAGTACTGCTGGGGGGGGACAGCTTACCCGGGGGAAGCGACAGTGGCCGTGCCTCCGGCACAGAGTCTGGCCCTGTAGCTCAGAAGGGTAGGGCAAGGAAGAGGAGGGCAGTTGTGATAGGGGACTCGATAGTAAGGGGGTCAGATAGGCGATTCTGTAGACGCAGTCCAGAGACCCGGATGGTAGTTTGCCTCCCTGGTGCCAGGGTCCGGGATATTTCTGATCGTGTCCAAGATATCCTGAAGTGGGAGGGTGAGGAGCCAGAGGTCGTGGTACATATAGGTACCAATGACATAGGTAGGAAAAGGGATGAGGTGCTGAAAGGAGAATATAGGGAGCTAGGAAGGGAGTTGAGAAAAAGGACCGCAAAGGTAGTAATCTCGGGATTACTGCCTGTGCCACGCGACAGTGAGAGTAGGAATGCAATGAGGTGGAGGATAAATGCGTGGCTGAGGGATTGGAGCAGGGGGCAGGGATTCAAGTTTTTGGATCATTGGGACCTCTTTTGGCACAGGCGTGACCTGTACAAAAAGGACGGGTTACACTTGAATCCTAGGGGGACCAATATCCTGGCAGGGAGATTAGCGGGGGCTACTGAGGTGACTTTAAACTAGAATGGTTGGGGGGTGGGAATCAAATTAAAGAGGCTAGGCCTGAGGAGGTTAGTTCACAACAGAGGGATGGGAACCAGTGCAGAGAGACAGAGGGGTGTAAAGTGAGCGTAGAAGCAAAAAGTACAAAGGAGAAAAGTAAAAGTGTCAGGCCGACAAATCCAGGGCAAGCATTAAAAAGGGCCACTTTTCAACATAATTGTATAAGGGCTAAGAGAGTTGTAAAAGAGCGCCTGAAGGCTTTATGTGTCAATGCAAGGAGCATTCGTAATAAGGTGGATGAATTGAAAGTGCAGATTGTTATTAATGATTATGATATAGTTGGGATCACAGAGACATGGCTCCAGGGTGACCAGGGATGGGAGCTCAACGTTCAGGGATATTCAATATTCAGGAGGGATAGACATGAAGGAAGGGGAGGTGGGGTGGCGTTGCTGGTTAAAGAAGAGATTAACGCAATAGAAAGGAAGGACATAAGCCGGGAAGATGTGGAATCGATATGGGTAGAGCTGCGTAACACCAAGGGGCAGAAGACGCTGGTGGGAGTTGTGTACAGGCCACCTAACAGTAGTAGTGAGGTCGGAGATGGTATTAAACAGGAAATTAGAAATGTGTGCAATAAAGGAACAGCAGTTATAATGGGTGACTTCAATCTACATGTAGACTGAGTGAACCAAATTGGTAAAGGTGCTGAGGAAGAGGATTTCTTGGAATGTATGCGGGATGGTTTTTTGAACCAACATGTCGAGGAATCAACTAGAGAGCAGGCTATTCTGGACTGGGTTTTGAGCAATGAGGAAGGGTTAATTAGCAATCTTGTCGTGAGAGGCCCCTTGGGTAAGAGTGACCATAATATGGTGGAATTCTTCATTAAGATGGAGAGTGACATAGTTAATTCAGAAACAAAGGTTCTGAACTTAAAGAGGGGTAACTTTGAAGGTATGAGACATGAATTAGCTAAGATAGACTGGCAAATGACACTTAAAGGATTGACGGTGGATATGCAATGGCAAGCATTTAAAGGTTGCATGGATGAACTACAACAATTGTTCATCCCAGTTTGGCAAAAGAATAAATCAAGGAAGGTAGGGCACCCGTGGCTGACAAGAGAAATTAGGGATAGTATCAATTCCAAAGAAGAAGCATACAAATTAGCCAGAGAAAGTGGCTCACCTGAGGACTGGGAGAAATTCAGAGTTCAGCAGAGGAGGACAAAGGGCTTAATTAGGAAGGGGAAAAAAGATTGAGAGAAAACTGGCAGGGAACATAAAAACGGACTGTAAAAGATTTTATAGATATGTAAAAAGGAAAAGACTGGTAAAGACAAATGTAGATCCCCTGCAGACAGAAACAGGTGAATTGATTATGGGGAGCAAGGACATGGCAGACCAATTGAATAGTTACTTTGGTTTTGTCTTCACTGAGGAGGACAAAAATAATCTTCCAGAAATAGTAAGGGACAGAGGGTCCAGTGGGATGGAGGAACTGAGCGAAATATATGTTAGTAGGGAAGTGGTGTTAGGTAAATTGAAGGGATTGAAGGCAGATAAATCCCCAGGGCCAGGTGGTCTGCATCCTAGAGTGCTTAAAGAAGTAGCCCAAGAAATAGTGGATGCATTAGTGATAATTTTTCAAAACTCGTTAGATTCTGGACTAGTTCCTGAGGATTGGAGGGTGGCTAATGTAACCCCACGAAGCTGGGTGGCAGTGTTAGCAGTGAGGAGGATGCTAAGAGGATGCAGGGTGACTTGGATAGGTTGGGTGAGTGGGCAAATTCATGGCAGATGCAATTTAATGTGGATAAATGTGAAGATATCCACTTTGGTGGCAAAAATAGGAAAACTGATTATTATCTGAATGGTGGCCGATTAGGAAAAGGGGAGGTGCAACAAGACCTGGGTGTCATTATACACCAGTCATTGAAAGTGGGCATGCAGGTACAGCAGGCGGTGAAAAAGGCGAATGGTATGCTGGCATTTATAACGAGAGGATTCGAGTACAGGAGCAGGGAGGTACTACTGCAGTTGTACAAGGCCTTGGTGAGACCACACCTGGAGTATTGTGTGCAGTTTTGGTCCCTAATCTGAGGAAAGACATCCTTGCCATAGAGGGAGTACAAAGAAGGTTCACCAGATTGATTCCTGGGATGGCAGGACTTTCATATGAAGAAAGACTAGATGAACTGGGCTTGTACTCGTTGGAATTTAGAAGATTGAGGGGGGATCTGATTGAAACATATAAGATCCTAAAGGGATTGGACAGGCTAGATGCAGGAAGATTGTTCCCGATGTTGGGGAAGTCCAGAACGAGGGGTCACAGTTTGGGGATAGAGGGGAAGCCTTTTAGGACCAAGATTAGGAAAAACTTCTTCACACAGAGAGTGGTGAATCTGTGGAATTCTCTGCCACAGGAAACTGTTGAGGCCAGTTCATTGGCTATATTTAAGAGGGAGTTAGATATGGCCCTTGTGGCTACGGGGGTCAGGGGGTATGGAGGGAAGGCTGGGGCGGGGTTCTGAGTTGGATGATCAGCCATGATCATAATAAATGGCGGTGCAGGCTCGAGGGGCCGAATGGCCTACTCCTGCACCTATTTTCTATGTTTCTATGTTTCTATAATCAGTTCCTTGGTTTTGTTGACATTGACTGGGAGGTTGTTGCTATGACACTAGTCAGCCAATCTCCCTCCTATATGCTGATTCATCACCACTTTTGAAACAGCCGATGACTGTTGTGTCAGAAAACTTCAGTAGGGCATTGTTGTGCTTAGCCACACAGTCATTTAGTGATAAAGCATGGAGCAAGACCTTACAGAACTTCAAACCACCATAACAGCATCCTCACAATCCTGATTAACCCTAATCTAGTCACTGGACAATTTAAGAGACCAATTAACCTATACAGTAGGTCTTTGGACTGTGGGAGGAAACTGGAGAACCCAAAGAAAATGCTACGCATTCTGCAGAGAGGACATACAAAGATACCTTACAGAATGGCACCGGAGTTGAACTCCAAACCCCAGAATGCGTAATAGCATAATAGCTGTAATAGTGTCACGCTAAACCATGATGCTATCGTGGGTTTTAGTATTCCAGTAATTTCTATTTATTGCAATGATTAATGGTTTATAATGAACATAATTTGCTTTATAATCTCCCTAATCCTGTTCCATTCAATCCACTTATCGTAATCAGCGCAGCGAGCACTCTGCATGTCTTGTTATGTACTCCACACATCTCATGTTTTACAGTTTCCTTCTTTTTGCAAGTTATTAATTTTATTTTGATCCAATGCTGATGGAAGACCATTAGCTAGAAAACACAAGGGATTCTGCAGATGCTGGAAATACAGAGCAACACCCACAAAATCATGGAGGAACTCTGCAGTTCTTGCTGCATCAGTGGAGAGGAATGAAAAGACAAAGCTTTGGACTAAGACACTTCAACAGGACTGGAAGGAGGCTGAAGCTAGGATCTCCTGGTTAGAAAAAGTTAACCCTGTTTTTCTCTCTCAACAGATGCTGCCTGACCTGTTGACTAGTTGTTCATTGCAGTTGTCATATTCAGTGCAGTGTACAGAAAGGCAATTGAGTCAGCGCTAATACTGTCAATCTTCATGATGTTGCAGATAAATTAGCAAAGCCATTGGCAATGCGTCTCCAACTGTGCATAACTTGTTAGTATTTAAAGATTATTACAACATGTGCACATTAAATAATATAATTCATTGTAAGCCAAAATGAATAATTCTTTAATTCTGGAAAATTTCCAATTTCTATTTTGCCATAGTTGATATCTTAGGTGGCAATGAGGTTACTGCCAGAAAGGAGATGATCAGGCCATTAATCCATGCTGGTTCTTACTCAACAGCCGTTGGTTAATTCTAACCTCTCCCCCTCACCAGAACATTGCAATTTCTTTTCAAAAGTAGATTCAGATTCAGATGTATCACAAGTACATGTAAACATTCAGCGAAATGTGTCGTTTACGTGAACAACCAACACAACCTGGAGGCATCCACAAGTGTTGCCACACATTTCCACGCTATCGTAGCATACTCAGCAAAACAGCACGGAACATAACAGGCAACTAAACAATAGCAAGACAAGCCCCGTTCCTCCCTACCCACACGGAAAATCCTCCAACTCTAGGACAGGCTTCAGTTACTGGGCTTCAACTTCAGACTTCCAATCGATGTTCAGGCTAAGTAAGTACCTAAGTACTTAAGTATCTACCAGAGATGACCACTCAAGCTTTGGAATTTCTTCCCCAAATCCTTCTGTTTTTATAATATTCTTCCGTCTTTATATATTTGTAGAAACAGAATGGTTACAGTGTGCACAGAGGCCAGTCTACTCATCAAGTGCATATCAGCCCTCTATAAAAGCAATCCAACCACTCCCATTCGCCTGCTGTTCCTCATAGCCCTGTGAATTCTTTCCTTTCTGATATTTATGTAGTTCCCTTTTGAACACCCCAAATGAGTCTGCACATTCCTAGCCTTAACCACTCCCGATGTAAAAGATCCCATCCAGCTCATCTGACTCTCCCTACTGCCTTGGTCAGACTCCAAACCACTACAGCTGGTTATCTGATCATTGATGTTCAGAGGAACTTGCTGAGAGCCAGCTGGCTAATGTGTTTCCTAACCTGCAACAGTCTGGCATCTCAGCCTGATATGGAAACACCAATGCCCTTGAATGGAAAATCCTACAAAAAGTAATGGATACAGCCCAGTCCATCATGCAAAAAGCCCTGCCCACCATTGAGCACATCTACACAAAACATTGTTACAGGAAAGAAGCATCCGTTATCAGTGACCCCCATCACCCAGACATGCTCTCTTCTCACTGCTGCCATCAGGAAGAAGGTACAGGAGCCTCAGGACTCACACCACCAGGTTCAGGAAAAATTATTACCCTTCAACCATCAGACTCTTGAACCAAAGGGGATAACTTCACACAACTTCATTTTCCCCAACTGTGAAATGTTCCCACAACCTCTGGACTCAATTTCAAGGACTTTTCATCTCATGTTCTTGATATTTATTACTTATTTATCTATTACTATTTTTATTTCTTTCTGTTTGTATTTGCACAGTTTGTTGTCTTTTGCATACTGGTTGAAAACCCAAGTAGGTGTGGTCTCCCATTGATTCTATTATGGATTTATTGAGTATTCCCACAAGAAAATGAATCCCGGGGCTGGTGATATATATGTTCTTTGATAATAAATTTACTTTAAATTTTGAACTTTGACAACCATGCGAAAGTATTGATTGACTATAAAATTCTTCGCAATGTCCTGAAGTAAGAAAGGCACTTGCATCACTTTTTCTTATAGCTATTATAAAAATGACTATTTAAAATTTGTCTTTATTTTTCATGGACTGTCTCATGCCCGGCTGTGAAAGGAGGAGGGTTGGCAAGGAGCTAACAGTAAACCCATACTGTAAAAAGTTAGTGCTACATGAACATCAACAGATGCTCCAACGACCTCATCCCTGGGAGAGGAAGCATCTTTGAAGATGCCCCAGTAGCAGTAATGGGCTTAAGTAAGTAAGTTTATTTGCCTAACAATACGGAAAAAGACTTGTGTGAAATAATTAAGAATGATAGACCCGACAGCAATTTTCAAAAACCAGCTTGGTTCCAGTTCTAAATTAATGCTTTGAATGGCATAATTTTTATTTTTGGAACCTGCCTCCACAAGCTGGATGGCAGAGAACTGTACTGTCAGCTGTTTGGAGGAGTTTTCTTCCTTTTCTTCCTAATAGTTGTAATGAATGTTTCCTTGCCACTATCTGAGCAAGACAGCAAGGTTTTGTAGCCAACTTTCTCCCGCCAATAACATCACTGAAAACAGGCTAATTGATTATTTGTCATGTTTGCCATTCTAGTGACCTTGCTGGCTATGTCCCTACACAACATTGTAAAGTCCTTCAATTAATGTGGCTAAATTTCTGTTCTTCAGAATTTCTGCTTGGGTTTTACATACATTTCTCTCCAATGTCCTGGCTAAAAAAATATGTCACTATTCCTTCATTGTTTCTGGGACTAAATCCTGCAAATCTCTGCAGAATCCTCATATGTCCACTACAGTTCTCACTAAGGATTTAGCCTTGAAAAGGATGAGCAGCTTTAAGTTCCTGCATGTCAACATCTCACAGGATCTATTCTGGGCCCAGTATATTGATACAATTACAAAGAAGACCCCATAGTGACTATATTGCATTAGAAGTTTAAGGAGTTCTGATGTGTCACCAGAATTTGTACAGATGTACATGGAGAGCATTTTGAATGGTCACATTATCATCTGGTATGGAGTGCCAATACACAGGACTGGAAAAGCTGCAGAGGGCTGTAGACTCAACCAGCTATGTATTGACTGCACTGCTGCTGCAAAACAGCAAATTTGATGGCCTATATCAGTGATAATGTACCTGATTCTGATTCTGAACAACCCTTGAGGAAGAAAAGAGATTACCTTGTAAATACTCAGTAGCTTAAGCAGCTACACTGGATATATCAACATTGGAGGGAGAGAGAAACCGAGGAATTATAGACCGGTTAGCCTAACATCGGTGGTGGGGAAACTGCTGGAGTCAGTTATCAAAGATGTGATAACAGCACATTTGGAAAGCGGTGAAATCATCGGACAAAGTCAGCATGGATTTGTGAAAGGAAAATCATGTCTGACGAATCTCATAGAATTTTTTGAGGATGTAACTAGTAGAGTAGATAGGGGAGAACCAGTGGATGTGGTATATTTGGATTTTCAAAAGGCTTTTGACAAGGTCCCACACAGGAGATTAGTGTGCAAACTTAAAGCACACGGTATTGGGGGTAAGGTATTGATGTGGATGGAGAATTGGTTAGCAGACAGGAAGCAAAGAGTGGGAATAAACAGGACCTTTTCAGAATGGCAGGCAGTGACTAGTGGGGTACCACAAGGCTCAGTGCTGGGACCCCAGTTGTTTACAATATATATTAATGACTTAGATGAGGGAATTAAATGCAGCATCTCCAAGTTTGTGGATGACACGAAGCTGGGCGGCAATGTTAGCTGTGAGGAGGATGCTAAGAGGATGCAGGGTGACTTGGATAGGTTGGGTGAGTGGGCAAATTCATGGCAGATGCAATTTAATGTGGATAAATGTGAGGTTATCCACTTTGGTGGCAAAAACAGGAAAACAGATTATTATCTGAATGGTGGTCGATTAGGAAAAGGGGAGTTGCAATGAGACCTGGGTGTCATTGTACACCAGTCATTGAAAGTTGGCATGCAGGTACAGCAGGCTGTGAAAAAGGCAAATGGTATGCTGGCATTCATAACGAGAGGATTCGAGTACAGGAGCAGGGAGGTACTACTGCAGTTGTACAAGGCCTTGGTGAGACCACACCTGGAGTATTGTGTGCAGTTTTGGTCCCCTAATTTGAGGAAAGACATCCTTGCCATAGAAGGAGTACAAAGAAGGTTCACCAGATTGATTCCTAGGATGGCAGGACTTTCATATGAAGAAAGACTGGATCAACTAGGCTTATACTCGTTGGAATTTAGAAGATTGAGGGGGGATCTTATTGAAACATATAAAATCCTAAAGGGATTGGACAGGCTAGATGCAGGAAGATTGTTCCCGATATTGGGAAAGTCCAGAACGAGGGGTCACAGTTTGAGAATAAAGGGGAAGCCTTTTAAGACAGAGATTAGGAAAAACTTCTTCACATAGAGAGTGGTGAATCTGTGGAATTCTTTGCCACAGGAAACAGTTGAGGCCAGTTCACTGGCTATATTTAAGAGGGAGTTAGATATGGCCCTTGTAGCTAAAGGGATCGGGGGTATGGGGGGAAGGCTGGTACAGGGTTCTGAATTGGATGATCAGCCATGATCATACTGAATGGCAGTGCAGGCTCGAAGGGCCGAATGGCCTTCTCCTGCACCTATTTTCAATGTTTCTATGTTTTAGGTCCACATCAATTCATCAGGTCTAACAGTCCAAGATGGCAGTTTACCACCAGCTTATCAAGGGCATTTAAAGATGGGCAATAATGCTGCCTTTCCTGAAAAGATGGTACTTTTCTCAGCTCTGTCCTGAGATTGCCACCGTCACAGCAGTCAGTTTTCATCAAGTTGATTTACATCGTGTTTTAAAAGAAGCAGCAGCTGCATGTGCTGGATATATCAGAGGCTATGGTGAACTCTGCCAACCTGTTTCCCATGAAGTGGAAAAGGCTGACGGGTGACATTATAGAGGTCTATAAAATCATTAGGGGATTCAGTAAGGTGGATGGTCAAAGTCTGTTTCCAGGAGTAGGGAGATAAAGATTTAAGGTGAAAAAGGAAAGATTTAAAGGGGAGCTCAAAGGTAGGTTTTTCCAAAGGAAGATGAGTATAAAGAACATGCTGGCAGGGGAAGTGGCTAAGACAAGTTCAACTTTTTAAAATGATTTGTACAGATTCATGTATAGGAATGGTTTAGAAGGACATAGGCAGATGGGATTAGTTCAGGAATAATTCATTTCTGTGACATATAGCTTTATGGCTCTATGACTTAAACCCTGGCAGGGTCATCTGACTGGACTGGAGAAAGCTTCAATGTCATTGAACAAGAAGAAAGAATTTTATAAGTAGACACAGAAAACAATCTTCCAACAGTGATTTTTAAATTATTTGTTTAGAGATACAGCACAGTAACAGGCCCTTCCGGCCCAATGAGCCAGCTCCGTCCAAATAAGCCCATGTGAGCAATTAACCTACTAACACGTACGTCTTTGGACTGTGGGAGGAAACTGGAGCATCTAGAAAAAACCTCCTGCAGTCACTGGCAAAATGTACAAACTCCTTACAGGCAGCGGTGGGAATTGGACCCTGGTTGCTGGCTCTGTAAACCAACCGCTATGCTACCGTGCCACCCCGAATTGCAGAGAGATTCCTTATCAAGAGAGTGTTCAGAACGTGGTGATGAGCTTGAGTGCAGTTAAAAAGAAACTCACTAAAGAGACAAATAAGAATTGCAGTTTAAATTGGATGAAGTGTGAGTGAAGATTCATGTGGAAAATAAACACACATCTTGTCCAGTTGAATTAATGGCCTGTTTCTCTGCTATACGTTCTCATAAATTTCAGGAAAGTTAGTACTTGAAATAAAAATGGGGAAAAAACTAGAGAGAGAATTAATGTTTCAGAGAAAGACTTTTCTGTAGAGCAAATCTGATCATGGTAAAATGCTGAGGATAACAGTTCTTCTAAAATATGTTGGGATCTCTCACATGACAGGAGATGGGGCCTCAGTTTAATTACTATCATTTCTGAGAGACAGCACCCCTGAGAGTAGAATTGCTCAGTTTTGCCTCTCCAATGGCTTGGTATTCCCTCAGTAATCCAACAGCAAAGAATTTGAACAATAATGTTTCTGGACTTTAACCCATCACTTTCTGAGGCAAGAACTCCAATGCTAGTTAGTCAAGTCAGGTCAAGTCAAGTCACTTTTTATTGTCATTTCAACCATTAACTGCTGGTACAGAACATAGTAAAAATGAGACAATGTTTTTCAGGACCATGGTGCTACATGAAACAGTACAAAAACTACACCAAACTATGCAAGAAAAAACACAAAAACTACACTAGACTACAGACCTATCCAGGACTGCATAAGGTGCACAAAACAGTGCAGGCACTACAATAAATAATAATAAATAATAAACAAGACAGTAGGCACAATAGAGGGTATAGTAGGTTGGTGTCAAGCCAGGCTCCGGGTATTGAGGAGTCTGATGGCTTGGGGGAAGAAACTGTTACATAGTCTGGTCATAAGAGCCCGAATGCTTTGGTGCCTTTTTCCAGATGGCAGGAGGGAGAAGTGTTTATCTGAGGGGTGTGTGGGGTCCTTCATAATGCTGTTTGCTTTACGGATGCAGTGGGTGGTGTAAATGTCTGTGATGGCGGGAAGAGAGACCCCGATGATCTTCTCAGCTGACCTCACTACCCGCTGCAGGGTCTTGCGATCCAAGATGGTACAATTTCCGAACAAGGCCATGATGCAGCTGCTCAGGATGCTCTCAGTATAACTTCTGTACAATGTGGTGAGGATGGGGGGTGGGAGATGGACTTTGCTCAGCCTTTGCAGAAAGTAGAGACGCTGCTGGGCTTTCTTTACTATGGAGCTGGTGGTGAGGGACCAGGTGAGATCCTCCACCAGGTGAACACCAAGAAATCTGGTGCTCTTAACGATTTCTACGGAGGAGTCGTCGATGTTCAGTGGCGAGTGGATGCTCCGTGTCCTCCTGAAGTCAACAACCAAAACCGTTACAGCCAAAACAACTAGCTCAGTTTTTTAAAAAATTAGTGCAGGAACTCATGGTAGAGTCAAGCTTGCATTTGGAGTGCCATTGTTGGAGTGGACACTGTTAGATTGGTCAGGCTTTGGCTCAACGTAGTTAGGCGAGAACAGGCAGAGGCTTAAAGTCAGATTCTAGTAAGTTTTGTTTCTCTTTCTTTGGCTATTAGTACATAGCTAGTGCAGTGAGAATGGTTACTGGTATGTTCTTTGTCTGAAATGTGGGACCTCCAGTCTCCCTGATAACTATAGCTACACAAGGTGCATCAAGCTAAATTGCCTTAGAGACCATGTTAAGGAGCTGGAGCTACAACTCAATGGCCTTCGGCTCATTCAGGGGACTGAGGAGGTAGTAGATAAGAGCTACAGGAAGGTAGTTATCTATAAATTACAGGAAGCAGGGCTCTGGATGATGTCAGTGTGGGAAAGGGAATAGGCAGCTCTAGTAGAGTACCCCTGTGGCCATTCCCCTCAATATAAAGTATACCATTATGGACACTTTTGGATTTGGCCCACTAGAATGCTGGGTTAGCATTCATTTCAAAAGGACGAGAATATAAAAGTAAGGATGTAATGCTGAGGATTCATGGAGCTCTGGTGAGGCCTCACTTGAAGCATTGTGAACAGTTTTAGATCCCTAATCTAAAAAAAGGATGTGCTGACATTGAAGAAGGTTCAGGATAGGATCACGAGAATGATTCCAGGAATGAAAGGGTTATTGTGTGAGGACCGTTTGATGGCTCTGGGCCTGGAATTTAGAAGAATGGGGGGGGCGGGGATCTCATCGAAACCTATCGAATATTGAAAACCCTCAATAGAGTGGATGTGGAGAGAATTTTTCCTATAGTGGGGGAGTCTAGACCTGAGGGCACAACCTCAGAATAGAGGGACTCCCCTTTAGAACAGAGATTAACTGTCACAATGGGGGGAGGGGGCGCGCTGGGAACGGACCCAAATGCAAGACACAGACACTGAAGTACAAGGAACAGGACTAGGATGCAGGACCTGGGCTAGGACATGGACAAGAAACAGGGAACCCGGGCAAGGAACTATGAACAAGGAGCCTGGGCTTGGACTCCGAGCCAGAGACTGGACAAGGACCCAGAGCCTGGGTCTTGCCTCGGGCTTGGACCCCAGAACTAGGCAAGCATATGACATGGCTACAGAGCTGGGGTCTCGAAACTTGAGGCTGCAGGCTGGGGGTCTCGAGGCTTGAGGCTACTAACTTGGAGGCTGAAGCTCAGAGACAGACTGGGAACTGTACATCAAAATAGAACCAGGACTTATCCTTCGAAAAGCCAGGACTCATCTTTAACATGACACTAACATGAGACTGGACAGTGCATAGACATAGAGCCGGGCCTTATCCTTAGCCAAGCCGGGACTCAACTTTATCTCCACACCAGGGTGGGACAGGTCCATCCGTCAGGTAATGGCAGAATGGCCTGACTTACCCAACAGAGGCAAAGCCAAGACAAGACAGATCCCCCTGCAGGTCAATGGCAGAACGGCTTGACTTACCCCATGGAGGCGAGGACAAGAGGGGACAGATCCAACCATAGAGTAACGGCAGAACGGCCTGACTTACCCCACGGAGACGAGGACAAAAAGAGACAAACACCAAAGGATGGCAGACAGTTCCATCTCTGTTTTGGGGTTGCTCTGAGTCGCAGTTACGGCCAGCAACCTCAGCTGGCTACGGAAACAGCTGGATCCCTACCTAGCTCGGAGTGGCTGACGGCCACTCAGCTGGCCCGGGAAACGGCCAAATCCATACCGCAAAGACAGCTCCAACTACCGACAGCAAGGCTCCATGAAGCGATGGTTCTCTAACGTGGCCTAAAGATAGCAGGTTGCTCCCAGGGAATCTTGACAAGATGAACCAGCAGCCACACTCGATCCCAAGGCTACTTATATTCCAAGCCCCAAGATGGGGATCAGGTGCCTATGATTAACCCAACCGAAACAAGGGACAGCTGGAAGGCCCGGAGTCCTGAGTCCATGGACCGGACCATAAACCGGAATGTAGATTTCACAGACCGGACCATGACATTAACACGAATTTCATTCACCAGATGGTAGTATGTCTGTGGAATTCATTGATACAGATGGCGTGGAGGCCAAGTCATTGGATATATTTAAAGTGGAGGTTGATAGGTTCTTGATTAGTAAGGGTGTCAAAGATTACAGGGAGAAGTCAGGAGAATGAGGTTGAGAGGAATAATAAAATAGTCATGATGGAATAGCAAAGCAGACTTGATGAGCCAAATGATCTTATGGTCTTATGGTCTGATGATCTATTCATTGCAGATCTTGTCTACAAGAAGTTACCAACGACGTGCAAGTTTTGAATTTCCAACGTTAGATACTATACATCTGTAAACATTTTAAAAAATACTTGAATGGGCACATGGATAGGAAAGATTCAGATTTAGTTTCATTTGTCAAATGTACATGGAAACATACAGTGAAATGCATTGTTTGCGATAACAACCAACACAACCTAAGGATGTGCTGGGGTCAGCCCGCTAGTTTCAGCACACATTCCAGCACCAACAGATCATGTCCACAATGCTTGGCAAAACAACACAAAGAAGAATACAACAAGGAACAAAACAACAACAGCAAAACTAGCCCCTTTCCTCCCTCCCACCTTGCCACACAGACATGGACAGCCTTCCAGTCTCCAATCTCCAGCCAAATGGAACTAACTTTGATGGGCATCATGGTCAGCATGGTTGAGTTGGGCTGAAGGACCTGTTTCCATGCAGTATAACTAAGTCTGAGTTAGACAATGTGGAATTAACAGACACTCTATGTCTGTTAATTATTTCAATGTTGGTACAGGGATTTTTTCAGAAATATGTGGAAGAATGGAAGTATGAAAAGTTCATGTAGCACCTTCCAAATCTGTAAAGAAAAGCCCAAGTTGTTAAATCTCTGCAAAATTTTACTTACTTAGAGATAGAGCACTGTAACAGGTCCTACCAGCCCAACATGTCCACACAACACAATTACGTCCATGTGACCAATTAACCTACTAACCCATACATCTTTGGAATGTGGGAGGAAACCAGAGCACCTGGAGGAAATCCATGTGGTCACAGAGTGAACATACAAACTTCTTATAGCAGGAATTGAATGTGGGTCACTGGCACTGTGTTACTATTACACAAACCACTATGCTACTGTGCCACCCCAAGATAGCAAATTCATACCATTTAAGATGGCATTGAAAGGACTTGCCTGCTGGCCACTGGTGGAGCAATAACTCTCTGCTGGTGCTCCTAATTTACTTACTTTTCTCGCCAACCTTTTGAAATACTACTGTTAGATGGGTTATTATATTACTATGACTACCAAAGCAGCTTTGGAAGCTATTACAGGGTCAATTCAAAAGCTTACTGAGGAGTTTCAACAGTTCAGAAAAGAAATCAGCGCTGAAATTAAACAAATAGGTATGAAACTAGATATTCAAGCAATTCTAACCAAGCATAAGAAGATAAAGGAAC
Source organism: Mobula hypostoma (assembly GCF_963921235.1). NCBI lineage: Eukaryota > Metazoa > Chordata > Chondrichthyes > Myliobatiformes > Myliobatidae > Mobula > Mobula hypostoma. The sequence continues at coordinate 54,877,240 of NC_086128.1, read as the reverse complement.
ATGAAGATGTTATTACTTTACTGGACGAGAGAATGGATGATTTGCAAAAGCTGTATGAAAAACAATCCAAGTCCAACAAAATAATGAGACAGAAGATTATTGATTTGGAAAACAGAAGTAGGAGGAACAGCTTACGAATTTTGGGACTTAAAGAACAAACGGAAGGAGATAATCCTAAAGAATTCTTTGCAAATCTTTTGATGGAATTATTCCCTGATATTATAAAGTCTCTGCCTTTGATTGATCGTGCCCACAGGTTGCCTATCTACGGATCAACTTCAAAATCAAAACCAAGATCAGTCATTATATGTTTCCATGAATTTCAAATAAAGGATCATCTGATTTGTGCTGCCTGTGGAAAAGGTATGATTGACTACCAAGATCAAAAGAGTTGTATTGTTGAAGATTTTTCATCAGAAGATATGGCAGAATGTGTTAAGTTTAAGAAAGTTATAGTGGAGCTATGCAACCAATATTTTAAACCCTCTCTTCGTTCTCCGGCTCGACTGAGAATTACAATGGAAGATAGATCATTTAAATGGTTTTATATGAAGGAGCAGGTGCAAGAATTTTTAGATTCAAAATAAAAATGACTGTATACATATATTGAATAGATTAAAAATCTTGCAAAAATAGAAATACATATTTTTTTAAAATTACTGTTTAATATTTCTCAGTATGACTAATTGCTATTTCTGTTCGATAAACCTGTCTAAGCTTGTTTTTCACTGTGTATTATTTAGTCTTGGTTGGAACAGCACATAACCTTGAATTAGTTGGAGCAGTTCCAACAGGCTTTCTAAGGGAATGTGTTTAAGGGAGGTAGATAACGGTTATTCTTTGACCGAGTTTCTCTCTTTGGGAGGAGGGAAGGGGATGGGGAGCTCTTTTTGCTTGAAGTTGATTTGGGAATCTAGTCAATTCTGTTGCTTAGCTAATATATCTCAAGGTTTATTATTTGGGTTTAATATACATTTTTCTGATTGCTACTTTAACCTTTCTAATAAATACTTTTAAAATGGATCAAAGTATTAATTTACTTAGTTTTAAAGTGAAAAGGCTAAATCACCCCGTGAAAAGAAATTAGATTTCTGCTTATATTAAAAATCTTAAGGTACCAATTGTTTTTCTTCAAGAAACCCATGTACGTAAGTGTGACAATTCACACTTTTTTAATCGATGGAGAAAATATCATTTCCATTCCTCGTTTAAGGTCAAAGCTAGAGGAGTTTTGATCCTTATAGATAATAAAGTTCCCTTTGTTCAACATTAAGTAATTTCTGATACTAATGGGCATTTTGTTATAGTATCAGGGAAACTAAACAACAAATTAATGGTATTTGACAATGTGTATGCTCTGAATATAGATGACCCAGGTTTCTTTGAGCGTTTTTTTTCCCATTTTTGCCAGATCTATGTCTGTACTCATTGGTGATTGGTGGAGACCTTAATTGTTGCTTAGATCCAGTTTTGGAACGTTCATCTTCTAAACCAATGATACCAAATAAATCAGCTGTGTTTATTAAATTTTTTTTAATGAAATGTGGTATTGTTGATGCTTGGCATTTTTTACATCCAGTAGACAAGGAATATTCGTTTTTCTCTCATGTCCATCCTACATATTCCAGGATTGGGTTTTTTTTTAATTGATAGCCAAATGATTCCATCAGTTCAATCCTGTGAATATAAAGAGATTGCTATTTCAGATCACTCTCCTGTGTTTCTATCTTTAAATCTGCCTGGTCTTCTTCAAACAAATAAATTTTGGCGATTTAATCTAACTTTGTTATCTGATAAAGATTTTCTAAAGTTTCTGGAGAGACAAATTACTTTTTTTTTAAGAGACTTCTCATCTTATCAGATGGGATGCCTTAAAGGCGTATATTAGAGGACAAATTATTTCTTATACTGCAAGTATTAAGAAAAAAGCTAGTAAAGAGAGAAGTGATTTAGCTAATCAGCTGAAACAGTTAGACCAAGAGTATGCCTTGGCTCCAGAACCTGCCTTATATAAAAGACATGTTGAAACTAAAACTAAATATGATTTCCTTTTAACTTATCCAATTGAAACCCAACTTCTAAAAGATAAAAGTCAATTTTATATTCATGGAGATAAAACAGGTAAATTATTGGCTGATCAAATTAAAACCTTTATAGCTAAACAGCTGATTAAAGAAATATGCAAAGCTAATGGTGATAGGACAACTAATTGTTTAGAAATAAATGATACTTTCAGAGAATTTTACTCTAAACTCTACAGTTCTGAATCTTCTAAGGATAACACTGTAATAAACAATTTTTTAGATCAACTAAACATTCTTACAATTTCTGCCGACAACAGAAAGTTGTTTGAACAACCTATTTCTTTTCAGGAAATTGTTGAGGCTGTGCGCTCATTACGTTTGAGGAAAGCTCTGGGTCCAGATGGATTTTCTGGAGAATTTTACAAGACCTTTTCCTCACTGCTTATACCTCATTTATGTTCAGTTTTTTTGGGATTCATTTAAGTCGGGCAGACTCCCTCAATCTTTTTATGAGGCTTCCATTTTGCTTATTCTTAAAAAGAATAAGGATCCAACTGAATGCTCTTCTTACAGACTAATTTCTTTACTTAATGTTGATACTAAGATCCTGTTTAAAGTTTTGGCCAAGCAACACACCCAAAATGCAGGTGAACGCAGCAGGCCAGGCAGCATCTATTGGAAGAGGTACAGTCGACGTTTTGGGCCAAGGCCCTTTGTCAGGACTAACTGAAAGAAGAGATAGTAAGAGATTTGAAAGTGGGAGGGGGAAGGGGAGATCTGAAATAATAGGAAAAGACAGGAGAGGGAGAGATGAGGCTAACAGCTGGAAAGTTGATTGGCAAAAGGGATACAAGGCTGGAGAAGGGAGAGGATCATGGGACAGGAAGCCTAGGGAGAAAGAAAGGGGGAGAGGAGCCCAGAGGAAGATGGAGAGTAGGTAAAGAGTTATACTGAGAAGGACAGAGGGATAAAAAAGAGAGAGAGAAAAAAAAGGGGGGAAATAAATAAATAAGGGATGGGGTAAGAAAGGGAGGAGGGGCATTAACGGATGTTAGAGAAGTCAGTTTTTGTGCCATCAGATTGGAGGCATCCCATCTTACCCCAGCCCTTATTTATTTATTTATTTATTATAAAGAGCTCCTCTGGGCCCTTTCTTTCTTCCCTCCCCCTTTGTTTCTCCCTAGGCTACCCATCCCATGAACCTCTCCCTTCTCCAGCCTTGTATCCCTTTTGCCAATCAACTTTCCAGCTCTTAGCTCCACGTAAGCACAAAATAATCTGCAGATGCTGGGTCAAAGCAGCACTCACAACACGCTGGAGGAACTCAGCAGGTCAGGCAGCTTTCGTGGAAATGATCAGTGAACGTTTCGGGCTGGAACCCTTCGTCAGGACTGTAGAGGGAAGGCCAGAGGCCCTATAATGAAGGTGGGGGGAGGGTGGGAAGGAGAAGGCTGGTAGGTGCCGGGTGAAAAACCAGTAAGGGGAAAGATAAAGGGGTGGGGGAGGGGAGGCAGGGAGGTTATGGTTATGTGGAACAGTCTGTGCTCCAAACCTATTCTGGTACTGCTCCCCAACTTTTCCTTCGGTACATTGACGACCACATTGGTGCTGCCTCCTGCACCCATGCTGAGCTCGTCAATTTCATCGACTTTACTTCTAACTTCCACCCAGCCCTCAAATTCACTTAGAAACATAGAAACATAGAAAATAGGTGCAGGAGTAGGCCATTCAGCCCTTCGAGCCTGCACCACCATTTATTATGATCATGGCTGATCATCCAACTCAGAACCCTGCACCAGCCTTCCCTCCATACCCCTTGATCCCTGTAGCCACAAGGGCCATATCTAACTCCCTCTTAAATATAGCCAATGAAATGGCCTCAACTGTTTCCTGTGGCAGAGAATTCCACAGATTCACCACTCTCTGTGTGAAGAAGTTTTTCCTAATCTCGGTCCTAAAAGGCTTCCCCTCTATCCTCAAACTGTGACCCCTCGTTCTGGACTTCCCCAACATCGGGAACAATCTTCCTGCATCTAGCCTGACCAATTCCTTTAGGATTTTATACGTTTCAATCAGATCCCCCCTCAATCTTCTAAATTCCAACGAGTGCAAGCCCAGTTCATCCAGTCTTTCTTCATATGAAAGTCCTGCCATCCCAGGAATCAATCTGGTGAACCTTCTTTGTACTCCCTCTATGGCAAGGATGTCTTTCCTCAGATTAGGGGACCAAAACTGCACACAATACTCCAGGTGTGGTCTCACCAAGGCCTTGTACAACTACAGTAGTACCTCCCTGCTCCTGCACTTGAATCCTCTCGCCATAAATGCCAGCATACCATTCGCCTTTTTCACCGCCTGCTGTACCTGCATGCCCACTTTCAATGACTGGTGTATAATGACACCCAGGTCTCGTTGCACCTCCCCTTTTCCTAATCGGCCACCATTCAGATAATAATCTGTTTTCCTATTTTTGCCACCAAAGTGGATAACTTCACATTTATCCACATTAAATTGCATCTGCCATGAATTTGCCCACTCACCCAACCTATCCAAGTCACCCTGCATCCTCTAAGCATCCTCCTCACAGCTAACACCGCCACCCAGCTTCGTGTCATCCGCAAACTTGGAGATGCTGCATTCAATTCCCTCATCCAAGTCATTAATATATATTGTAAACAACTGGGGTCCCAGCACTGAGCCTTGCTTTTGGTCTATCTCGGACACTTCTCTCCCCTTTCTCGATCTCTCGGTCTCCATCTCTGGAGACAGACTGTCCACTGACATCTTCTACAAGCCCACTGACTCTCATAACTACCTCAAATATACCTCTTCCCACCCCGCCACATGCAAAAATGCCATTCCCTATTCCCAGTTCCTCCGTCTCCGCCGCATCTGCTCCGAGGATGAGGTTTTCCGTTCCAGGTCATCTCAAATGTCCTCTTTCTTTAATGATCTGCTGTCCTCAATGATGCCCTCACCCGCATCTCCTCCAATATGAGTGAGGTTGATATTTTGTAGCATGTTGATATTAAGGGAGAGGAGGTGTTGGAGTTGTTAAAATACATTAGGATGGATAAGTCCCGGGGGCTTGATGGAATATTCCCCAGGCTGCTCCACGAAGCGAGGGAAGAGATTGCTGAGCCTCTGGCTAGGATATTTATGTCCTTGCTGTCCACGGGAATGGTACCGGAGGATTGGAGGGAGACGAATGTTGTCCCCTTGTTCAAAAAAGGTATGGATTTTAGTAAGGCATTTGACAAGGTTCCACAAGGTAGGCTTATTCAGAAAGTCAGAAGGCGTGGGATCCAGAGTAGTTTGGCCAGGTGGATTCAGAAGGCAGAGGGTGGTGGTGGAGGGAATACATTCAGATTGGAGGATTGTGACTAGTGGTGTCCCACAAGGATCTGTTCTGGGACCTCTACTTTTTGTGATTTTTATTAACGACCTGGATATCGGGGTAGAAGGGTGGGTTGGCAAGTTTGCAGATGACACAAAGGTTGGTGGTGTTGTAGATAGTGTAGAGGATTGTTCAAAGATTGCTGAGAGACATTGTTAGGATGCAGGAGTGGGCTGAGAAGTGGCAGATGGAGTTCAACCCGGAGAAGTGTGAGCTGGTACACTTTGGAAGGACAAACTCCAAGGCAGAGTACAAAGTGAATGGCAGGATACTTGGTAGTGTGGAGGAGCAGAGCGATCTCGGGGTACATGTCCACAGATCCCTGAAAGTTGCCTCACAGGTGGATAGGGTAGTTAAGAAAGCTTATGAGGTGTTAGCTTTCATAAGTTGAGGGATAGAGTTTAAGAGTCACGATGTAATGATGCAGCTTTATAAAACTCTGGTTAGGCCACACTTGGAGTACTGTGTCCAGTTCTGGTCACCTCACTATAGGAAGGATGTGGAAGCATTGGAAAGGGTACAGAGGAGATTTTCCAGGATGCTACCTGGTTTCGAAAGTATGCATTATGATCAGAGATTAAGGGAGCTAGGGCTTTACTCTTTGGAGAGAAGGAGGATGAGAGGAGACATGATGGAGGTGTACAAGATAATAAAAGGAATGAATAGAGTGGATAGCCAGCGCCTCTTCCCCAGGGCACCACTGCTCAATACAAGAGCACATGGCTTTAAGGTAAGGGGTGGGAAGTTCAAGGGGGATATTAGAAGAAGGTTTTTTACTCAGAGAGTGGTTGGTGCATGGAATGCACTGCCTGAGTCAGTGGTGGAGGCAGATACACTAGTGAAGTTTAAGAGACTACAAGACAGGTATATGGAGGAATTTAATGTGGGGGCTTACATGGGAGGCAGGGTTTGAGGGTTGGCACAACATTGTGGGCCGAAGGGCCTGTACTGTGCTGTACTATTCTATGTTCTATGTTCTATTTCCCACACTTCGGTCCTCACCCCATCCTCCCGCCACCACAACAGGGACAGAGTTCCCCTTGTCCTCACCTACCACCCCACTAGCCTTCGGATCCAGCACATTATCCTCAGCAACTTCCGTCACCTTCAACAGGACCCCACCACTAAGCACATCTTTCCCTCTCCACTTTCCACAGGGATCGGTCCCTCCGTGACTCCCTGATCCACACATCCCTCCCCATTGATCTCCCACCCGGCACTTATCCCTGTAAGCGCAAGTGCTACACCTGTCCCTACACCTCCTCTGTTGCCACCATTCAGGGCCCCAAACAGTCCTTCCAGGTGAGGCAACACTTTACTTGTGAGTCTGTTGGGGTCATCTATTGCATCCGGTGCTCCCAGTGTGGTCTCCTCTACATCGGTGAAACCCGACGCAGATTGGGGGAACCGCTTCGTCGAGCACCTCCGCTCTGTCCGCCAAAACAGACAGGATCTCCCAGTAGCCACCCACTTCAACTCTGCTTCCCACTCCCATTCAGATATATCCATACATGGCCTCCTCCACTGCCATGATGAGGCTAAACTCAGGTTGGAGGAGCAACACCTCATATACCGTCTAGGTAGTTTCCAGCCCCTTGGTATGAACATAGAATTCTCCAACTTCTGGTAATTCCCTCCCCCTCCCTTCCTCTATCCCTATGTCACTCTGCCCCCTCCCCCAGCTGCCTATCACCCCCCACATGGTTCCACCTCCTTCTACTACCCATTGTGTTTTCCCCTATTCCTTCTTCACCTTTCCTACCTATCACCTCCCTGCCTCCCTTCCCCCACCCCTTTATCTTTCCCCTTACTGGTTTTTCACCTGGAACCAACCAGCCTTCTCCTTCCCACCCTCCCCCCACCTTCTTTATAAGCCTCTGCCCCTTCCCTCTGCAGTCCTGACGAAGGGCTCCGGCCCAAAACGTTCACTGATCGTTTTCACAGATGCTGCCCGACCTGCTGAGTCCCTCCAGCGTGCTGTGAGTGTAGCTCTTAGCTCCACCCCTCCCCCTCCTGTCTTCTCCTATTATTTTGGATCTCCCCTTCCCCCTCCCACTTTCAAATCTCTTAATATCTCTTCTCTCAGTTAGTCCTGACGAAGGGTCTTGGCCCGAAACGTTAACTGTACCTCTTCCTATAGATGCTGCCTGGTCTGCTGCATTCCACTAGCATTTTGGGTGTGTTGCTTGAATTTCCAGCATCTGCAGATTTCCTCATGTTTGCGTTTTTAAAGTTTTGGCCCATAGGATTGAAAATAGTTTACCATCTGTCATTTCTGATAACCAAACTGGATTTATCAAAAATCGGTATTCTCACTTTAATATTCTTCAGCTATTAAATGTTATTTATTTTCCTTCTAACATAATATCGGAATGTATGGTATCCCTAGATGCTGAGAAAGCTTTCGAGAGAGTTGAATGGAATTATTTATTTAAAACTTTAGAAAAATTCAATTTTGGACCCGTTTTCATCCAATGGATTAAATTACTTTATTTAGCTCCTTCCGCTGGGGTTATCACTAATTCTCATAATTCCAAACCATTTAAGCTTCAACATGGCACTGGACAAGGCTGTCCGTTGAGCCCTTTGCTTTTCAATCTGGCCTTAGAACCCTTAGCCATTGCCTTTCGAGAATCTAATGATATCACCGGTATTTTAAGGAGAGACACTATTCATAAAGTCTCGCTGTACACTGATGATCTGCTGCTATTTATTTCTAATGTTGAGACTTCATTACCCCATGTGCTTTCTTTACTCTCCTGTTTTAGCCAGTTCTCAGGTTATAAATTAAACCTACTTCAAAGTGAACTTTTCCCTTTGAACAATTTGATACCAACAAATTCTAACCTTCCTTTTAAAATTGTAAGAAACCAATTTACCTACTTAGGTGTAACAATTACTAAGAACTATAAGTGTCTATTTAAAGAAAATTTTCTTATCCTATTGAATCATGTAAAAATGATACTATTAAATTGGTCGCCTCTTTCATTATTGCTCATTGGTTGAATTAACTCCATCAAAATGAATATATTACCTAAATTTATATATCTTTTTCAGGCATTGCCGGGTTTTTATTCCTAACTTTTTTTGATTCTCTTGACTTTATTATATCTTCTTATATATGGAAGAATAAGCATTCTAGATTAAATAAAATTCATCTTCAGAAGGGTAAGAAGAATGGAAGGATTAACCTTACCAAACTTTAGATTTTATTATTGGGCAGTTAATATAAGGAATCTTACATTCTGGTTATATTACATAAATCGTGAGGATTGCCCAATGTGGGTTTCTTTAGAAGCTAACTCTGTTCATAAAATTTCTATTATTTCTCTTTTTGGATCCTCACTCCCTTTGTCTCTGAGTAAATTAACTGATAATCTGGTAGTTAAACACACTATGAGAATTTGGATACAATTCCAAAAATACTTTGGTTTATTGAGATTTTCTCTTTCGAGTCCCATTTTTTCTAATTATTTTTTAAACCCTCTATGATTGATGTGGCTTTTAAGGAATGGGATAGATTAGGTATTAAATGCTTTCAGGACTTGTTTGTAGGGGAAAGTCTCTTTTCGTTTGAACAACTGTCAACTAAATATAGTTTACCCAAAACTTTTTTTCGATACCTACAAATAAGAGATTTTTTACAGTCTCAAATAAGTACACTTCCTAAAGGTCCTGATAAGAATCTACTATATGTAATTTTTAATTTGAAACCTTTTTATAATGGATCTATATCTAATATTTATAATATGCTGCTGGGAATGAGATGTGTTCCTTTAGATAAAATTAAAAATCTTTGGGAACAAGACTTACGGACTTCAATTTCTAAGAAAACTTGGAATCAAATTTTTAAATTGGTTAACACTTCATCGTTGTGTGCCTGACACTCTCTCCTACAATTTAAAGTGGCCCATAGGGCCCATATGACCAAGGATAAGTTGTCTCGTTTTTATTTGGATATATCTCCGTGTTGTGATAAATGTAATAATGGAGAAGCTTCACTCATTCATATGTTTTGGACATGTCCGAGTCTTGGAAAATATTGGAAAGAAGTATTTCAAACTTTCTTGATACTTTTCAAAGTAAACTTGAAGCCTAATCCTTTGACCACTTTATTTGGTATTGTTGGTGGAAAGGATATTATTTTGGAGGCATCTGACTTGCACATTTTGGCTTTTATTTCTCTTATGGCCAGAAGGATGCTCTTGCTTAAATGGAAAGATGTGGCCCCTCCTATTCACGCCCAATGGTTACGTGATGTGATGTCATGTTTAAATTTAGAGAAGATTTGATGCTCAATCTCTGTATCTAGTCAAGACTTTCAAACATTGTGGGGACCTTTTCTAAATTATTTTCAAAACCTTTGATTTGTTGTTAAAGCAAATGATGACTAATAATTTTTTTTTCTTTTTTTCTTTACTAATCAGCTTTGGTCTTGGTATTGGGTTAGATTTTTTATATAATAAATTTACTATATTTCAATGTTACAAATTCATTAACCTGTATGAATATAGTGTAAGGAGTCTTTATATGCAACTTAATATCATGTATTGATATATTTTTTTCCTGTACTCTGTATTCTTATATGTAAATTAATAAAAATATTGGAAAAGGAAGATGGCATTGAGGTCTGAAAAGTCAAGGCAATCATTCTGTATATATTGGCAAAGACAAAATAACAGTGGTTTTGTTATTGCTCTGTTTCATCTCTGTAATTTTGCTCCTCAAACATTTACAGAGGGAATTGCATTTCTACACAAATTAACATAAATCTACTAAAAAGTTCAAAATTCAAAGTTCAAAGTAAATTTGTTATCCAAGTATGTACAATATAAGTCATCATATACTACCCTGAGATTCATTTTCTTGCAGGCGTTCACTGTAGAACAAAGAAATAAAATAGAATCAATTAAAAACTACAGGCAAGGACTGACAAACAACCGATGTGCAAAATAGTGTGCAAATGCAAAATAATAAGAATTAAATAAGTACATGAATATTACTAAGAATGTGAATAGAGATTAGGAAAAACTTCTTCACACAGAGAGTGGTGAATCTGTGGAATTCTCTGCCACAGAAAACAGTTGAGGCCAGTTCATTGGCTATATTTAAGAGGGAGTTAGATATGGTCCTTGTGGCTACGGGGGTCAGGGGGTATGGAGGGAAGGCTGGGGTGGGGTTCTGAGTTGGATGATCAGCCATGATCATGATAAATGGTGGTGCAGACTCGAAGGGCCGAATGGCCTACCCCTGCACCTATTTTCTATGTTTCCATGTTTCTATGAAATGGGTAGAGTTAGCAGAATCAGCTTTTAAAGTCATGTAAGTGGGTATGTCCAATACTCGCTTAAGCCAGGGTTCTCATAACCTTGACAAATTTTATTCCAATTACAGCCAGACAAAAAGATGGGCCACACTTCCAGGTTACCACTGCATGTAGCCTGGGTTCGCTGGGACTCTCAAATTGTGCCCAAGTTCAGAAGGAACTTTCTCTGTAGTTTTGCATTGTTATTAGAACATAGAACATTACAGCACAGTACAGGCCCTTTGGCCCACAAGGTTGTGCTGACCTTTTAACCTACTCTAAGATTAATCTTACCCTTTAGTCCCACATATTTTCCTATCATCCATCTGCTTATCAAAGAACTTCTTGAATGCCCCAAATGTATCTGCCATGATTGTTATTGCTTTACCTTGTTCTGGCTCAATTCACTGTGTAATGATTTGATGTATATGAACAGTATGCAAGACAAGCTCTTCACTGCACCTCTGTACATGTGACAATAATAAACCAATACCCAGTTACCAGAGGAGACCTAACAGACTGCAGAAGCTGAAATCTGGAGCAACAATCAACCTGTGGGGTGAGCAGTAAATGTGGGAGGGGAAGGAATTGTTGACGTTTTGGGTCTGAACCCTGATCAGGATCTGGTTTCAGTCCAAAACAGCAACAATTCCATCCATTTCCCCACCCCCAGATGTTACATAACCAGTAGATGTAGAACAGCACAGTTCAGTCTCCTCGGCCCATAATGTTATGCCAAACCTTTAACCTACTCCAAGATCAATCTAACCCTTCCCTCCCACATACCCCACCATTTTTTTTATCCATCCTTGTGCCAATCTAAGAGTCCCTTAAATGTCCCTAATGTATCTGCCTCTACCACCACCCCAGTGGGTGCCACTCTGTGTAAAAAACTACCTCTGATATCCCTCCTATACTTTCCACCAATCACCTGAAAATTATGCTCCTTCGTATTAGCTATTTTCACCCTGGTAAAGGTGCTGGCTGTCCACTCTATTTATGTCTCTTATGTTTGAAATTATCAAACAAGAAATTCCTCTGATAATTCTGGTATGAGATGACTATTTTACTGAATATTTCTAGTTCTGTCACCTAGCTATAGAGAAGTCTCTTCTCTTCCCTTCCATGACAGAACCATTTCTACTGTCAGGAGAAAGGGCAAGTCTGTGTGAGTCTGTGGTGGCCAGTGTAATCATGTTTGCTGTTGTGTGCTGGGGCAGCAGGCTGAGGGTAGCAGACACCAACAGAATCAACAAACTCATTCGTACGGCCAGTGATGTTGTGGGGATGGAACTGGACTCTCTGACAGTGGTGTCTGAAAAGAGGATGCTGTCCAAGTTGCATGCCATCTTGGACAATGTCTCCCATCCACTACATAATGTACTGGGTGGGCACAGGAGTACATTCAGCCAGAGACTCATTCCTCCGAGATGCAACACTGAGCGTCATAGGAAGTCATTCCTGCCTGTGGCCATCAAACTTCACAACTCCTCCCTTGGAGGGTCAGACACCCTGAGCCGATAGGCTGGTCCTGGACTTATTTCATAATTTACTGGCATAATTTACATATTACTATTTAACTATTTATTACTATTTTTCTATTACTACTTATTATTTCCATGACTATTACTATTTACTAATAGTAGTATTACTATTACTATTTCTATTACTATTTATTATTTATGGTGTAACTGTAACGAAAACCAATTTCCCCTGGGATCAATAAAGTATGACTATGACTATGACTATGAAAGGTGGGTTAATGGAACCTTAAAACCAGTCACTTTGGGCAGATAGGGCTCGTCAGCTCACCTAGAAGGAAAACTCTGATCTCAAACTTCCGCTGGTTTGCAGCTATACCTACATGGGGAAGGCTTCAGGAATAAACGCTGAGGGAAAAATCCAGAGCTGGAGTCCCTAAGGCAGTCCAACATTGAGTTCAATGCTAACTCCCTCGATGCTGCTAGTGCCAAATTGTATCGATCTCTGCCATTCCTTTGGATTCATCAGCTGCGTGGAGAGAGGGAGCCTGCTGCATAGGCAGCAGCTTGTTCTCTATATCATACTGCCCTGGCTTGTGTATCGACTGACGGTGACAAAGTAGCCAGCTAGGATGCAGCATCCATGGTCAACCCTGACCAACAGAGGGCTTCACCATGAGATACGTACTTAAATATACTATAAATTACAATAAGTGTATATAAAAAATAGTTAGTACAAAAGCAAAGAAAAGATAGTGAGATAATAGCCAATACTAGAGGACATTTGTTTAAGGTGATTGGAGAAAAGTTTAGGGAAGATGTCAGAAGTAAGTTTTTTTTTACACAGAGTGTGGTGAGTGCCTGAAGCACATTAACAGGGGTGGTGGTAGGATCTGATACATTAGCGACATTTAGGAAACTCTTAGACAGGCACATGGGTGTAAGAAAATTGAAAGGTAATGGGGTGCATAAGAAGGAAAGGTTAGATTGATCGTGGAGTAAGATTATATAGATTGACACAAAACTGGGGACTGAAGGACTGTACTGTGCTGTACTGTTCTAAAGCACATTTTTCAGAGAGCTCCACAATATATTATGTGAGGATTATAGCATCTGGAATTAACCAAGGCCCTTGCCATCTGCACAGAAGAATCCAACAATGTATTTGAATATCCATCCCCTATTCTATTTCCTTTGGATTCATCAGCTGTAAATAGGAAATTTCCTATTTCCTATTTACATCTGATTGTTTCAAAGGCAGAGAAAACGTGAAGTCAGGAATGGTGGTGGCACCAGATCTGAAGGCTATTGGTTTCCAATTGTGTTGTTAGAATTTCCGTCACTTCTTCCAGAGGGGCCAACTTTAAAGAATGCTTTGTTCTCTCTTCGCTGTGACTAGTTTATCACCGTGTCTACTTCAATTTCACTGCCAGCTGATTCCCTTTTACCAACTGATCTCTTTGTGCAGGGCCATCTTCCTACTTATACATGAATTCCATGCTCACATTTTAACCTCCCTGTTTTGCCTCTACCCACAATCACTCATGTATCCATTGGTGATACCAACTTGTTCTGTCAAATGCACAGATAGTTTGATAAACACTGATAAGGCTGTGTGGGTGAAACGCTCAGGAATTTGGGGTATAGCTCAGTGGCAGAACATTTGACTGCAGATCAAGCAGTCCCTGGTTCAAAACCAGGTGCTCCCTAATAAAGAGCCATTACTATAATATTAACATCATTACCATGAGCTGGAATTCAAAGGTTTATTATAGACTTTTAAAAAAGATTGACTCTTATAAGGGAAACAGCAGATAACAGTTCCAGGACACAGTGACATAGGAGTTAGGGCAATGCTTTAAAGCATCAGCTGTAAGGTCAACGTTAAATTCCCGCCACAGTCTACAAACTTTGTACATTCTCTCTGTGACCATGTGGGTTTCCTCTGGGTGCTCTGGTTTCCTCCCATGTTCCAAAAACATATGGGTTAGGGTCAGTCACTTGCAGGCATGCTATGCTGGCACCAGAAGCATGGTGACATTTGTGGGCTGCCGCCAGCACAATGCTCACTGATTTCATTTGACACAACAATGTATTTCACTGTACGTTTCAATGTACATGTGACAAATAAATCGAATGCCCCAGTTCCGCACCCGGCCCAACATATTCCAGAGACGTATGGCCTAAGTATTGTTAGTGCAGTTTAGACAAGACTAAGAAAAAGAGTCTTTGAAGACCGCAACCTACCAGTCGAACTAAAACTTTTTATTTATAGAGCAGTTGCCCTTCCTACATTACTTTATAGAGCTGAATTATGGACCACCTACCGTAGGCTCTGGAAAGCTCTGAAACTATGCCACAAAGATCTTTGATCCACAAAGATTTTGTGAATCAGCTGGAAGGACCTTTGCACTAACATCAGCGTAATGGTGCAATAAATACCAAACTCAGATGGATGCCTAACTCACGTCTCCGCAAACAGATCCTTTACTCCCAGTTGAAGGAAGGGCAGTGAGCCCCTGGTGGGCCAAGGAAATACTTCAAAGAAAACATCAAAATTAGCCTGGAGAAATTCAACATTAGATCTAAAAATTTTCCACTCAACAGATATACCTGGAGGAAATCTGTTCAAAAGGGAGCTGTGTTACATGAGAATGACCACCGCTGTGCCTCAGGACAAACAGCAGCTGTGAAAGGAGAGACTGAACAACCAAAAGACCCAACCACTAACCACAGCCACTTACTCTTGTCTACACTGCACCAGAGTATGTGGGTCCCAGATCAGCCTCTACAGCCACCTGAGGACTCACCGATAGACAACCCCTTAGGAGAACATCATACTCAACTCCAGTGATCACAATAATATGTTTTGGTATTTTCTCTCCTATTGATGTCAAGCTAACAGATCAGCAGTTCCCCATTTTTCCTCTTCCTCTAAACAAACTAGCACACATACAGTGCATGGTAGACATAGAGACCATAAGACCATAAAACATAGGAGCAAAATTAGGCCATTTGGCCCATCATGTCTGCTCCTCCATTTCATCATTGCTGATCCATTTTCCCTCTCAACCCCATTCTCCTGCCTTCTGCCCGTAACCTTTCACACCATGACTAATGAGGAACCTATCAAACTTTGCCTTAGATACACCAAATAACCTGGCCTCCACAGCTGCCTCTGGCAATGAATTCCACTGATTCAGTACCCTCTGGCTAAAGAAATGTCTTCTCATCTCCATTCTAAATTGTCGTCTCTCTATTCTAAGGCTGTGCCCCCTGGTCCTAGGCTCCCCCATTATAGGAAACATCTTCTCCACATCCACTCTATCAAGGCCTTTCAACATTCAAATAGGTTTCAATGAGATTCCACTCATTCTTCTAAATTCCAGTGAGTACAGGACCAGAGCCATCAAATGCTCCTTACATTCATTCCCAGAATCATTCTCGTGATCCTACTCTGAACCCTCTCCAAATTCAGCACATCCCTTTTTGTTAGATAAGGGCCCAAAACTGTTTACAATACTCCAAGTGAGGCCTCACCAGTGCCTTATAAAGCCTCAACATTACATCCTTGCTTTTATATTTTAGTTCTCTCGAAATCAATGCTAACATTGCATTTGCCTTCCCCACCACCCACTTAACCTGCAAGTTAACACTTAGGGAATCCCACATGAGGATTCATAATCCCAATTCCCTTTGCACCCCATATTTTTAAATTTTCTCCCTATTTAGCAAATAGTCTGTGCCTTTATTCCATCTACCAAAATACATAACCATACATTTCCTGACACTGTATCCCATCTGCCATTTCTTTGCCCATTCTCCTAATCTGTCCAAGTTCTTCTACAGACTCCATGCTTCCTTAACACTACCTGTCCTCCATCCATTTTCATATTGTCTGCAAATTTGGCCACAAAACCATCAATTCTATCATCCAAATAGAAACACAGAAACATAGAAAACCAACAGCACAATACAGGCCCTTCAGCCCACAAAGCTGTGCCAAACATGTCCTTGTCTTAGAAATTCTGAACTCCGGAATGCCCCAAACTGTAATAGGGTCACACTAACCTCTACACTATTGTGCCGTGTAGCATAGCTACAACTTTATAGCCTGTAATAATTGCAATGATTTAGAACATTGACGCATGTTTTGGGGAACGATGACACTTGTGTGCTACCCCCAGCACATCCCCGATGTAAGTGATGCATTCACTGCGTGCTCAATGTACATGTGACAAATAAAGTTAATCTTTAATCTTTATCTTTAAAACTGATGGAACAGACTCAATGGGCTGAATGGCATAATTCTTCTCCTATATCTTATAGTCTTATTCAGGCCGTGAAAGGTTGAGAGGGAAATGGATCAGCCATGATGAAATTGCAGAGCAGACTTGATGGATCGAATGGCCTAATTCTACTCCTATATCTTATGGTCTTATGGTCTAAAAACTTTAACGATGGTTTTGCACATGTCAATGGGAGTTGGCTTTCACTTAGGCAGCCAAATTAGTCCTCAGAAACAGAGCTGATTTATACAGTTTTATTGAGTTAGTATTCTGGCATTGTTCTATGGAACACCCCATCCCGACACACAAGCACATTCCTTTCACCAGTGATGGCCAATAATGTATTTGGGCATATCCAGAGAATAACTTGCAGGATAACAAACATGTTGTCGTGGTTAGCTCAGCACCTTACAGCACCAGCGGTAAGATCAGGGTTCAATTCCAACCACTGTAAGGAGTTTGTGCATTCTCCCTGTGACCACGTTGAGTTCAAAGTTCAAAGTAGATTTATTATCAAAGTACATACAGTACTGTGCAACAGCTTTAAGCACATGTAAAAAATCTGTGAAGTGAAGATGCTTCCAAAAATAATGAAATTAAGTTTTCTAAATATCAAATAATTTACTATAAAGAGCAGTAAACAGAAAAAAAATTAAATCAAATCAATACTTGGAGTGACCATCCTTTGCCTTTAAAACTGCCTACTCCAGAGCATTTTGATGGGAATTTCGAGTCTATAACTCAATGTTTTCTGGTGTTCGAACTGATGCCCCACAAGTTTCCTACCGAATGAAGTAAAGTGGTGTGCGTTATTTCTCTCATCTCCAGTAAAGCTCTGAAATGGGAGCAGCTAAGTGGGAAAGAGAGGACCCTAAATGCTTCTTTATTTATTGTCGCCCTAAAGAGAGTGTTTAATCACCCCATTGGTGAGCAGCAGGCGGCTGCGAAACTTCTTGGCATAAAACAGGGTCAAGGACTGTGGCAGACTATTTGATTGAATTCAGACCTTTGGCTCTACAGAGCAAATGGAGTGGAACGTGGCCATGTTCTACAAAGGGCTAAACAACGACCTTCAGCTACATCCACACCAGACCGGATAATTTTGAAAACACCGGTTTCGCGTAAAAGTGACAGGCGTTCACACTAGGCGTTTTTCAAAATATCTCTGTCCACACTAAAACAGATATTTAGGTGAATCTACTCCTACTGTGCATGCACAGACATATCTACAGAAAACAAGCGAAGAGGAAACGGTATAATATTTACGTTTCCGCGGCGGCGTTGTGCTATTTCTATTGGTCAAAAACTAGAGTACCAACAACAATGGCGAAAGAAAGTTTTCAACAATGTCTTCAAGGAATACAAAGAAAACCTCAGCTGGGAAAATCAGACCAGACTTCTTCGTTTAGACAGACAATGAGGTCGAGCTGTTTCTGCGAGTTACAAACAACTACAAAGTCAGAAAAGCAGTGGAGATGTTTAATTCCAAACAAGCTATTAACGTAGACAATAAAGTAAACAACATACACACGAAGCCGTCCTCTACCCAAGATCAACAATTACAAAATGTTAAATGGTCAACTCGACATAGACTACCAATCCCACATCAAACCCAAACGTATTAGGAGCAGAAGAGCGCACTCAACTCAATTTGAAATACTAACTACCAAGTCAGATGTGTACAGGAATTCATTTTTCCTCCGCACAATTAAAGCATGGAATAATCTTAATCCTAACACAGTCATACAACCAAACCCAATTAAATTTAAGGCAGCTTTTCTTCTTCAAAAATCTCCTTCTTAAGCCCACCCTCCACCACCTCCAGTTTAAATTCCATGTGGAATATTTTGGAGGATCAAGAACCAAGAACCAAGAACCAAGAGAGTGGAATCTTCTGCCGCAAGACCTGCGCAGTATTTCTGACATTAATATTTTTAAAGATAGACTCAATCAAATCAATTTAGGGGATCTAGTCAAAAAAGCTCACTTTACAATTTAACTCTCACGCCGGTCACACCGACTGCGCATTATAACAGTGACAGTGCCGGCTTGGAGACCCCGGGGTACAGGAGATCGAGGGTACGACCACCGCAGACTGGGAGACCGGAGGGTACGGGCAGAAAAACAGAGGATGCAAACAGAGAAACCGAGGGGACCAGCTTGAAAGCCACTTTCAGTTTAAATTCCATGCAGAATATTTTGGAGGATCAAGAACCAAGAACCAAGAACCAAGAACCAAGAACAGCCGTCCAGCGGTGCTTGCGCAGTACCAAGCAGAAGCAGAAAATGCATTGTTGTGGTGGTGTTGTCATGACAATGTTTTTAAATCTCTCTGTTTACCCCATCCACACTACAACGCGAAACAATCGTTTTCAAATTTACACAATCTGGAGAGTGTTTTCGAAAATCTCCGTTTTCGGGGGATGAAGACGCCGTTTCAGTGTGGATGGAAGGTCAGAATGAAGAGAAAAAGCTTTGTTTTCAAAATTATCCGGTGTAGTGTGGACGTAGCCTCAAAGATGAACCAGCCCTTAACAAGCTAATCAATTTAGCCATTCATCTGGACATCTGTTGGTTGGAACAGTGGCAAGAGCATCACCAAGAGTTCCGCAGCTTCTATCCTACCTACCTTCGCCCTCCACTAACCTTACCATCGATCCTTCACCAATCCACTCACTGGGTGCCATGGAACCCATGCAGTTGGGTAGGACACACCCCTCAGTTACTGAACGCGGCAGAATATTTAAAGAGAAGCGTTATTTGCACTGTGGTAAACTGCGGCATTATCCTGCTAGGTGCCCCAAGAGGGCAGGAAACTCCAGGGGGCCATCCAGTGAGGGGAGATCTGTGATGGTCCCTGGGGCTTCTCCCATAAGTACTTCCTCGTGATTACATTTACCCTCTTGTTTGATATGGAATGAAAAGGAGATTTCCATTTGGGCATTTGTTGACTCGGGTTCAGCGGGTAACTTTTTAGATTTGGGGATCACAGGACAAATAGAGGTCCATATCATTAAGCTTGATCATCCTCTTACCACCACTGCCCTGGACGGTAGGCCTCTGAAACCAGGTGGCGCTTGTTACATTTCCGGGCCATCAGGCTTTAGGATAGGGAATCGCCATGAAGCATTAACGTTTCACTTGACTTATTCTACAGAGATCCCTCTTACGCTTGGGTATCTCTGGTTGTCCCTGTGATTGACTGGTCTGAGGGGGTTATTACTGGTTGTTCCCCTAACTGCCAGAATATATGTTTTTCACCGTTTTCCCAGAATCCTGAGCACCCGAAGTCAAAACAAAGACCCCGAACCTGTGTCTGACCTTCCTGAATTAGAAGATATTAAAGAGATTAAGAGAGTCCCTCCTGAATACTCAGATTTCCTAGCAGTTTTTAGCAAGAAAAGGGCTTCCTCGCTGCCACCCGATCGTCATTATGATAGTGTCATTGAGTTATTGCCTGGTTCCTGCCCTTCCCGAGGGAGGTTGTTCTTCCTTATTTGGTCCTGAGAGACAGGCTACAGATGATTACCTCAAAGAGGCGTTGGCAGCAGGGTTTATCAGACCTTCGACTTCCCCTGCAGGGGCAAGGTTTTTCTTTTGTAACAAAGAAGGACGGCAGTCTGAGACCCTGTATTGATTATCGGGATCTTAATAAGATTACCATTAAAAATTGTTGCCCTTTATCTTTGCAGTAAATCAAAGGCTGAGTTCATTAAGGGTAAATGGTAACTTTTTTAAAGGTAATCTTGTGAAGATCCCAATAATCAATTTTTCACTAAATTAGATCTTAGGAATTCCCACAGTTCAATTCAGATTTGTCAGGGTGATGAATAGAAGACAGCATTCCAGGCATTATGAATATCTAGTTATGCCCTTTGGGCTTGTTAATACCCCAGCAGTTTTTCAGGCATTCATAAACAATGTCTTGAGGGAGATGTTGAACAGGTTTGTCGTTGAGTATCTGGACAATATTCAAATTCTTATCAGGAACATGTCTCCCATGTTTGCCAGGTTCTTCAGTGTTTATTAGCAAATAACTTATTTGTCAAACTAGAGAACTGTGAATTTCATGTATCTAAAGTCGCTTTTTTAGGATTTGTTATTTCCCAGGGAGACCTATTAATGGATCTGGATGAAACTCGTTCCATTCAGGACTGGCCCACTCTCACTTCTGTCATGCAGATTTGGAGATTCTTGGGGTTTGATAACTTTTATTGGAGATTTATTAAGAATTTTAGCTCTGTGGCTGCTCCCCTGATTAATATTACCAAGAAAACTGAGGGTTATCATACGAGGAATGTTTGATGGCTGTGGGTCTGTACTCGCTGGAATTTAGAAGGATGAGGGGGATCTCATTGAAACCTTTCGAATATTGAAAGGCCTGGACAGAGTAGATGTGGAAAGGATGTTTCCCATGGTGGGGGAGCCTAGGACAAGAGGGCACAGCCTCAGGATAGAGGAGCGCTCTTTGAAAATAGAGATGCGGAGAAATTTCTTTAGCCAAAGGGTGGCGAATTTATGGAACTTGTTGCCACATGCAGCTGTGGAGGCCAGGTCGTTGGGTGTGTTTAAGGCAGAGATTGATAGGTTCTGGATTGGACATGGCATCATAGGTTATGGGGAGAAGGCCAGGAACTAGAGTTTAGGAGGAGATAGAAAAAGAGATCAGCCATGATTTAATGGCGGAGCAGACTCGATGGGCCAGATGGCCTAATTCTGCTCCTATGTCTTATGGTCTTATGGGAAATGTTGGGTTATTTCTGTTAGACGGCAGAGGTGGAGTCAGCCTTTAATAACCTTAAGAATCATTTTGTTACTGTTCCCATATTGCATCCACCCAACCATGATCTGCCCTTTGTTGTTCAGATAGATGATTCCGACATCAGAGTCGGGGCAGTCTTGTCCCAACATTCCACCACCGATTAAAAAAAATGCATCCCTGGGCTTACTTTTCAAAGCAGTTGCCATGGCGACCGGTAGTTGTTGGCTGCTAAACTGGCCTTAGAAGAGTGGCGACACTGGTTGGAAGGAGCTGAGCATCCATTTGTTGTATGCACGGATCACAAGAATTTAGCTTATATCCGGAATGCCAAAGACTTAACTCAGGACAAGCCCATCGGGCATTGTATTTTTAACCGTTTTGATTTTGTCATTGCTTATCATCCAGTTTCCAAGAACCTATAACCTGACACCCCTTCTAGGCAATTTGATCCCCACCCCCCGAATCGATAGATAGGTCAGAGTCGATACTTTCAGAGAATAAACTTTTGGCTCCTGTCACTTGGGATATTGATTCCCTTGTCAGACAAGCACTCGAGGGGAGTAATCTAGTTCCCAGTAATGTTCCCTTAGGTCGCTTTTCTGTGCCACCCGAACTTAAGTCGGAGGTCCTCAAATGGGGGTGCGACATCCAAGATAACAGCCCACCCTGGGATTTCACGTACCCTAGAATTCACAAAAAGACATTATTCTGTGCTGGTATTAATAGGGATGTCAAGTTATTATACATTTGTATTCATTTCTAAGATTCCAATTCTCCTCCTCAGGGTCTTCTCCATGCCCTCCCCATCCCCTCCCACCCTTGGTCCTATCTCTCCCTAGATTTTATCACTGCCTCGCCTCCTTCATGCTCCTTCACTGTTATTTTAGTTGTTGTTGATCAATTTTCCAAGGCTTGTATTTTTCCCCTCACTAAATTGTTCACAGCCCATGAAATGCGGACCTTTTATTGCAGCAGGTGCATGGAATTCCTTCCAATATTGTCTCTGACAGGGGTCCACAATTTACCTCCAAGTTTTTGGCAAGCATTTGGTAAACTTATTGGAGCTACTTCTAGCCTTTCTTCCAGTTTTCACCAACAGACAAATGGTCGGATCAAGAGGACTAACCAAGATTTGGAATGCACTCATTGTTGCCTTGTTTCTGGTAACTCATCCTCCTGGAGTGACCAGTTAATTTGGGCAGAGATAATCCAGAACACCCTTCAGAACTCTTAGTTTAACATGTCTCCTTTCAAATGTCAAGTTGGATTTAAGCCTCCTCTCTTTCCTGAGCGGGAACAGGTTGTGGAGTGCTGTAAGCAATGATGGCTTAAAGCCGAGGACTTTGGACTTAATTCAGTGAGGCAGCAATTCCATGTAAACAAGAGGAGATGACTGGATCCTTCTTTTTGCATCAGTCAGCGAATTTGGCTTTCTACCAAGACCTCCCCCTTAGAATAGAATCCAGGAAGCTAGCTCCTTGCTTCATTGGGCCCTTTAAGATTGTTAAGGGATCAATCCAGGTCTCTTAGAATCCATCCCACCTTTGACGACTCTAATCTTAAACCCCTACTCTGTAGTCCTTTTGCCCCTATTCCGCTTCCCCCTCCTCCTAGAATCATAGATGGAAAACCTGTTTACACTTTCTGCAGATTGCTTGACTCCCAGCAAGTTAAGGGGCAGTTCCGGTATTTAGTCGATTGGGAGGGGTAAGGGCCAGAGGAAAGGAGTTGGGTTCTGGTCCAGGAAAGTTTGGATTACTGATTTTCATCGGCTTCACCCAGATCACCAGGAGTCAGCTTTAGAAGAAGCATTTTGTCACAACCAGAGATTGTTTTAAAAAAGAAGAAAATATTTATTTTAGTTAGTATGTGGACTGTGCTTTCTCAGTGTCACCTCTTGGGTATGCAGTGTTCCTTGGATTGTTTACCTTTTTATGGCTAATTGTTTGTGATTAGACTAGCTCTGGGTTTTCACTTTGTTTTGCAGGCGTCTCATTTGGGATCATGAGGATTGTTAAACTCTCTTTGTATTTATTACTTTTATTCAATTTGTGGTAATTAAATTAGCATGGGATTTTCACCAGCTTGCATTATAGTTGTTGTCTTTGGGGTTACTGCTTTGTCTGAGCACCAACAAATTGGTCCTGCAATCCTACCTGCTCCAGGGTATTTTTCAGGGGGCACGCCAACCCCTTTTTTCTCAGTCATTATGGATCCCTGTCTAGTGAAATACTGACTAAGTTCTTCTGTGTATCATGATTTCAGTTCCTCGACATTCTGTAGAGTTTGCCTGAGTTCTTGTTCCTCTTGTTAATTTTCTGTTATAAATTTCTTGTTTAGTTTGAATTGCGGAAGTCTTTGTGATCCCTGCATTTGAGTTCACGAGTGACCCTTGACATCTTTGGAGGCCATACCATCTGAAACCATATAAAAATCTAGAGTGCCTAAGAATTTTGCACAGTATGGTATGTGTCACGATATATAACCCTGAGGTTCATTTTAAGCTGCCCGCAACACATCACCGTGATTCACCAGTGCCATCTCGCCTAGTCACCTTGTTGCCACGAAGATTTCCTCCAGGAGCTCCGGTTTCCTCCCACGTTCCAAAGATGTACAGTTAGAGTTTGTGAGTTGTGGGCATGATCTGTTGATGCTGGAAGTGTTGCAACACTTGCAAGCTTCCAAGCACAATCCTTGCTGGTATGATTTGACACAAATGATGTATTTCACGAGATGTTTCGATGTACATGTGACAAGTAAAACTAACTTTTAGTTAACCTAACCTTTCAAGTGAAGTGTAACTTGATTATTAAATTCCTCTCAATTTATTAAGCATTCTTTTGGTTCATCACCAAGGACCCTCATCTGAGACATAACTTTTCATTACTAACATCAGGGAGGAGGTAAAGGAGCCCCCATTTAGGAATGACATTTTTCACTCAACCATCAGATTTCTGAATGTTTTATGTAGCCATGAACACTAATTCTTCAACATTTTATTTATTTACTTATTTACAGCATAGTAACAGGCCCTTCTGGCCCAACAAACCCGTGCCATCCAATTATACCCATGTGACAATTAACCTACTTACTTGTAGGTCTTTGGAATGTGGGAGGAAACTGGAGAACCTAGAGGATACCCATGCAGTGATGGAGATAATGTACAATCTCCTTACAGACTGCGGTGGAATTGAACCCGGGTCAATAGCATTATCAAAGCTTTGCGCTAACCACTATGCTACTGTGTAGTTTTGTAATTTATAGTAAATTTTATGTCTTTGCACTGTATCTGCTGCCTCAGCACAACAAATTTCACATCATAAGTCAGTGATGATAAATTTGATTCTGATTTTATAATATTTTCCATTCTGGAACAAACAATATTGGACTGGAAATAGATATGGGGAGAATACGTATCAATATTATTTACACTTTCATGTACTTTTCTCTCCTTCAATTGATTATTGGAATAACCAACCAGCAACAATGTTCCTGAAACCATATGGGATTGGGAATACTGTGCTTACTCGATGATGTTCTCCGGAAATGAAAAGGTAGTTTCTCTCAGGGGTAAAAAGAGAATGAGAGGTAACTTAATAGAAGTGTACAAGATGATAAGAGGCATCGACCAAGTAGATAGCCGGAGACTTTTTCCCAGGGCTGAAATGCCTAATACAAGGAGCATAATTTTAAGGAGATTGAGGAAAGTATGGCGGGGGCACATTATGACAGAGGTCAAGTGCTTTCCACAGATAGTGGTAGGTGCATGAAATACATTGCTTGGCAGGTGGAGCCAGAAATTTTAGAGACACTTAAGAAATACTTAGATAGGCACATGGATGAAAGAAAAGTAGAGGTTGAGGGCTATGTCAGAGGGAAGGGTTGGATTGATGTTAGAGTAGGTTAAAAGGTCAGTACAACATTGTGGGCTGAAGTGCCTTACTGTGCTGTGGTGTTCTATGTTCTATCTACATAACTGTGCAAAAATCTAAAGCACATAGATATAGGTCGGGTGCCTAAGACTTTTGCACAGTACTGTAGTAATTTTATGTATTGCACTGTACTGCTGCAAAAAAAAACAAATTTCATGATGTATGTGACTGATGATAAACCGGATTCTGATATGGGTCTCTATTGTGGACTGAGAGTGGGAAGGGGCAGGGAGAGGGGAATCATGGCTGGTAAAAGGGGAAGGGAGGAGGGGAGCAGGAAGCACCAGAGAGACATTCTGTAATGATTGATAAACCAATTGTTTGGAATCAAGTGACCTTACCTGGTGTCTTCACTCATGCCACACCCACCCCTGGCACTCCTCTGCCACCTGCCCCATACCCCTCCCGTGGTGCCCACCCTCGCCATTCTCAACATCCTTTGCTCCTGCCAGATTTGCAAATTCGCTCTTCGCTCTACATTGACCATTACAGTACTGGGCAAAAGTCTTAGGCACTCTAACTATATATCTGTGCCTAAGATGTTTGCACTGTACTGTATGCCCTATGTTCTATGAAATGAAATCCAAGCTGTAACTGGATGTGTGGATTAAGATGTAATACTGTTCCCAAGTACATCAGCTCCCCCTGCAGTATTAGTCTGATCTAAACTATTTAAATCCATTAGTCCAATAGTTTATACATTTGCACAAATAACAAAGCTTAATTTGTCACATGTACATCAAAACATACAGTGAAATATGCCATTTTTGTCAAATCATATTAGTGAGGATTGTGCTGTGGCAGAGCCCACAAATGTTGTCAACACAGCATGCCCACAACTTATCAACTCTAACCCTAGCCCTAACCTAAGTCTGTCTTTTGGAATGTGGGAAGAAACTGGAGCCTCTGCAGGAAACCTATGTGGTCACAGGAAGAACATGCAAACTCCTTACAGACAGTAGTGGGAATTCAACCCCAATCAGTGATCACTGGTGCTGGAAATTGTGATTGTACGAACCACTGTGCTACCTTGAGGTATGATGTTAAAAAGGTGAACCTGGAGATTGTCTTTGCTTGTGTTGGATCTACTCAAAGAGCAGAGGGCACAACTCTGTGATTCTTTGACAGTTCTGGTTAAAATTCAAATGACTTTTCTCCAATCCTCTTCATCAAACTACTTTAAAATGGATTCTTAAAGCTTGATGGCATGATTTTCTACATTTCTTCAAAAAAAGATGTGGAAAACTGAAATAAAAACAGAAAATGTGGAAACGTTCGGCAGGCTGCATCTAGTTAGGCCACATCTGGAGAATTGCATACAGTTCTGGTCACCCCACTATAGGAAGGATGTCAAGGCTTTAGAGAGGGTGCAGAAGAGGATAACCAGGATGTTGCCTGGATTAGATGGCATGAGCTATGAGTGGTTGGACAAATTTGGGTTGTTTTCTCTGGAGAATCAGAGGCTGAGAGGAGAAATAAAGAGGTTTATAAGATTATGAGGGGCATAGATAGAGAAGGCAGACAATGGTTGAAATATCTAATGCCAGAGGGCATGCATTTAAAGTGAGAGGGGGTAATTTCAAAGGAGATGTGAGAGGCAAGTTTTTTTTAATACGCAGAAAGCAGTGGGTGCCTGGAATGCTCTGTTTGGTGTGGTGTTAGAGGCAGAAACATTAGGGGCTTTTAAGACCCACTTAGATAGGCACAGGAATGTGAGGAAAATGGAAGGATATGGACATCGTGTAGTTTAGTTAATCATTTGATTACTAATTTAATTGTTTTGGCACAACATTGAGGGCCAAAGGGCCTGTTCCTGGGCTGTACTGATCTATGTTCTGTGTTCTATATTCTAAAATGAGAATGGACATCTCATGGCTGAACCTAGAGGTGCACTCTCTACTAAAAGCCCAGGACGCTGTTTCAAGGCCGGTAACAGAGCAGCTCTTGGAGCACGCAGGAGAGCCCTCATCTTAGGCATCAAGGGAGCAAAGACCTGAACATTTGTCTGATAACGATCCCTGGCATATGTAGTTGGCCATCAAGGACATTACTGACTATGCAGGGAAAAACAGCATTGACTGTACCAGTGAACCTCCCTCTCTGACCCTCGAAACAACTTTTATGCAGTCTTTGAGGTATGCAGTACCATGCCGACCACGAAAGCTACCTCCCTCCCAGGTGAATAGGCACTGTCTGTAACAGAATAAGATGTGAAAAGTACTCTACAGAGACTCAACCCCTGTAAGGCAGCCGGGCCAGACCACATCCCAGGCTGAGTATCAGGGAGTGTGCACATCAGCCCACTGCCATCAACACTTCACTCATCCAGGCTACTGTCCCCACAGGCTTCAAATCAGCCACCATCATCCCCATAACACACAACTCTACACATGGTAGCAGAGCAGATAGTGCAATGCAGCTCAGGGCATCAGAGTTCAATTCTGGCATCCTCCATAAGGAGACACTGTACCCATGGAATGCATAGGTTTTCCTTGGGATTTCTGACTTCCTCCCACAATCCAAATACATACTGAGTTGGTTAATTGGTCATTAGAAATTGTCCTGTGATTAGGTTAAGGTTAAAGCAGAGCTGGGAGAGTGCAGCTCAAAGGCCAGAGAGCCTACTCTGCACTCTACCTCAAAATAAATATAAAATAAATGACTACCACCCAGTGGTACTGACACCAATAATCATGAAGTGATTCGAAATGCTGATAATGATACATATCAAAAACTCCATTCATCAGACCATAAGACACTGGAGCAAAATTAGGCCATTTGGCCCATCAAATCTGCTCCACCATTTCATCATGACTGATCCAATTTTCCTCTCAGCCCTGATCTCCTGCCTTCTCCCCATATCCCTTCATGCCGTGATCAATCAAGAATCTATCAACCTCTGCCTTAAATATACAGAAAGACTTGGCTTCCACAACTGCCTGTGACAATGAATTTCACTGATCCACCACTCTCTGGCTAAAGAAATTCATCCTCATCTCTGTTCTAAAAGGATGCCCCTCTGTCTTGAGACTGTGGCCTCTGGTCTTAGACTCTCCCATCATAGGCAACATCCTCTCCACATCCATTCTATCATTCGATAGGTTTCAATAAGGTCACCCCTCATTCTTCTGAATTTGAGTGAATACAGGCCCAGAGTCATCAAACACTCTTCATATGACAAGCTGTTCAATCCTGGAATCATTTTTGTAAATCTCCTTTGAACCCTCTCCAGGGTTAGCACATACTTTCTAAGATAAGAGGTCAAAACTGCTCACAGTACTCCAAGCGAGGCCTCACCAGTGCTTTATAAATTCTCAGCATTACATCCTTGCTTTTATATTCTAGTCTTCTTGAAATGAATGCTAACATCACATTTGCCTTCCTCGCCAGAGACTCAACCTGCAAATTAACCTTTGGGGAATCCTGCACAAGTCCCTTTGCATCTCAGTTTTTTGTATTTTCTCTTCATTTAGAAAATAGTCAATTCTTTCACTTCTTCTACCAAAGTGCATGACCATACACTTCCTGACACTGTTCTCCATCAGTCATTTCTTTGCCCATTCTCCTAATCTGTCTCAGTCCTTCTGTAGCCTCTTTACTTCCTCAAAACTACCTACCCCTCCACCTATCTTCATATGGTCTGCAAACTGTGCAATAAAGCCATCAATTCCATCATACAAATCATTGACATATAACACAAAAAGAATCATTCCCAACACAGATCCCTCTGGAGCACCACTAGTCACCGGCAGCCAAACAGAAAAGGCTCCCTTTATATCCACTCTTTCCCTCCTGCCAATCAGCCACCATTTTGTCCATACTATAATCTTCCCTGTAACGCCATGGGCTTGTAGCCTCATTTATGATACCTTGTAAAAGGTCTTCTGAAAATCCAAGTATGTAACATTAACCAATTCTCCTTTGTCTATCCTGCCTGTTATTTCTTCAAAGAATTCCAACAGATTCATCAGGTAACATTTTCCCTCAAGAAATCCATGCTGATCATGGCCTATTTTATCATGTGCGTCCAAGTACCCTGAGACTTCATCCGTCATAATTGACCAACATCTTCCCATCCACTGATGTTAGACTAACAGGCCTATAGTTTCCTTTTTTTCTACCTCTCTCCCTTCTTGAAGAGTGCAGTGACATTTGAAAATTTACAGTTTTCCAGAACCACCCCAGAATCTAGTGATTCTTGAAAGATCATCACTAATGCCTCCACAATCTCTTCAGCCACCTCTTTCAGAACCCTAATGTGAACACCATCTGGTCCAGGTGACCTAGCTACCTTTAGGCCTTTCAGTTTCCCCCTCCAGCATCCAACCTAGCCTCAAGTCTCATGCCTCCAGACTCGCATCGTCTCCTGCCTCCAGCCTCCAGCCTGCTGCCTGCAGCCTCCTGCCTCCAGCCTTGCCTCAATTCTCTTGCCTCCAGCCTCCAGCCTCACCTCAAGTCTCCCGTCTCCAGCCTCCAGCCTTGCCTCAAGTCTCCTGCCTACAGCCTCCAACCTCGCATCAACTCCCCTGCCTCCAGCCTCCAGCATCGCCTCCAGTCTCACCTCCAGCCTCCTACCACCTGCGTCCTGCCTCCAGCCTCCTTCCTCCAGCCTTCAGCCTCGCATCAAGTCTCCTTCCTCCAGCCTCCAACCTTGCCTCAAGTCTCCTGCCGCAAGCCTCCAGCCTCACCTCAAGTCTCCTGCCTCCATGCTCCAGCCTTGCATCAATTCCCCTGCCTCTAGCCTCCAGCATCGCCTCCAGTCTCGCCTCCAGCCTCCTTCCTTCAGCCTCCAGCCTCGCCTCAATTCTCCTTCCTCCAGCCTTCAGCCTCGCATCAAGTCTCCTTCCTCCAACCTCCAGCCTAGCATCAAGTCTCCAGCCGTCAGCCTCCAGCCTCGCCTCAAGACTCCTGCGTCCAGCCTCCACCCATGCCTCAAGTCTACAGTGTCCAGCCTGCAGCCTCGCCTCGTCTCCTGCCTAAAACTTACAGATTCGACTCAAGTCTCCTGCCTCCAGTCTCCAGCCTTGCCTCAAGTCTCTTGCCTTAAGCCTCCAGCATCACCTCAACTCTCCTATCTGCAGCCTCCAGCCTCGCCTCACGTCTTCTTCCTCCAGCCTCACCTCCAGCCTCACCTCCAGCCTCCCTACCAGCCTCCTGCCTACAGCCTCGCCTCGTCTCCTGCCTCCAGCCTCCAGCATCGCCTTGAATCTCCTGCCTCCAGCCTCCAGCCTCGCCTCAACTCTCATGTCCCCAGCCTCCAGCCACGCCTCAAGTCTCCTGCATCCAGACGCCAGCTCCGCCTCAAGTCTCCACCCTCCAGCCTCCAGCCTCGACTCAAGTCTCCTGCCTCCAGTCTCCAGCATCGCCTCAAGTCTCATTCCTCCAGCCTCCAGCCTCGCCTCAAGTCCGCTGCCTCTAACATATAGGCTCGACTCAAGGCTCCTGCCTCCAGCCTCCAGCCTCGCCTCAAGTTTCCTGCCGCCAGCCTCCAGCCTCGCCTGAAGTCTCCTGCCTCCAGTCTCCAGCCTCGCCTCAACTCTCCTGCCTCCAGCCACCAGCCTCGTTTCAAGTCTCCTGCCTCCAGCATCGCCTTGTCTCCTGCCTACAGCCTCCAACCTAGCCTCGAGTCTCTTTCCTCCAGTCTCCAGCCTCGCCTCAACACTCCTTCCTCCAGCCTACAGCCTCGCCTCAAGTCTCCTTCCTCCAGCCTCCAGCCTCACCTCGAGTCTCTTGCCTCCAACCTCCAAATACGCCTCAAGTCGACTGCATCCAGCCTCCAGACCCGCCTCAAGTCTCCTGCCTCTAACATACACCCTCGACTCAAGTCTCCTGCCTCCAGTCTCCAGCCTCGCCTCAAGTATCCTGCCGCCAGCCTACAGCCTTGCCTCAAGTCTCCTGCCTCCAGTCTCCAGCCTCGCCTCACGTCGCTTGCCTCCACCCTCCAGCATCACCTCAAGTCTCTTGCCTCCACCCTCCAGCCTCGCCTCAATTCCCCTTCCTCCGGTTCAGCCTCGCGTCAAGTCTCCTTCCTCCATACTCCAGCCTAGCGTCAAGTCTCCAGCCTTCAGCCTCCAGCCTCGCCTCAAGACTCCTGCCTCCAGCCTCCACCCACGCCTTGTCTCTTGTGTCCAGCCTGCAGCCTCGCCTCAAGTCTCCTGCCTAAAACTTACAGCTTCGACTCAAATATCCTGCTTCCATCCTCCAGCCTTGCCTCAAGTCTCCTGCCGACAGCCTCCAGCCTCACCTCAAGTCTCCTGCCGCCAGCCTCCAGCCTCGTGTCATGTCTCCTGCCTCCAGTCTCCAGCCTCGCCTCAAGTCTCTTGCCTCCAGCGTCCAGCGTCGCCTGGTCTCCTACCTCCAGCCTCCAGCCTCGCCTCAAGTCTCCTGCCCCCAGACTTGCATCAACTCTCCTGCTTCCAGCCTCCAGCCAGCTGCCTCCAGCCTCCTGCCTCCAGCCTCGCCCTAAGTCTCCAGCCTCCAGCCGCCGGCCAAACCTCAAGCCTCCTGCCTCCAACCTATAACATCTCCTCCAGTCTCCTGCCTCCAGCCTCCAGACTCACTTCAAATCGCCTGCCTCCAGCATCCAGCCTCACCTCAACGGCCCTGCCTCCAGCCTCCAGCCTCCTACCACCTGCCTCCTGCCTCCAGCCTCCAGGCCACAGCCTCCTTACTAAAGCCTCCAGCCTTGCCTCAATTCTCCTTCCTCCAGCCTCCAGCCTCGCGTCAAGCCTCCTTCCTCCACCCTCCAGCCTAGCTTCGTCTCCTGCCTACAGCCTCCAGCCTTGCCTCAAGTCTCCTGCCTCCAGCCTGCAGACTCGCCTCGTCTCCTGCCTCCAGCCTCCAGGATCGCCTCAAGACTCCTGCCTCCAGCCTCCACCCTCACAGCAAGTCTCCTGTCACCAGCCTCCAGCCTCCACCCTCACAGCAAGTCTCCTGCCTCCAGCCACCAGCCTTGCCTGAAGTCTCCTGCCTCCAGTCTCCAGCCTCACCTCAACTCTCCTGCCTCCAGCCTCCACCCACGCCTTGTCTCCTGTGTCCAGCCTGCAGCCTCGCCTCAAGTCTCCTGCCTAAAACTTACAGCATCGCCTCAAATATCCTGCCTCCATCCTCCAGCCTTGCCTCAAGTCTCCTGCCGACAGCCTCCAGCCTCACCTCAAGTCTCCTGCCGCCAGCCTCCAGCCTCGTGTCATGTCTCCTGCCTCCAGTCTCCAGCCTCGCCTCAAGTCTCTTGCCTCCAGCGTCCAGCGACGCCTGGTCTCCTACCTCCAGCCTCCAGCCTCGCCTCAAGTCTCCTGCCCCCAGACTCGCATCAACTCTCCTGCTTCCAGCCTCCAGCCAGCTGCCTCCAGCCTCCTGCCTCCAGTCTCGCCTTAAGTCTCCTGCCTCCAGCCTCCAGCCTCCCCTCAAGTCCCCTGCCTCCAGCCATTGGCCAAACCTCAAGCCTCCTGCCACCAACCTATAACATCTCCTCCAGTCTCCTGCCTCCAGCCTCCAGCCTCCTACCACCTGCCTCCTGCCTCCAGCCTCCAGGCCCCAGCCTCCTTCTTAAAGCCTCCAGCCTTGCCTCAATTCTCCTTCCTCCAGCCTCCAGCCTCGCGTCAAGCCTCCTTCCTCCACCCTCCAGCCTAGCTTCGTCTCCTGCCTACAGCCTCCAGCCTTGCCTCAAGTCTCCTGCCTGCAGCCTGCAGACTCGCCTCGTCTCCTGCCTCCAGCCTCCAGCATCGCCTCAAGTCTCGTGCCTCCAACCTCCAACCTCGCCTCAAGACTCCTGCCTCCAGCCTCACCTCAAGTCTCCTGCCACCAGATTCCGGCCTCGCCTCAAGACTCTTGTCTCCAGACTCCAGCCTCGCCTCAACTCTCCTGCCTCCAGCCTCCAGGCTCGCATCAAGTCTCCTGCCTACAGCCACCAACCTCGCATCAACTCCCCTGCCTCCAGCCTCCAGCATCGCCTCCAGTCTCACCTCCAGCCGCCTTCCACCTGCGTACTGCCTCCAGCCTCCAGCCTCCTTCCTTCAGCCTCCAGTCACGCCTCAATTCTCCTTCCTCCAGCCTTCAGCCTCGCATCAAGTCTCCTTCCTCCAGTCTCCAGCCTTGCCTCAAGTCTCCTGCTGCAAGCCTCCAGCCTCGCCACAAGTCTCCTGCCTCCAGCCTCCAGCCTCCAGCCTCGCCTCAAGTCTCCTGCCTCCATCCTCCACCCTTGCATCAACTCCCATGCCTCCAGCCTCCAGCATTGCCGCAGTCTCGCCTCCAGCCTCCTACCACCTGCGTCCTGCCTCCAGCCTCCAGCCTCCAGCCTCCTTCCTTCAGCCTCCAGCCTCACCTCAATTCTCCTTCCTCCAGACTTCAGCCTCGCGTCAAGTCTCCTTCCTCCAACCTCCAGCCCAGCGTCAAGTCTCCAGCAGTCAGCCTCCAGCCTCGCCTCAAGACTCCTGCCTCCAGCCTCCACCCATGCCTCAAGTCTACAGTGTCCAGCCTGCAACCTCGCCTCAAGTCTCCTGCCTAAAACTTAGAGATTCGACTCAAGTCTCCTGACTCCAGCCTCCAGCCTTGCCTCAAGTCTCCTACCTCCAGTCTCCAGCCTCGTGTCAAGTCTCCTGCCTCCAGTCTCCAGCCTAGCCTCAAATCTCTTGCCTCAAGCCTCCAGCATCACCTCAACTCTCCTATCTGCAGCCTCCAGCCTCGCCTCACGTCTTCTGCCTCAAGCCTCGCCTCCATCCTCCATACCACCCTCCAGCCTCCAGCCTCGCCTCAAGTCTCCTGCCTCCAGTCTCCAGCCTCGCCTCAAGTCGCTTGCCTCCACCCTCCAGCATCGCGTCAAGTCTCCTGCCTCCAGCCTCCAGCCTCGCCTCAAGTATCCTGCCGCCAACCTACAGCCATGCCTCAAGTCTCCTGCATCCAGTCTCCAGCCTCGCCTCTAGTCGCTTGCCTCCACCCTCCAGCCTCGCCTCAAGTCTCTTGCCTCCACTCTCCAGCCTCGCCTCAATTCTCCTTCCTCCAGTTCAGCCTCGCGTCAAGTCTCCTTCATCCAACCTCCAGCCTAGCGTCAAGTCTCCAGCCTTCTGCCTCCAGCCTTGCCTCAAGACTCCTGCCTCCAGCCTCCACCCACGCCTTGTCTCCTGTGTCCAGCCTGCAGCCTCGCCTCAAGTCTGCTGCCTAAAACTTACAGCTTCGACTCAAATATCCTGCCTCCAGCCTCCAGCCTTGCCTCAAGTCTCCTGCCGCCAGCCTCCAGCCTCGCCTCAAGTCTCCTGCCGCCAGCCTGCAGCCTCGTGTCATGTCTCCTGCCTCCAGTCTCCAGCCTCGCCTCAAGTCTCTTCTCTCAAGCCTCCACATCACCTCAACTCTCCTATCTGCAGCCTCCAGCCTCGCCTCATGTCTTCTGCCTCCAGCCTTGCCTAAAGCCTCCCTTCCAGCCTCCTGCCTCCAGCCTCTCCTCAAGTCTCCTGCCACCAGATTCCGGCCTCGCCTCAAGACTCTTGTCTCCAGACTCCAGCCTCGCCTCAACTCTCCTGCCTCCAGCCTCCAGCATCGCGTCAAGTCTCCTGCCTCCAGCCTCCAGCCTCGCCTCAAGTATCCTGCCGCCAGCCTACAGCCATACCTCAAGTCTCCTGCCTGCAGTCTCCAGCCTCGCCTCAAGTCGCTTGCCTCCACCCTCCAGCCTCGCCTCAAGTCTCTTGCCTCCACTCTCCAGCCTCGCCTCAATTCTCCTTCCTCCAGTTCAGCCTCGCGTCAAGTCTCCTTCCTTCAACCTCCAGCCTAGCGTCAAGTCTCTAGCCTTCTGCCTCCAGCCTTGCCTCAAGACTCCTGCCTCCAGCCTACACCCACGCCTTGTCTCCTGCGTCCAGCCTGCAGCCTCGCCTCAAGTCTGCTGCCTAAAACTTACAGCTTCGACTCAAATATCCTGCCTCCAGCCTCCAGACTCACCTCAAGTCTCCTGCCTCCAGCCTCCAGTCTCGCATCAAGTCTCCTGCCTACAGCCTCCAACCTCGCATCAACTCCCCTGCCTCCAGCCTCCAGCATCGCCTCCAGTCTCACCTTCAGCCGCCTACCACCTGCGTCCTGCCTCCAGCCTCCATCCTTCAGCCTCCAGTCA
This sequence comes from Mobula hypostoma, assembly GCF_963921235.1. Classification (NCBI taxonomy): domain Eukaryota; kingdom Metazoa; phylum Chordata; class Chondrichthyes; order Myliobatiformes; family Myliobatidae; genus Mobula; species Mobula hypostoma. The sequence goes on along the minus strand of NC_086128.1, from coordinate 54,841,957 downwards.
CGCCTCAGTTCTCCTTCCTCCAGCCTTCAGCCTCGCATCAAGTCTCCTTCCTCCAGTCTCCAGCCTTGCCTCAAGTCTCCTGCTGCAAGCCTCCAGCCTCGCCACAAGTCTCCTGCCTCCAGCCTCCAGGCTCCAGCCTCGCCTCAAGTCTCCTGCCTCCATCCTCCACCCTTGCATCAACTCCCCTGCCTCCAGCCTCCAGCATCGCCGCAGTCTCGCCTCCAGCCTCCTACCACCTGCGTCCTGCCTCCAGCCTCCAGCCTCCAGCCTCCTTCCTTCAGCCTCCAGCCTCACCTCAATTCTCCTTCCTCCAGACTTCAGCCTCGCGTCAAGTCTCCTTCATCCAACCTCCAGCCCAGCGTCAAGTCTCCAGCAGTCAGCCTCCAGCCTCGCCTCAAGACTCCTGCCTCCAGCCTCCACCCATGCCTCAAGTCTACAGTGTCCAGCCTGCAACCTCGCCTCAAGTCTCCTGCCTAAAACTTACAGATTCGACTCAAGTCTCCTGACTCCAGCCTCCAGCCTTGCCTCAAGTCTCCTGCCACCAGCCTCCAGCCTCGCCTCAAGTCTCCTACCTCCAGTCTCCAGCCTCGTGTCAAGTCTCCTGCCTCCAGTCTCCAGCCTAGCCTCAAATCTCTTGCCTCAAGCCTCCAGCATCACCTCAACTCTCCTATCTGCAGCCTCCAGCCTCGCCTCACGTCTTCTGCCTCAAGCCTCGCCTCCATCCTCCATACCACCCTCCTGCCTGCAGCCTCGCCTCAAATCTCCTGCCTCCAGCCTCCAGCCTTGCCTCAAGTCTCCTGCCTCCAGTCTCCAGCCTCGCCTCAAGTCGCTTGCCTCCACCCTCCAGCCTCGCCTCAAGTCTGTTGCCTCCACTCTCCAGCCTCGCCTCAATTCTCCTTCCTCCAGTTCAGCCTCGCGTCAAGTCTCCTTCCTTCAACCTCCAGCCTAGCGTCAAGTCTCCAGCCTTCTGCCTCCAGCCTTGCCTCAAGACTCCTGCCTCCAGCCTCCACCCACGCCTTGTCTCCTGTGTCCAGCCTGCAGCCTCGCCTCAAGTCTGCTGCCTAAAACTTACAGCTTCGACTCAAATATCCTGCCTCCAGCCTCCAGCCTTGCCTCAAGTCTCCTGCCGCCAGCCTCCAGCCTCGCCTCAAGTCTCCTGCCGCCAGCCTGCAGCCTCGTGTCATGTCTCCTGCCTCCAGTCTCCAGCCTCGCCTCAAGTCTCTTCTCTCAAGCCTCCACATCACCTCAACTCTCCTATCTGCAGCCTCCAGCCTCGCCTCACGTCTTCTGCCTCCAGCCTCGCCTAAAGCCTCCCTTCCAGCCTCCTGCCTCCAGCCTCTCCTCAAGTCTCCTGCCACCAGATTCCGGCCTCGCCTCAAGACTCTTGTCTCCAGACTCCAGCCTCGCCTCAACTCTCCTGCCTCCAGCCTCCAGCATCGCGTCAAGTCTCCTGCCTCCAGCCTCCAGCCTCGCCTCAAGTATCCTGCCGCCAGCCTACAGCCATACCTCAAGTCTCCTGCCTGCAGTCTCCAGCCTCGCCTCAAGTCGCTTGCCTCCACCCTCCAGCCTCGCCTCAAGTCTCTTGCCTCCACTCTCCAGCCTCGCCTCAATTCTCCTTCCTCCAGTTCAGCCTCGCGTCAATTCTCCTTCCTTCAACCTCCAGCCTAGCGTCAAGTCTCTAGCCTTCTGCCTCCAGCCTTGCCTCAAGACTCCTGCCTCCAGCCTACACCCACGCCTTGTCTCCTGCGTCCAGCCTGCAGCCTCGCCTCAAGTCTGCTGCCTAAAACTTACAGCTTCGACTCAAATATCCTGCCTCCAGCCTCCAGACTCACCTCAAGTCTCCTGCCTCCAGCCTCCAGTCTCGCATCAAGTCTCCTGCCTACAGCCTCCAACCTCGCATCAACTCCCCTGCCTCCAGCCTCCAGCATCGCCTCCAGTCTCACCTTCAGCCGCCTACCACCTGCGTCCTGCCTCCAGCCTCCATCCTTCAGCCTCCAGTCACGCCTCAGTTCTCCTTCCTCCAGCCTTCAGCCTCGCATCAAGTCTCCTTCCTCCAGTCTCCAGCCTTGCCTCAAGTCTCCTGCTGCAAGCCTCCAGCCTCGCCACAAGTCTCCTGCCTCCAGCCTCCAGGCTCCAGCCTCGCCTCAAGTCTCCTGCCTCCATCCTCCACCCTTGCATCAACTCCCCTGCCTCCAGCCTCCAGCATCGCCGCAGTCTCGCCTCCAGCCTCCTACCACCTGCGTCCTGCCTCCAGCCTCCAGCCTCCAGCCTCCTTCCTTCAGCCTCCAGCCTCACCTCAATTCTCCTTCCTCCAGACTTCAGCCTCGCGTCAAGTCTCCTTCATCCAACCTCCAGCCCAGCGTCAAGTCTCCAGCAGTCAGCCTCCAGCCTCGCCTCAAGACTCCTGCCTCCAGCCTCCACCCATGCCTCAAGTCTACAGTGTCCAGCCTGCAACCTCGCCTCAAGTCTCCTGCCTAAAACTTACAGATTCGACTCAAGTCTCCTGACTCCAGCCTCCAGCCTTGCCTCAAGTCTCCTGCCACCAGCCTCCAGCCTCGCCTCAAGTCTCCTACCTCCAGTCTCCAGCCTCGTGTCAAGTCTCCTGCCTCCAGTCTCCAGCCTAGCCTCAAATCTCTTGCCTCAAGCCTCCAGCATCACCTCAACTCTCCTATCTGCAGCCTCCAGCCTCGCCTCACGTCTTCTGCCTCAAGCCTCGCCTCCATCCTCCATACCACCCTCCTGCCTGCATCCTCGCCTCAAATCTCCTGCCTCCAGCCTCCAGCCTTGCCTCAAGTCTCCTGCCTCCAGTCTCCAGCCTCGCCTCAAGTCGCTTGCCTCCACCCTCCAGCCTCGCCTCAAGTCTGTTGCCTCCACTCTCCAGCCTCGCCTCAATTCTCCTTCCTCCAGTTCAGCCTCGCGTCAAGTCTCCTTCCTTCAACCTCCAGCCTAGCGTCAAGTCTCCAGCCTTCTGCCTCCAGCCTTGCCTCAAGACTCCTGCCTCCAGCCTCCACCCACGCCTTGTCTCCTGTGTCCAGCCTGCAGCCTCGCCTCAAGTCTGCTGCCTAAAACTTACAGCTTCGACTCAAATATCCTGCCACCAGCCTCCAGCCTTGCCTCAAGTCTCCTGCCGCCAGCCTCCAGCCTCGCCTCAAGTCTCCTGCCGCCAGCCTGCAGCCTCGTGTCATGTCTCCTGCCTCCAGTCTCCAGCCTCGCCTCAAGTCTCTTCTCTCAAGCCTCCACATAACCTCAACTCTCCTATCTGCAGCCTCCAGCCTCGCCTCATGTCTTCTGCCTCCAGCCTCGCCTAAAGCCTCCCTTCCAGCCTCCTGCCTCCAGCCTCTCCTCAAGTCTCCTGCCACCAGATTCTGGCCTCGCCTCAAGACTCTTGTCTCCAGACTCCAGCCTCGCCTCAACTCTCCTGCCTCCAGCCTTCACCCTCACAGCAAGTCTCCTGCCTCCAGCCTCCAGCCTCGCCTCAAGTCTCCTGCCTCCAGCCACCAGCCTTGCCTGAAGTCTCCTGCCTCCAGTCTCCAGCCTCACCTCAACTCTCCTGCCTCCAGCCTCCAGCCTCGTTTCAAATCTCCTGCCTCCAGCATTGCCTTGAGTCTCCTGCCTACAGCCTCCAACCTCGCCTCGAGTCCCTTGCCTCCAGCCTCCAGCATCGCCTCAAGTCTCGTGCCTCCAACCTCCAGCCTCGCCTCAAGACTCCTGCCTCCAGCCTACACCCTCACAGCAAGTCTCCCGTCACCAGCCTCCAGCCTCCACCCTCACAGCAAGTCTCCTGCCTCCAGCCTCCAGCCTCGCCTCAAGTCTCCTGCCTCCAGCCACCAGCCTTGCCTGAAGTCTCCTGCCTCCAGTCTCCAGCCTCACCTCAACTCTCCTGCCTCCAGCCTCCACCCACGCCTTGTCTCCTGTGTCCAGCCTGCAGCCTCGCCTCAAGTCTCCTGCCTAAAACTTACAGCTTCGACTCAAATATCCTGCCTCCAGCCTCCAGCCTTGCCTCAAGTCTCCTGCCGCCAGCCTCCAGCCTCGCCTCAAGTCTCCTGCCGCCAGCCTGCAGCCTCGTGTCATGTCTCCTGCCTCCAGTCTCCAGCCTAGCCTCAAATCTCTTGCCTCAAGCCTCCAGCATCACCTCAACTCTCCTATCTGCAGCCTCCAGCCTCGCCTCACGTCTTCTGCCTCAAGCCTCGCCTCCATCCTCCATACCACCCTCCAGCCTCCAGCCTCGCCTCAAGTCTCCTGCCTCCAGTCTCCAGCCTCGCCTCAAGTCGCTTGCCTCCACCCTCCAGCATCGCGTCAAGTCTCCTGCCTCCAGCCTCCAGCCTCGCCTCAAGTATCCTGCCGCCAACCTACAGCCATGCCTCAAGTCTCCTGCATCCAGTCTCCAGCCTCGCCTCTAGTCGCTTGCCTCCACCCTCCAGCCTCGCCTCAAGTCTCTTGCCTCCACTCTCCAGCCTCGCCTCAATTCTCCTTCCTCCAGTTCAGCCTCGCGTCAAGTCTCCTTCATCCAACCTCCAGCCTAGCGTCAAGTCTCCAGCCTTCTGCCTCCAGCCTTGCCTCAAAACTCCTGCCTCCAGCCTCCACCCACGCCTTGTCTCCTGTGTCCAGCCTGCAGCCTCGCCTCAAGTCTGCTGCCTAAAACTTACAGCTTCGACTCAAATATCCTGCCTCCAGCCTCCAGCCTTGCCTCAAGGCTCCTGCCGCCAGCCTCCAGCCTCGCCTCAAGTCTCCTGCCGCCAGCCTGCAGCCTCGTGTCATGTCTCCTGCCTCCAGTCTCCAGCCTCGCCTCAAGTCTCTTCTCTCAAGCCTCCACATCACCTCAACTCTCCTATCTGCAGCCTCCAGCCTCGCCTCATGTCTTCTGCCTCCAGCCACGCCTAAAGCCTCCCTTCCAGCCTCCTGCCTCCAGCCTCTCCTCAAGTCTCCTGCCACCAGATTCCGGCCTCGCCTCAAGACTCTTGTCTCCAGACTCCAGCCTCGCCTCAACTCTCCTGCCTCCAGCCTCCAGCATCGCGTCAAGTCTCCTGCCTCCAGCCTCCAGCCTCGCCTCAAGTATCCTGCCGCCAGCCTACAGCCATACCTCAAGTCTCCTGCCTGCAGTCTCCAGCCTCGCCTCAAGTCGCTTGCCTCCACCCTCCAGCCTCGCCTCAAGTCTCTTGCCTCCACTCTCCAGCCTCGCCTCAATTCTCCTTCCTCCAGTTCAGCCTCGCGTCAAGTCTCCTTCCTTCAACCTCCAGCCTAGCGTCAAGTCTCTAGCCTTCTGCCTCCAGCCTTGCCTCAAGACTCCTGCCTCCAGCCTACACCCACGCCTTGTCTCCTGCGTCCAGCCTGCAGCCTCGCCTCAAGTCTGCTGCCTAAAACTTACAGCTTCGACTCAAATATCCTGCCTCCAGCCTCCAGACTCGCCTCAAGTCTCCTGCCTCCAGCCTCCAGTCTCGCATCAAGTCTCCTGCCTACAGCCTCCAACCTCGCATCAACTCCCCTGCCTCCAGCCTCCAGCATCGCCTCCAGTCTCACCTTCAGCCGCCTACCACCTGCGTCCTGCCTCCAGCCTCCATCCTTCAGCCTCCAGTCACGCCTCAGTTCTCCTTCCTCCAGCCTTCAGCCTCGCATCAAGTCTCCTTCCTCCAGTCTCCAGCCTTGCCTCAAGTCTCCTGCTGCAAGCCTCCAGCCTCGCCACAAGTCTCCTGCCTCCAGCCTCCAGGCTCCAGCCTCGCCTCAAGTCTCCTGCCTCCATCCTCCACCCTTGCATCAACTCCCCTGCCTCCAGCCTCCAGCATCGCCGCAGTCTCGCCTCCAGCCTCCTACCACCTGCGTCCTGCCTCCAGCCTCCAGCCTCCAGCCTCCTTCCTTCAGCCTCCAGCCTCACCTCAATTCTCCTTCCTCCAGACTTCAGCCTCGCGTCAAGTCTCCTTCATCCAACCTCCAGCCCAGCGTCAAGTCTCCAGCAGTCAGCCTCCAGCCTCGCCTCAAGACTCCTGCCTCCAGCCTCCACCCATGCCTCAAGTCTACAGTGTCCAGCCTGCAACCTCGCCTCAAGTCTCCTGCCTAAAACTTACAGATTCGACTCAAGTCTCCTGACTCCAGCCTCCAGCCTTGCCTCAAGTCTCCTGCCACCAGCCTCCAGCCTCGCCTCAAGTCTCCTACCTCCAGTCTCCAGCCTCGTGTCAAGTCTCCTGCCTCCAGTCTCCAGCCTAGCCTCAAATCTCTTGCCTCAAGCCTCCAGCATCACCTCAACTCTCCTATCTGCAGCCTCCAGCCTCGCCTCACGTCTTCTGCCTCAAGCCTCGCCTCCATCCTCCATACCACCCTCCTGCCTGCAGCCTCGCCTCAAATCTCCTGCCTCCAGCCTCCAGCCTTGCCTCAAGTCTCCTGCCTCCAGTCTCCAGCCTCGCCTCAAGTCGCTTGCCTCCACCCTCCAGCCTCGCCTCAAGTCTGTTGCCTCCACTCTCCAGCCTCGCCTCAATTCTCCTTCCTCCAGTTCAGCCTCGCGTCAAGTCTCCTTCCTTCAACCTCCAGCCTAGCGTCAAGTCTCCAGCCTTCTGCCTCCAGCCTTGCCTCAAGACTCCTGCCTCCAGCCTCCACCCACGCCTTGTCTCCTGTGTCCAGCCTGCAGCCTCGCCTCAAGTCTGCTGCCTAAAACTTACAGCTTCGACTCAAATATCCTGCCACCAGCCTCCAGCCTTGCCTCAAGTCTCCTGCCGCCAGCCTCCAGCCTCGCCTCAAGTCTCCTGCCGCCAGCCTGCAGCCTCGTGTCATGTCTCCTGCCTCCAGTCTCCAGCCTCGCCTCAAGTCTCTTCTCTCAAGCCTCCACATAACCTCAACTCTCCTATCTGCAGCCTCCAGCCTCGCCTCATGTCTTCTGCCTCCAGCCTCGCCTAAAGCCTCCCTTCCAGCCTCCTGCCTCCAGCCTCTCCTCAAGTCTCCTGCCACCAGATTCTGGCCTCGCCTCAAGACTCTTGTCTCCAGACTCCAGCCTCGCCTCAACTCTCCTGCCTCCAGCCTTCACCCTCACAGCAAGTCTCCTGCCTCCAACCTCCAGCCTCGCCTCAAGTCTCCTGCCTCCAGCCACCAGCCTTGCCTGAAGTCTCCTGCCTCCAGTCTCCAGCCTCACCTCAACTCTCCTGCCTCCAGCCTCAAGCCTCGTTGCAAATCTCCTGCCTCCAGCATTGCCTTGAGTCTCCTGCCTACAGCCTCCAACATCGCCTCGAGTCCCTTGCCTCCAGCCTCCAGCATCGCCTCAAGTCTCGTGCCTCCAACCTCCAGCCTCGCCTCAAGACTCCTGCCTCCAGCCTACACCCTCACAGCAAGTCTCCTGTCACCAGCCTCCAGCATCCACCCTCACAGCAAGTCTCCTACCTCCAGCCTCCAGCCTCGCCTCAAGTCTCCTGCCTCCAGCCACCAGCCTTGCCTGAAGTCTCCTTCCTCCAGTCTCCAGCCTAGCCTCAAATCTCTTGCCTCAAGCCTCCAGCATCACCTCAACTCTCCTATCTGCAGCCTCCAGCCTCGCCTCACGTCTTCTGCCTCAAGCCTCGCCTCCATCCTCCATACCACCCTCCTGCCTCCAGCCTCGCCTCAAGTCTCCTACCTCCACCCTCCAGCATCGCGTCAAGTCTCCTGCCTCCAGCCTCCAGCCTCGCCTCAAGTATCCTGCCGACAGCCTCCAGCCTCACCTCAAGTCTCCTTCCTCCAGTTCAGCCTCGCGTCAAGTCTTCTTCCTTCAACCTCCAGCCTAGCGTCAAGTCTCCAGCCTTCTGCCTCCAGCCTTGCCTCAAGACTCCTGCCTCCAGCCTCCACCCACGCCTTGTCTCCTGTGTCCAGCCTGCAGCCTCGCCTCAAGTCTGCTGCCTAAAACTTACAGCTTCGACTCAAACATCCTGCCTCCAGCCTCCAGCCTTGCCTCAAGTCTCCTGCCGCCAGCCTCCAGCCTCGCCTCAAGTCTCCTGCCGCCAGCCTGCAGCCTCGCCTCAAGTCTCTTCTCTCAAGCCTCCACATCACCTCAACTCTCCTATCTGCAGCCTCCAGCCTCGCCTCACGTCTTCTGCCTCCAGCCTCGCCTAAAGCCTCCCTTCCAGCCTCCTGCCTCCAGCCTCTCCTCAAGTCTCCTGCCACCAGATTCCGGCCTCGCCTCAAGACTCTTGTCTCCGGACTCCAGCCTCGCCTCAACTCTCCTGACTCCAGCCTCCAGGCTCGCATCGTCTCCTGCCTACAGCCACCAACCTCGCATCAACTCCCCTGCCTCCAGCCTCCAGCATCGCCTCCAGTCTCACCTCCAGCCGCCTACCACCTGCGTCCTGCCTCCAGCCTCCAGCCTCCTTCCTTCAGCCTCCAGTCACGCCTCAGTTCTCCTTCCTCCAGCCTTCAGCCTCGCATCAAGTCTCCTTCCTCCAGTCTCCAGCCTTGCCTCAAGTCTCCTGCTGCAAGCCTCCAGCCTCGCCACAAGTCTCCTGCCTCCAGCCTCCAGCCTCGCCTCAAGTCTCCTGCCTCCATCCTCCAGCATCGCCGCAGTCTCGCCTCCAGCCTCCTACCACCTGCATCCTGCCTCCAGCCTCCAGCCTCCAGCCTCCTTCCTTCAGCCTCCAGCCTCACCTCAATTCTCCTTCCTCCAGACTTCAGCCTCGCGTCAAGTCTCCTTCATCCAACCTCCAGCCCAGCGTCAAGTCTCCAGCAGTCAGCCTCCAGCCTCGCCTCAAGACTCCTGCCTCCAGCCTCCACCCATGCCTCAAGTCTACAGTGTCCAGCCTGCAACCTCGCCTCAAGTCTCCTGCCTAAAACTTACAGATTCGACTCAAGTCTCCTGACTCCAGCCTCCAGCCTCGCCACAAGTCTCCTACCTCCAGTCTCCAGCCTCGTGTCAAGTCTCCTGCCTCCAGTCTCCAGCCTAGCCTCAAATCTCTTGCCTCAAGCCTCCAGCATCACCTCAACTCTCCTATCTGCAGCCTCCAGCCTCGCCTCACGTCTTCTGCCTCAAGCCTCGCCTCCATCCTCCATACCACCCTCCTGCCTCCAGCCTCGCCTCAAGTCTCCTGCCTCCAGCCTCCAGCCTTGCCTCAAGTCTCCTGCCTCCAGTCTCCAGCCTCGCCTCACGTCTTCTGCCTCAAGCCTCGCCTCCATCCTCCATACCACCCTCCTGCCTCCAGCCTCGCCTCAAGTCTCCTACCTCCACCCTCCAGCCTCGCCTCAAGTATCCTGCCGCCAACCTACAGCCATGCCTCAAGACTCCTGCCTCCAGTCTCCAGCCTCGCCTCAAGTCGCTTGCCTCCAACCTCCAGCCTCGCCTCAAGTCTCTTGCCTCCACTCTCCAACCTCGCCTCAATTCTCCTTCCTCCAGTTCAGCCTCGCGTCAAGTCTTCTTCCTTCAACCTCCAGCCTAGCGTCAAGTCTCCAGCCTTCTGCCTCCAGCCTTGCCTCAAGACTCCTGCCTCCAGCCTCCACCCACGCCTTGTCTCCTGTGTCCAGCCTGCAGCCTCGTCTCAAGTCTGCTGCCTAAAACTTACAGCTTCGACTCAAATATCCTGCCTCCAGCCTCCAGCCTTGCCTCAAGTCTCCTGCCGCCAGCCTCCAGCCTCGCCTCAAGTCTCCTGCCGCCAGCCTGCAGCCTCGTGTCATGTCTCCTGCCTCCAGTCTCCAGCCTCGCCTCAAGTCTCTTCTCTCAAGCCTCCACATCACCTCAACTCTCCTATCTGCAGCCTCCAGCCTCGCCTCACGTCTTCTGCCTCCAGCCTCGCCTAAAGACTCCCTTCCAGCCTCCTGCCTCCAGCCTCTCCTCAAGTCTCCTGCCACCAGATTCCGGCCTCGCCTCAAGACTCTTGTCTCCAGACTCCAGCCTCGCCTCAACTCTCCTGACTCCAGCCTCCAGGCTCGCATCAAGTCTCCTGCCTACAGCCACCAACCTCGCATCAACTCCCCTGCCTCCAGCCTCCAGCCTCCAGCATCGCCTCCAGTCTCACCTCCAGCCGCCTACCACCTGCGTCCTGCCTCCAGCCTCCAGCCTCCTTCCTTCAGCCTCCAGTCACGCCTCAGTTCTCCTTCCTCCAGCCTTCAGCCTCGCATCAAGTCTCCTTCCTCCAGTCTCCAGCCTTGCCTCAAGTCTCCTGCTGCAAGCCTCCAGCCTCCCCTCAAGTCCCCTGCCTCCAGCCGCCGGCCAAACCTCAAGCCTCCTGCCTCCAACCTATAACATCTCCTCCAGTCTCCTGCCTCCAGCCTCCAGACTCACCTCAACTCTCCTGCCTCCAGCCTCCACCCACGCCTTGTCTCCTGTGTCCAGCCTGCAGCCTCGCCTCAAGTCTCCTGCCTAAAACTTACAGCTTCGACTCAAATATCCTGCCTCCATCCTCCAGCCTTGCCTCAAGTCTCCTGCCGACAGCCTCCAGCCTCACCTCAAGTCTCCTGCCGCCAGCCTGCAGCCTCGTGTCATGTCTCCTGCCTCCAGTCTCCAGCCTCGCCTCAAGTCTCTTCTCTCAAGCCTCCACATCACCTCAACTCTCCTATCTGCAGCCTCCAGCCTCGCCTCACGTCTTCTGCCTCCAGCCTCGCCTAAAGACTCCCTTCCAGCCTCCTGCCTCCAGCCTCTCCTCAAGTCTCCTGCCACCAGATTCCGGCCTCGCCTCAAGACTCTTGTCTCCAGACTCCAGCCTCGCCTCAACTCTCCTGACTCCAGCCTCCAGGCTCGCATCAAGTCTCCTGCCTACAGCCACCAACCTCGCATCAACTCCCGTGCCTCCAGCCTCCAGCCTCCAGCATCGCCTCCAGTCTCACCTCCAGCCGCCTACCACCTGCGTCCTGCCTCCAGCCTCCAGCCTCCTTCCTTCAGCCTCCAGTCACGCCTCAGTTCTCCTTCCTCCAGCCTTCAGCCTCGCATCAAGTCTCCTTCCTCCAGTCTCCAGCCTTGCCTCAAGTCTCCTGCTGCAAGCCTCCAGCCTCCCCTCAAGTCCCCTGCCTCCAGCCGCCGGCCAAACCTCAAGCCTCCTGCCTCCAACCTATAACATCTCCTCCAGTCTCCTGCCTCCAGCCTCCAGACTCACCTCAACTCTCCTGCCTCCAGCCTCCACCCACGCCTTGTCTCCTGTGTCCAGCCTGCAGCCTCGCCTCAAGTCTCCTGCCTAAAACTTACAGCTTCGACTCAAATATCCTGCCTCCATCCTCCAGCCTTGCCTCAAGTCTCCTGCCGACAGCCTCCAGCCTCACCTCAAGTCTCCTGCCGCCAGCCTCCAGCCTCGTGTCATGTCTCCTGCCTCCAGTCTCCAGCCTCGCCTCATGTCTCTTGCCTCCAGCGTCCAGCGTCGCCTGGTCTCCTACCTCTAGCCTCCAGCCTCGCCTCAAGTCTCCTGCCCCCAGACTCGCATCAACTCTCCTGCTTCCAGCCTCCAGCCAGCTGCCTCCAGCCTCCTGCCTCCAGCCTCGCCTTAAGTCTCCTGCCTCCAGCCTCCAGCCTCCCCTCAAGTCCCCTGCCTCCAGCCGCCGGCCAAACCTCAAGCCTCCTGCCTCCAACCTATAACATCTCCTCCAGTCTCCTGCCTCCAGCCTCCAGACTCACTTCAAATCGCCTGCCTCCAGCATCCAGCCTCGCCTCAACGGCCCTGCCTCCAGCCTCCAGCCTCCTACCACCTGCCTCCTGCCTCCAGCCTCCAGGCCCCAGCCTCCTTCCTAAAGCCTCCAGCCTTGCCTCAATTCTCCTTCCTCCAGCCTCCAGCCTCGAGTCAAGCCTCCATCCTCCACCCTCCAGCCTAGCTTCGTCTCCTGCCTACAGCCTCCAGCCTTGCCTCAAGTCTCCTGCCTCCAGCCTCCAGACTCGCCTCGTCTCCTGCTTCCAGCCTCCAGCCTTGCCTCAAGTCTCCTGCCTCCAGTCTCCAGCCTCGCCTCAAGTCGCTTGCCTCCACCCTCCAGCATCGCGTCAAGTCTCCTGGCTCCAGCCTCCAGCCTCGCCTCAAGTATCCTGCCGCCAGCCTACAGCCATACCTCAAGTCTCCTGCCTGCAGTCTCCAGCCTCGCCTCAAGTCGCTTGCCTCCACCCTCCAGCCTCGCCTCAAGTCTCTTGCCTCCACTCTCCAGCCTCGCCTCAATTCTCCTTCCTCCAGTTCAGCCTCGCGTCAAGTCTCCTTCCTTCAACCTCCAGCCTAGCGTCAAGTCTCTAGCCTTCTGCCTCCAGCCTTGCCTCAAGACTCCTGCCTCCAGCCTCCACCCACGCCTTGTCTCCTGCGTCCAGCCTGCAGCCTCGCCTCAAGTCTGCTGCCTAAAACTTACAGCTTCGACTCAAATATCCTGCCTCCAGCCTCCAGCCTCGCTTCAAGTCTCCTACCTCCAGTCTCCAGCCTCGTGTCAAGTCTCCTGCCTCCAGTCTCCAGCCTAGCCTCAAATCTCTTGCCTCAAGCCTCCAGCATCACCTAAACTCTCCTATCTGCAGCCTCCAGCCTCGCCTCACGTCTTCTGCCTCAAGCCTCGCCTCAAGTCTCCTACCTCCACCCTCCAGCATCGCGTCAAGTCTCCTACCTCCACCCTCCAGCCTCGCCTCAAGTCGCTTGCCTCCAACCTCCAGCCTCGCCTCAAGTCTCTTGCCTCCACTCTCCAGCCTCGCCTCAATTCTCCTTCCTCCAGTTCAGCCTCGCGTCAAGTCTTCTTCCTTCAACCTCCAGCCTAGCGTCAAGTCTCCAGCCTTCTGCCTCCAGCCTTGCCTCAAGACTCCTGCCTCCAGCCTCCACCCACGCCTTGTCTCCTGTGTCCAGCCTGCAGCCTCGCCTCAAGTCTGCTGCCTAAAACTTACAGCTTCGACTCAAATATCCTGCCGCCAGCCTCCAGCCTCGCCTCAAGTCTCCTGCCGCCAGCCTGCAGCCTCGTGTCATGTCTCCTGCCTCCAGTCTCCAGCCTCGCCTCAAGTCTCTTCTCTCAAGCCTCCACATCACCTCAACTCTCCTATCTGCAGCCTCCAGCCTCGCCTCACGTCTTCTGCCTCCAGCCTCGTCTAAAGCCTCCCTTCCAGCCTCCTGCCTCCAGCCTCTCCTCAAGTCTCCTGCCACCAGATTCCGGCCTCGCCTCAAGACTCTTGTCTCCGGACTCCAGCCTCGCCTCAACTCTCCTGACTCCAGCCTCCAGGCTCGCATCAAGTCTCCTGCCTACAGCCACCAACCTCGCATCAACTCCCCTGCCTCCAGCCTCCAGCATCGCCTCCAGTCTCACCTCCAGCCGCCTACCACCTGCGTCCTGCCTCCAGCCTCCAGCCTCCTTCCTTCAGCCTCCAGTCACGCCTCAGTTCTCCTTCCTCCAGCCTTCAGCCTCGCATCAAGTCTCCTTCCTCCAGTCTCCAGCCTTGCCTCAAGTCTCCTGCTGCAAGCCTCCAGCCTCGCCACATGTCTCCTGCCTCCAGCCTCCAGCCTCGCCTCAAGTCTCCTGCCTCCATCCACCACCCTTGCATCACCTCCCCTGCCTCCAGCCTGCAGCATCGCCGCAGTCTCGCCTCCAGCCTCCTACCACCTGCATCCTGCCTCCAGCCTCCAGCCTCCAGCCTCCTTCCTTCAGCCTCCAGCCTCACCTCAATTCTCCTTCCTCCAGACTTCAGCCTCGCGTCAAGTCTCCTTCCTCCAACCTCCAGCCCAGCGTCAAGTCTCCAGCAGTCAGCCTCCAGCCTCGCCTCAAGACTCCTGCCTCCAGCCTCCACCCATGCCTCAAGTCTACAGTGTCCAGCCTGCAACCTCGCCTCAAGTCTCCTGCCTAAAACTTACAGATTCGACTCAAGTCTCCTGACTCCAGCCTCCAGCCTTGCCTCAAGTCTCCTACCTCCAGTCTCCAGCCTCGTGTCAAGTCTCCTGCCTCCAGTCTCCAGCCTAGCCTCAAATCTCTTGCCTCAAGCCTCCAGCATCACCTCAACTCTCCTATCTGCAGCCTCCAGCATCGCCTCACGTCTTCTGCCTCAAGCCTCGCCTCCATCCTCCATACCACCCTCCAGCCTCCAGCCTCGCCTCAAGTCTCCTGCCTCCAGTCTCCAGCCTCGCCTCAAGTCGCTTGCCTCCACCCTCCAGCATCGCGTCAAGTCTCCTGCCTCCAGCCTCCAGCCTCGCCTCAAGTATCCTGCCGCCAACCTACAGCCATGCCTCAAGTCTCCTGCATCCAGTCTCCAGCCTCGCCTCTAGTCGCTTGCCTCCACCCTCCAGCCTCGCCTCAAGTCTCTTGCCTCCAGTCTCCAGCCTCGTGTCAAGTCTCCTGCCTCCAGTCTCCAGCCTAGCCTCAAATCTCTTGCCTCAAGCCTCCAGCATCACCTCAACTCTCCTATCTGCAGCCTCCAGCCTCGCCTCACGTCTTCTGCCTCAAGCCTCGCCTCCATCCTCCATACCACCCACCTGCCTCCAGCCTCGCCTCAAGTCTCCTGCCTCCAGCCTCCAGCCTTGCCTCAAGTCTCCTGCCTCCAGTCTCCAGCCTCGTCTCACGTCTTCTGCCTCAAGCCTCGCCTCCATCCTCCATACCACCCTCCTGCCTCCAGCCTCGCCTCAAGTCTCCTACCTCCACCCTCCAGCATCGCGTCAAGTCTCCTGCCTCCAGCCTCCAGCCTCGCCTCAAGTATCCTGCCGCCAACCTACAGCCATGCCTCAAGACTCCTGCCTCCAGTCTCCAGCCTCGCCTCAAGTCGCTTGCCTCCAACCTCCAGCCTCGCCTCAAGTCTCTTGCCTCCACTCTCCAGCCTCGCCTCAATTCTCCTTCCTCCAGTTCAGCCTCGCGTCAAGTCTTCTTCCTTCAACCTCCAGCCTAGCGTCAAGTCTCCAGCCTTCTGCCTCCAGCCTTGCCTCAAGACTCCTGCCTCCAGCCTCCACCCACGCCTTGTCTCCTGTGTCCAGCCTGCAGCCTCGCCTCAAGTCTGCTGCCTAAAACTTACAGCTTCGACTCAAATATCCTCCCTTCCAGCCTCCTGCCTCCAGCCTCTCCTCAAGTCTCCTGCCACCAGATTCCGGCCTCGCCTCAAGACTCTTGTCTCCGGACTCCAGCCTCGCCTCAACTCTCCTGACTCCAGCCTCCAGGCTCGCATCAAGTCTCCTGCCTACAGCCACCAACCTCGCATCAACTCCCCTGCCTCCAGCCTCCAGCATCGCCTCCAGTCTCACCTCCAGCCGCCTACCACCTGCGTCCTGCCTCCAGCCTCCAGCCTCCTTCCTTCAGCCTCCAGTCACGCCTCAGTTCTCCTTCCTCCAGCCTTCAGCCTCGCATCAAGTCTCCTTCCTCCAGTCTCCAGCCTTGCCTCAAGTCTCCTGCTGCAAGCCTCCAGCCTCGCCACAAGTCTCCTGCCTCCAGCCTCCAGCCTCGCCTCAAGTCTCCTGCCTCCATCCTCCACCCTTGCATCAACTCCCCTGCCTCCAGCCTCCAGCATCGCCGCAGTCTCGCCTCCAGCCTCCTACCACCTGCATCCTGCCTCCAGCCTCCAGCCTCCAGCCTCCTTCCTTCAGCCTCCAGACTCACCTCACTTCTCCTTCCTCTAGACTTCAGCCTCGCGTCAAGTCTTCTTCCTCCAACCTCCAGCCCAGCGTCAAGTCTCCAGCAGTCAGCCTCCAGCCTCGCCTCAAGACTCCTGCCTCCAGCCACCACCCATGCCTCAAGTCTACAGTGTCCAGCCTGCAACCTCGCCTCAAGTCTCCTGCCTAAAACTTACAGATTCGACTCAAGTCTCCTGACTCCAGCCTCCAGCCTTGCCTCAAGTCTCCTGCCACCAGCCTCCAGCCTCGCCTCAAGTCTCCTACCTCCAGTATCCAGCCTCGTGTCAAGTCTCCTGCCTCCAGTCTCCAGCCTAGCCTCAAATCTCTTGCCTCAAGCCTCCAGCATCACCTCAACTCTCCTATCTGCAGCCTCCAGCCTCGCCTCACGTCTTCTGCCTCAAGCCTCGCCTCCATCCTCCATACCACCCTCCTGCCTCCAGCCTCGCCTCAAGTCTCCTGCCTCCAGCCTCCAGCCTTGCCTCAAGTATCCTGCCTCCAGTCTCCGGCCTCGCCTCACGTCTTCTGCCTCAAGCCTCGCCTCCATCCTCCATACCACCCTCCTGCCTCCAGCCTCGCCTCAAGTCTCCTACCTCCACCCTCCAGCATCGCGTCAAGTCTCCTGCCTCCAGCCTCCAGCCTCGCCTCAAGTATCCTGCCGCCAACCTACAGCCATGCCTCAAGACTCTTGCCTCCAGTCTGCAGCCTCGCCTCAAGTCGCTTGCCTCCAACCTCCAGCCTCGCCTCAAGTCTCTTGCCTCCACTCTCCAGCCTCGCCTCAATTCTCCTTCCTCCAGTTCAGCCTCGCGTCAAGTCTTCTTCCTTCAACCTCCAGCCTAGCGTCAAGTCTCCAGCCTTCTGCCTCCAGCCTTGCCTCAAGACTCCTGCCTCCAGCCTACACCCACGCCTTGTCTCCTGCGTCCAGCCTGCAGCCTCGCCTCAAGTCTGCTGCCTAAAACTTACAGCTTCGACTCAAATATCCTGCCTCCAGCCTCCAGACTCGCCTCAAGTCTCCTGCCTCCAGCCTCCAGTCTCGCATCAAGTCTCCTGCCTACAGCCTCCAACCTCGCATCAACTCCCCTGCCTCCAGCCTCCAGCATCGCCTCCAGTCTCACCTTCAGCCGCCTACCACCTGCGTCCTGCCTCCAGCCTCCATCCTTCAGCCTCCAGTCACGCCTCAGTTCTCCTTCCTCCAGCCTTCAGCCTCGCATCAAGTCTCCTTCCTCCAGTCTCCAGCCTTGCCTCAAGTCTCCTGCTGCAAGCCTCCAGCCTCGCCACAAGTCTCCTGCCTCCAGCCTCCAGGCTCCAGCCTCGCCTCAAGTCTCCTGCCTCCATCCTCCACCCTTGCATCAACTCCCCTGCCTCCAGCCTCCAGCATCGCCGCAGTCTCGCCTCCAGCCTCCTACCACCTGCGTCCTGCCTCCAGCCTCCAGCCTCCAGCCTCCTTCCTTCAGCCTCCAGCCTCACCTCAATTCTCCTTCCTCCAGACTTCAGCCTCGCGTCAAGTCTCCTTCATCCAACCTCCAGCCCAGCGTCAAGTCTCCAGCAGTCAGCCTCCAGCCTCGCCTCAAGACTCCTGCCTCCAGCCTCCACCCATGCCTCAAGTCTACAGTGTCCAGCCTGCAACCTCGCCTCAAGTCTCCTGCCTAAAACTTACAGATTCGACTCAAGTCTCCTGACTCCAGCCTCCAGCCTTGCCTCAAGTCTCCTGCCACCAGCCTCCAGCCTCGCCTCAAGTCTCCTACCTCCAGTCTCCAGCCTCGTGTCAAGTCTCCTGCCTCCAGTCTCCAGCCTAGCCTCAAATCTCTTGCCTCAAGCCTCCAGCATCACCTCAACTCTCCTATCTGCAGCCTCCAGCCTCGCCTCACGTCTTCTGCCTCAAGCCTCGCCTCCATCCTCCATACCACCCTCCTGCCTGCAGCCTCGCCTCAAATCTCCTGCCTCCAGCCTCCAGCCTTGCCTCAAGTCTCCTGCCTCCAGTCTCCAGCCTCGCCTCAAGTCGCTTGCCTCCACCCTCCAGCCTCGCCTCAAGTCTGTTGCCTCCACTCTCCAGCCTCGCCTCAATTCTCCTTCCTCCAGTTCAGCCTCGCGTCAAGTCTCCTTCCTTCAACCTCCAGCCTAGCGTCAAGTCTCCAGCCTTCTGCCTCCAGCCTTGCCTCAAGACTCCTGCCTCCAGCCTCCACCCACGCCTTGTCTCCTGTGTCCAGCCTGCAGCCTCGCCTCAAGTCTGCTGCCTAAAACTTACAGCTTCGACTCAAATATCCTGCCACCAGCCTCCAGCCTTGCCTCAAGTCTCCTGCCGCCAGCCTCCAGCCTCGCCTCAAGTCTCCTGCCGCCAGCCTGCAGCCTCGTGTCATGTCTCCTGCCTCCAGTCTCCAGCCTCGCCTCAAGTCTCTTCTCTCAAGCCTCCACATAACCTCAACTCTCCTATCTGCAGCCTCCAGCCTCGCCTCATGTCTTCTGCCTCCAGCCTCGCCTAAAGCCTCCCTTCCAGCCTCCTGCCTCCAGCCTCTCCTCAAGTCTCCTGCCACCAGATTCTGGCCTCGCCTCAAGACTCTTGTCTCCAGACTCCAGCCTCGCCTCAACTCTCCTGCCTCCAGCCTTCACCCTCACAGCAAGTCTCCTGCCTCCAACCTCCAGCCTCGCCTCAAGTCTCCTGCCTCCAGCCACCAGCCTTGCCTGAAGTCTCCTGCCTCCAGTCTCCAGCCTCACCTCAACTCTCCTGCCTCCAGCCTCAAGCCTCGTTGCAAATCTCCTGCCTCCAGCATTGCCTTGAGTCTCCTGCCTACAGCCTCCAACATCGCCTCGAGTCCCTTGCCTCCAGCCTCCAGCATCGCCTCAAGTCTCGTGCCTCCAACCTCCAGCCTCGCCTCAAGACTCCTGCCTCCAGCCTACACCCTCACAGCAAGTCTCCTGTCACCAGCCTCCAGCATCCACCCTCACAGCAAGTCTCCTACCTCCAGCCTCCAGCCTCGCCTCAAGTCTCCTGCCTCCAGCCACCAGCCTTGCCTGAAGTCTCCTTCCTCCAGTCTCCAGCCTAGCCTCAAATCTCTTGCCTCAAGCCTCCAGCATCACCTCAACTCTCCTATCTGCAGCCTCCAGCCTCGCCTCACGTCTTCTGCCTCAAGCCTCGCCTCCATCCTCCATACCACCCTCCTGCCTCCAGCCTCGCCTCAAGTCTCCTACCTCCACCCTCCAGCATCGCGTCAAGTCTCCTGCCTCCAGCCTCCAGCCTCGCCTCAAGTATCCTGCCGACAGCCTCCAGCCTCACCTCAAGTCTCCTTCCTCCAGTTCAGCCTCGCGTCAAGTCTTCTTCCTTCAACCTCCAGCCTAGCGTCAAGTCTCCAGCCTTCTGCCTCCAGCCTTGCCTCAAGACTCCTGCCTCCAGCCTCCACCCACGCCTTGTCTCCTGTGTCCAGCCTGCAGCCTCGCCTCAAGTCTGCTGCCTAAAACTTACAGCTTCGACTCAAACATCCTGCCTCCAGCCTCCAGCCTTGCCTCAAGTCTCCTGCCGCCAGCCTCCAGCCTCGCCTCAAGTCTCCTGCCGCCAGCCTGCAGCCTCGCCTCAAGTCTCTTCTCTCAAGCCTCCACATCACCTCAACTCTCCTATCTGCAGCCTCCAGCCTCGCCTCACGTCTTCTGCCTCCAGCCTCGCCTAAAGCCTCCCTTCCAGCCTCCTGCCTCCAGCCTCTCCTCAAGTCTCCTGCCACCAGATTCCGGCCTCGCCTCAAGACTCTTGTCTCCGGACTCCAGCCTCGCCTCAACTCTCCTGACTCCAGCCTCCAGGCTCGCATCGTCTCCTGCCTACAGCCACCAACCTCGCATCAACTCCCCTGCCTCCAGCCTCCAGCATCGCCTCCAGTCTCACCTCCAGCCGCCTACCACCTGCGTCCTGCCTCCAGCCTCCAGCCTCCTTCCTTCAGCCTCCAGTCACGCCTCAGTTCTCCTTCCTCCAGCCTTCAGCCTCGCATCAAGTCTCCTTCCTCCAGTCTCCAGCCTTGCCTCAAGTCTCCTGCTGCAAGCCTCCAGCCTCGCCACAAGTCTCCTGCCTCCAGCCTCCAGCCTCGCCTCAAGTCTCCTGCCTCCATCCTCCAGCATCGCCGCAGTCTCGCCTCCAGCCTCCTACCACCTGCATCCTGCCTCCAGCCTCCAGCCTCCAGCCTCCTTCCTTCAGCCTCCAGCCTCACCTCAATTCTCCTTCCTCCAGACTTCAGCCTCGCGTCAAGTCTCCTTCATCCAACCTCCAGCCCAGCGTCAAGTCTCCAGCAGTCAGCCTCCAGCCTCGCCTCAAGACTCCTGCCTCCAGCCTCCACCCATGCCTCAAGTCTACAGTGTCCAGCCTGCAACCTCGCCTCAAGTCTCCTGCCTAAAACTTACAGATTCGACTCAAGTCTCCTGACTCCAGCCTCCAGCCTCGCCACAAGTCTCCTACCTCCAGTCTCCAGCCTCGTGTCAAGTCTCCTGCCTCCAGTCTCCAGCCTAGCCTCAAATCTCTTGCCTCAAGCCTCCAGCATCACCTCAACTCTCCTATCTGCAGCCTCCAGCCTCGCCTCACGTCTTCTGCCTCAAGCCTCGCCTCCATCCTCCATACCACCCTCCTGCCTCCAGCCTCGCCTCAAGTCTCCTGCCTCCAGCCTCCAGCCTTGCCTCAAGTCTCCTGCCTCCAGTCTCCAGCCTCGCCTCACGTCTTCTGCCTCAAGCCTCGCCTCCATCCTCCATACCACCCTCCTGCCTCCAGCCTCGCCTCAAGTCTCCTACCTCCACCCTCCAGCCTCGCCTCAAGTATCCTGCCGCCAACCTACAGCCATGCCTCAAGACTCCTGCCTCCAGTCTCCAGCCTCGCCTCAAGTCGCTTGCCTCCAACCTCCAGCCTCGCCTCAAGTCTCTTGCCTCCACTCTCCAACCTCGCCTCAATTCTCCTTCCTCCAGTTCAGCCTCGCGTCAAGTCTTCTTCCTTCAACCTCCAGCCTAGCGTCAAGTCTCCAGCCTTCTGCCTCCAGCCTTGCCTCAAGACTCCTGCCTCCAGCCTCCACCCACGCCTTGTCTCCTGTGTCCAGCCTGCAGCCTCGTCTCAAGTCTGCTGCCTAAAACTTACAGCTTCGACTCAAATATCCTGCCTCCAGCCTCCAGCCTTGCCTCAAGTCTCCTGCCGCCAGCCTCCAGCCTCGCCTCAAGTCTCCTGCCGCCAGCCTGCAGCCTCGTGTCATGTCTCCTGCCTCCAGTCTCCAGCCTCGCCTCAAGTCTCTTCTCTCAAGCCTCCACATCACCTCAACTCTCCTATCTGCAGCCTCCAGCCTCGCCTCACGTCTTCTGCCTCCAGCCTCGCCTAAAGACTCCCTTCCAGCCTCCTGCCTCCAGCCTCTCCTCAAGTCTCCTGCCACCAGATTCCGGCCTCGCCTCAAGACTCTTGTCTCCAGACTCCAGCCTCGCCTCAACTCTCCTGACTCCAGCCTCCAGGCTCGCATCAAGTCTCCTGCCTACAGCCACCAACCTCGCATCAACTCCCCTGCCTCCAGCCTCCAGCCTCCAGCATCGCCTCCAGTCTCACCTCCAGCCGCCTACCACCTGCGTCCTGCCTCCAGCCTCCAGCCTCCTTCCTTCAGCCTCCAGTCACGCCTCAGTTCTCCTTCCTCCAGCCTTCAGCCTCGCATCAAGTCTCCTTCCTCCAGTCTCCAGCCTTGCCTCAAGTCTCCTGCTGCAAGCCTCCAGCCTCCCCTCAAGTCCCCTGCCTCCAGCCGCCGGCCAAACCTCAAGCCTCCTGCCTCCAACCTATAACATCTCCTCCAGTCTCCTGCCTCCAGCCTCCAGACTCACCTCAACTCTCCTGCCTCCAGCCTCCACCCACGCCTTGTCTCCTGTGTCCAGCCTGCAGCCTCGCCTCAAGTCTCCTGCCTAAAACTTACAGCTTCGACTCAAATATCCTGCCTCCATCCTCCAGCCTTGCCTCAAGTCTCCTGCCGACAGCCTCCAGCCTCACCTCAAGTCTCCTGCCGCCAGCCTGCAGCCTCGTGTCATGTCTCCTGCCTCCAGTCTCCAGCCTCGCCTCAAGTCTCTTCTCTCAAGCCTCCACATCACCTCAACTCTCCTATCTGCAGCCTCCAGCCTCGCCTCACGTCTTCTGCCTCCAGCCTCGCCTAAAGACTCCCTTCCAGCCTCCTGCCTCCAGCCTCTCCTCAAGTCTCCTGCCACCAGATTCCGGCCTCGCCTCAAGACTCTTGTCTCCAGACTCCAGCCTCGCCTCAACTCTCCTGACTCCAGCCTCCAGGCTCGCATCAAGTCTCCTGCCTACAGCCACCAACCTCGCATCAACTCCCGTGCCTCCAGCCTCCAGCCTCCAGCATCGCCTCCAGTCTCACCTCCAGCCGCCTACCACCTGCGTCCTGCCTCCAGCCTCCAGCCTCCTTCCTTCAGCCTCCAGTCACGCCTCAGTTCTCCTTCCTCCAGCCTTCAGCCTCGCATCAAGTCTCCTTCCTCCAGTCTCCAGCCTTGCCTCAAGTCTCCTGCTGCAAGCCTCCAGCCTCCCCTCAAGTCCCCTGCCTCCAGCCGCCGGCCAAACCTCAAGCCTCCTGCCTCCAACCTATAACATCTCCTCCAGTCTCCTGCCTCCAGCCTCCAGACTCACCTCAACTCTCCTGCCTCCAGCCTCCACCCACGCCTTGTCTCCTGTGTCCAGCCTGCAGCCTCGCCTCAAGTCTCCTGCCTAAAACTTACAGCTTCGACTCAAATATCCTGCCTCCATCCTCCAGCCTTGCCTCAAGTCTCCTGCCGACAGCCTCCAGCCTCACCTCAAGTCTCCTGCCGCCAGCCTCCAGCCTCGTGTCATGTCTCCTGCCTCCAGTCTCCAGCCTCGCCTCATGTCTCTTGCCTCCAGCGTCCAGCGTCGCCTGGTCTCCTACCTCTAGCCTCCAGCCTCGCCTCAAGTCTCCTGCCCCCAGACTCGCATCAACTCTCCTGCTTCCAGCCTCCAGCCAGCTGCCTCCAGCCTCCTGCCTCCAGCCTCGCCTTAAGTCTCCTGCCTCCAGCCTCCAGCCTCCCCTCAAGTCCCCTGCCTCCAGCCGCCGGCCAAACCTCAAGCCTCCTGCCTCCAACCTATAACATCTCCTCCAGTCTCCTGCCTCCAGCCTCCAGACTCACTTCAAATCGCCTGCCTCCAGCATCCAGCCTCGCCTCAACGGCCCTGCCTCCAGCCTCCAGCCTCCTACCACCTGCCTCCTGCCTCCAGCCTCCAGGCCCCAGCCTCCTTCCTAAAGCCTCCAGCCTTGCCTCAATTCTCCTTCCTCCAGCCTCCAGCCTCGAGTCAAGCCTCCATCCTCCACCCTCCAGCCTAGCTTCGTCTCCTGCCTACAGCCTCCAGCCTTGCCTCAAGTCTCCTGCCTCCAGCCTCCAGACTCGCCTCGTCTCCTGCTTCCAGCCTCCAGCCTTGCCTCAAGTCTCCTGCCTCCAGTCTCCAGCCTCGCCTCAAGTCGCTTGCCTCCACCCTCCAGCATCGCGTCAAGTCTCCTGGCTCCAGCCTCCAGCCTCGCCTCAAGTATCCTGCCGCCAGCCTACAGCCATACCTCAAGTCTCCTGCCTGCAGTCTCCAGCCTCGCCTCAAGTCGCTTGCCTCCACCCTCCAGCCTCGCCTCAAGTCTCTTGCCTCCACTCTCCAGCCTCGCCTCAATTCTCCTTCCTCCAGTTCAGCCTCGCGTCAAGTCTCCTTCCTTCAACCTCCAGCCTAGCGTCAAGTCTCTAGCCTTCTGCCTCCAGCCTTGCCTCAAGACTCCTGCCTCCAGCCTCCACCCACGCCTTGTCTCCTGCGTCCAGCCTGCAGCCTCGCCTCAAGTCTGCTGCCTAAAACTTACAGCTTCGACTCAAATATCCTGCCTCCAGCCTCCAGCCTCGCTTCAAGTCTCCTACCTCCAGTCTCCAGCCTCGTGTCAAGTCTCCTGCCTCCAGTCTCCAGCCTAGCCTCAAATCTCTTGCCTCAAGCCTCCAGCATCACCTAAACTCTCCTATCTGCAGCCTCCAGCCTCGCCTCACGTCTTCTGCCTCAAGCCTCGCCTCAAGTCTCCTACCTCCACCCTCCAGCATCGCGTCAAGTCTCCTACCTCCACCCTCCAGCCTCGCCTCAAGTCTCTTGCCTCCACTCTCCAGCCTCGCCTCAATTCTCCTTCCTCCAGTTCAGCCTCGCGTCAAGTCTTCTTCCTTCAACCTCCAGCCTAGCGTCAAGTCTCCAGCCTTCTGCCTCCAGCCTTGCCTCAAGACTACTGCCTCCAGCCTCCACCCACGCCTTGTCTCCTGTGTCCAGCCTGCAGCCTCGCCTCAAGTCTGCTGCCTAAAACTTACAGCTTCGACTCAAATATCCTGCCGCCAGCCTCCAGCCTCGCCTCAAGTCTCCTGCCGCCAGCCTGCAGCCTCGTGTCATGTCTCCTGCCTCCAGTCTCCAGCCTCGCCTCAAGTCTCTTCTCTCAAGCCTCCACATCACCTCAACTCTCCTATCTGCAGCCTCCAGCCTCGCCTCACGTCTTCTGCCTCCAGCCTCGTCTAAAGCCTCCCTTCCAGCCTCCTGCCTCCAGCCTCTCCTCAAGTCTCCTGCCACCAGATTCCGGCCTCGCCTCAAGACTCTTGTCTCCGGACTCCAGCCTCGCCTCAACTCTCCTGACTCCAGCCTCCAGGCTCGCATCAAGTCTCCTGCCTACAGCCACCAACCTCGCATCAACTCCCCTGCCTCCAGCCTCCAGCATCGCCTCCAGTCTCACCTCCAGCCGCCTACCACCTGCGTCCTGCCTCCAGCCTCCAGCCTCCTTCCTTCAGCCTCCAGTCACGCCTCAGTTCTCCTTCCTCCAGCCTTCAGCCTCGCATCAAGTCTCCTTCCTCCAGTCTCCAGCCTTGCCTCAAGTCTCCTGCTGCAAGCCTCCAGCCTCGCCACATGTCTCCTGCCTCCAGCCTCCAGCCTCGCCTCAAGTCTCCTGCCTCCATCCACCACCCTTGCATCACCTCCCCTGCCTCCAGCCTGCAGCATCGCCGCAGTCTCGCCTCCAGCCTCCTACCACCTGCATCCTGCCTCCAGCCTCCAGCCTCCAGCCTCCTTCCTTCAGCCTCCAGCCTCACCTCAATTCTCCTTCCTCCAGACTTCAGCCTCGCGTCAAGTCTCCTTCCTCCAACCTCCAGCCCAGCGTCAAGTCTCCAGCAGTCAGCCTCCAGCCTCGCCTCAAGACTCCTGCCTCCAGCCTCCACCCATGCCTCAAGTCTACAGTGTCCAGCCTGCAACCTCGCCTCAAGTCTCCTGCCTAAAACTTACAGATTCGACTCAAGTCTCCTGACTCCAGCCTCCAGCCTTGCCTCAAGTCTCCTACCTCCAGTCTCCAGCCTCGTGTCAAGTCTCCTGCCTCCAGTCTCCAGCCTAGCCTCAAATCTCTTGCCTCAAGCCTCCAGCATCACCTCAACTCTCCTATCTGCAGCCTCCAGCATCGCCTCACGTCTTCTGCCTCAAGCCTCGCCTCCATCCTCCATACCACCCTCCAGCCTCCAGCCTCGCCTCAAGTCTCCTGCCTCCAGTCTCCAGCCTCGCCTCAAGTCGCTTGCCTCCACCCTCCAGCATCGCGTCAAGTCTCCTGCCTCCAGCCTCCAGCCTCGCCTCAAGTATCCTGCCGCCAACCTACAGCCATGCCTCAAGTCTCCTGCATCCAGTCTCCAGCCTCGCCTCTAGTCGCTTGCCTCCACCCTCCAGCCTCGCCTCAAGTCTCTTGCCTCCAGTCTCCAGCCTCGTGTCAAGTCTCCTGCCTCCAGTCTCCAGCCTAGCCTCAAATCTCTTGCCTCAAGCCTCCAGCATCACCTCAACTCTCCTATCTGCAGCCTCCAGCCTCGCCTCACGTCTTCTGCCTCAAGCCTCGCCTCCATCCTCCATACCACCCACCTGCCTCCAGCCTCGCCTCAAGTCTCCTGCCTCCAGCCTCCAGCCTTGCCTCAAGTCTCCTGCCTCCAGTCTCCAGCCTCGTCTCACGTCTTCTGCCTCAAGCCTCGCCTCCATCCTCCATACCACCCTCCTGCCTCCAGCCTCGCCTCAAGTCTCCTACCTCCACCCTCCAGCATCGCGTCAAGTCTCCTGCCTCCAGCCTCCAGCCTCGCCTCAAGTCTCCTGCCGCCAACCTACAGCCATGCCTCAAGACTCCTGCCTCCAGTCTCCAGCCTCGCCTCAAGTCGCTTGCCTCCAACCTCCAGCCTCGCCTCAAGTCTCTTGCCTCCACTCTCCAGCCTCGCCTCAATTCTCCTTCCTCCAGTTCAGCCTCGCGTCAAGTCTTCTTCCTTCAACCTCCAGCCTAGCGTCAAGTCTCCAGCCTTCTGCCTCCAGCCTTGCCTCAAGACTCCTGCCTCCAGCCTCCACCCACGCCTTGTCTCCTGTGTCCAGCCTGCAGCCTCGCCTCAAGTCTGCTGCCTAAAACTTACAGCTTCGACTCAAATATCCTCCCTTCCAGCCTCCTGCCTCCAGCCTCTCCTCAAGTCTCCTGCCACCAGATTCCGGCCTCGCCTCAAGACTCTTGTCTCCGGACTCCAGCCTCGCCTCAACTCTCCTGACTCCAGCCTCCAGGCTCGCATCAAGTCTCCTGCCTACAGCCACCAACCTCGCATCAACTCCCCTGCCTCCAGCCTCCAGCATCGCCTCCAGTCTCACCTCCAGCCGCCTACCACCTGCGTCCTGCCTCCAGCCTCCAGCCTCCTTCCTTCAGCCTCCAGTCACGCCTCAGTTCTCCTTCCTCCAGCCTTCAGCCTCGCATCAAGTCTCCTTCCTCCAGTCTCCAGCCTTGCCTCAAGTCTCCTGCTGCAAGCCTCCAGCCTCGCCACAAGTCTCCTGCCTCCAGCCTCCAGCCTCGCCTCAAGTCTCCTGCCTCCATCCTCCACCCTTGCATCAACTCCCCTGCCTCCAGCCTCCAGCATCGCCGCAGTCTCGCCTCCAGCCTCCTACCACCTGCATCCTGCCTCCAGCCTCCAGCCTCCAGCCTCCTTCCTTCAGCCTCCAGACTCACCTCACTTCTCCTTCCTCTAGACTTCAGCCTCGCGTCAAGTCTTCTTCCTCCAACCTCCAGCCCAGCGTCAAGTCTCCAGCAGTCAGCCTCCAGCCTCGCCTCAAGACTCCTGCCTCCAGCCACCACCCATGCCTCAAGTCTACAGTGTCCAGCCTGCAACCTCGCCTCAAGTCTCCTGCCTAAAACTTACAGATTCGACTCAAGTCTCCTGACTCCAGCCTCCAGCCTTGCCTCAAGTCTCCTGCCACCAGCCTCCAGCCTCGCCTCAAGTCTCCTACCTCCAGTATCCAGCCTCGTGTCAAGTCTCCTGCCTCCAGTCTCCAGCCTAGCCTCAAATCTCTTGCCTCAAGCCTCCAGCATCACCTCAACTCTCCTATCTGCAGCCTCCAGCCTCGCCTCACGTCTTCTGCTTCAAGCCTCGCCTCCATCCTCCATACCACCCTCCTGCCTCCAGCCTCGCCTCAAGTCTCCTGCCTCCAGCCTCCAGCCTTGCCTCAAGTATCCTGCCTCCAGTCTCCAGCCTCGCCTCACGTCTTCTGCCTCAAGCCTCGCCTCCATCCTCCATACCACCCTCCTGCCTCCAGCCTCGCCTCAAGTCTCCTACCTCCACCCTCCAGCATCGCGTCAAGTCTCCTGCCTCCAGCCTCCAGCCTCGCCTCAAGTATCCTGCCGCCAACCTACAGCCATGCCTCAAGACTCTTGCCTCCAGTCTGCAGCCTCGCCTCAAGTCGCTTGCCTCCAACCTCCAGCCTCGCCTCAAGTCTCTTGCCTCCACTCTCCAGCCTCGCCTCAATTCTCCTTCCTCCAGTTCAGCCTCGCGTCAAGTCTTCTTCCTTCAACCTCCAGCCTAGCGTCAAGTCTCCAGCCTTCTGCCTCCAGCCTTGCCTCAAGACTCCTGCCTCCAGCCTCCACCCACGCCTTGTCTCCTGTGTCCAGCCTGCATCCTCGCCTCAAGTCTGCTGCCTAAAACTTACAGCTTCGACTCAAATATCCTGCCTCCAGCCTCCAGCCTTGCCTCAAGTCTCCTGCCGCCAGCCTCCAGCCTCGCCTCAAGTCTCCTGCCGCCAGCCTGCAGCCTCGTGTCATGTCTCCTGCCTCCAGTCTCCAGCCTCGCCTCAAGTCTCTTCTCTCAAGCCTCCACATCACCTCAACTCTCCTATCTGCAGCCTCCAGCCTCGCCTCACGTCTTCTGCCTCCAGCCTCGCCTAAAGCCTCCCTTCCAGCCTCCTGCCTCCAGCCTCTCCTCAAGTCTCCTGCAACCAGATTCCGGCCTCGCCTCAAGACTCTTGTCTCCAGACTCCAGCCTCGCCTTAACTCTCCTGACTCCAGCCTCCAGGCTCGCATCAAGTCTCCTGCCTACAGCCACCAACCTCGCATCAACTCCCCTGCCTCCAGCCTCCAGCATCGCCTCCAGTCTCACCTCCAGCCGCCTACCACCTGCGTCCTGCCTCCAGCCTCCAGCCTCCTTCCTTCAGCCTCCAGTCACGCCTCAGTTCTCCTTCCTCCAGCCTTCAGCCTCGCATCAAGTCTCCTTCCTCCAGTCTCCAGCCTTGCCTCAAGTCTCCTGCTGCAAGCCTCCAGCCTCCCCTCAAGTCCCCTGCCTCCAGCCGCCGGCCAAACCTCAAGCCTCCTGCCTCCAACCTATAACATCTCCTCCAGTCTCTTGCCTCCAGCCTCCAGACTCACCTCAACTCTCCTGCCGCCAGCCTGCAGCCTCGTGTCATGTCTCCTGCCTCCAGTCTCCAGCCTCGCCTCAAGTCTCTTCTCTCAAGCCTCCACATCACCTCAACTCTCCTATCTGCAGCCTCCAGCCTCGCCTCACGTCTTCTGCCTCCAGCCTCGCCTAAAGCCTCCCTTCCAGCCTCCTGCCTCCAGCCTCTCCTCAAGTCTCCTGCCACCAGATTCCGGCCTCGCCTCAAGACTCTTGTCTCCGGACTCCAGCCTCGCCTCAACTCTCCTGACTCCAGCCTCCAGGCTCGCATCAAGTCTCCTGCCTACAGCCACCAACCTCGCATCAACTCCCCTGCCTCCAGCCTCCAGCATCGCCTCCAGTCTCACCTCCAGCCGCCTACCACCTGCGTCCTGCCTCCAGCCTCCAGCCTCCTTCCTTCAGCCTCCAGTCACGCCTCAGTTCACCTTCCTCCAGCCTTCAGCCTCGCATCAAGTCTCCTTCCTCCAGTCTCCAGCCTTGCCTCAAGTCTCCTGCTGCAAGCCTCCAGCCTCGCCACAAGTCTCCTGCCTCCAGCCTCCAGCCTCGCCTCAAGTCTCCTGCCTCCATCCTCCACCCTTGCATCAACTCCCCTGCCTCCAGCCTCCAGCATCGCCGCAGTCTCGCCTCCAGCCTCCTACCACCTGCATCCTGCCTCCAGCCTCCAGCCTCCAGCCTCCTTCCTTCAGCCTCCAGCCTCACCTCAATTCTCCTTCCTCCAGACTTCAGCCTCGCGTCAAGTCTCCTTCCTCCAACCTCCAGCCCAGCGTCAAGTCTCCAGCAGTCAGCCTCCAGCCTCGCCTCAAGACTCCTGCCTCCAGCCTCCACCCATGCCTCAAGTCTACAGTGTCCAGCCTGCAACCTCGCCTCAAGTCTCCTGCCTAAAACTTACAGATTCGACTCAAGTCTCCTGACTCCAGCCTCCAGCCTTGCCTCAAGTCTCCTGCCACCAGCCTCCAGCCTCGCCTCAAGTCTCCTACCTCCAGTCTCCAGCCTCGTGTCAAGTCTCCTGCCTCCAGTCTCCAGCCTAGCCTCAAATCTCTTGCCTCAAGCCTCCAGCATCACCTCAACTCTCCTATCTGCAGCCTCCAGCCTCGCCTCACGTCTTCTGCCTCAAGCCTCGCCTCCATCCTCCATACCACCCTCCTGCCTCCAGCCTCGCCTCAAGTCTCCTGCCTCCAGCCTCCAGCCTTGCCTCAAGTCTCCTGCCTCCAGTCTCCAGCCTCGCCTCACGTCTTCTGCCTCAAGCCTCGCCTCCATCCTCCATACCACCCTCCTGCCTCCAGCCTCGCCTCAAGTCTCCTACCTCCACCCTCCAGCATCGCGTCAAGTCTCCTGCCTCCAGCCTCCAGCCTCGCCTCAAGTATCCTGCCGCCAACCTACAGCCATGCCTCAAGACTCCTGCCTCCAGTCTCCAGCCTCGCCTCAAGTCGCTTGCCTCCAACCTCCAGCCTCGCCTCAAGTCTCTTGCCTCCACTCTCCAGCCTCGCCTCAATTCTCCTTCCTCCAGTTCAGCCTCGCGTCAAGTCTTCTTCCTTCAACCTCCAGCCTAGCGTCAAGTCTCCAGCCTTCTGCCTCCAGCCTTGCCTCAAGACTCCTGCCTCCAGCCTCCACCCACGCCTTGTCTCCTGTGTCCAGCCTGCAGCCTCGCCTCAAGTCTGCTGCCTAAAACTTACAGCTTCGACTCAAATATCCTCCCTTCCAGCCTCCTGCCTCCAGCCTCTCCTCAAGTCTCCTGCCACCAGATTCCGGCCTCGCCTCAAGACTCTTGTCTCCGGACTCCAGCCTCGCCTCAACTCTCCTGACTCCAGCCTCCAGGCTCGCATCAAGTCTCCTGCCTACAGCCACCAACCTCGCATCAACTCCCCTGCCTCCAGCCTCCAGCATCGCCTCCAGTCTCACCTCCAGCCGCCTACCACCTGCGTCCTGCCTCCAGCCTCCAGCCTCCTTCCTTCAGCCTCCAGTCACGCCTCAGTTCTCCTTCCTCCAGCCTTCAGCCTCGCATCAAATCTCCTTCCTCCAGTCTCCAGCCTTGCCTCAAGTCTCCTGCTGCAAGCCTCCAGCCTCGCCACAAGTCTCTTGCCTCCAGCCTCCAGCCTCGCCTCAAGTCTCCTGCCTCCATCCTCCACCCTTGCATCAACTCCCCTGCCTCCAGCCTCCAGCATCGCCGCAGTCTCGCCTCCATCCTCCTACCACCTGCATCCTGCCTCCAGCCTCCAGCCTCCAGCCTCCTTCCTTCAGCCTCCAGCCTCACCTCAATTCTCCTTCCTCCAGACTTCAGCCTCGCGTCAAGTCTTCTTCCTCCAACCTCCAGCCCAGCGTCAAGTCTCCAGCAGTCAGCCTCCAGCCTCGCCTCAAGACTCCTGCCTCCAGCCTCCACCCATGCCTCAAGTCTACAGTGTCCAGCCTGCAACCTCGCCTCAAGTCTCCTGCCTAAAACTTACAGATTCGACTCAAGTCTCCTGACTCCAGCCTCCAGCCTTGCCTCAAGTCTCCTGCCACCAGCCTCCAGCCTCGCCTCAAGTCTCCTACCTCCAGTCTCCAGCCTCGTGTCAAGTCTCCTGCCTCCAGTCTCCAGCCTAGCCTCAAATCTCTTGCCTCAAGCCTCCAGCATCACCTCAACTCTCCTATCTGCAGCCTCCAGCCTCGCCTCATGTCTTCTGCCTCAAGCCTCGCCTCCATCCTCCATACCACCCCCCTGCCTCCAGCCTCGCCTCAAGTCTCCTGTCTCCCGCCTCCAGCCTTGCCTCAAATCTCCTGCCTCCAGTCTCCAGCCTCGCCTCACGTCTTCTGCCTCAATCCTCGCCTCCATCCTCCATACCACCCTCCTGCCTCCAGCCTCGCCTCAAGTCTCCTACCTCCACCCTCCAGCATCGCGTCAAGTCTCCTGCCTCCAGCCTCCAGCCTCGCCTCAAGTATCCTGCCGCCAACCTACAGCCATGCCTCAAGACTCCTGCCTCCAGTCTGCAGCCTCGCCTCAAGTCGCTTGCCTCCAACCTCCAGCCTCGCCTCAAGTCTCTTGCCTCCACTCTCCAGCCTCGCCTCAATTCTCCTTCCTCCAGTTCAGCCTCGCGTCAAGTCTTCTTCCTTCAACCTCCAGCCTAGCGTCAAGTCTCCAGCCTTCTGCCTCCAGCCTTGCCTCAAGAATCCTGCCTCCAGCCTCCACCCACGCCTTGTCTCCTGTGTCCAGCCTGCAGCCTCGCCTCAAGTCTGCTGCCTAAAACTTACAGCTTCGACTCAAATATCCTGCCTCCAGCCTCCAGCCTTGCCTCAAGTCTCCTGCCGCCAGCCTCCAGCCTCGCCTCAAGTCTCCTGCCGCCAGCCTGCAGCCTCGTGTCATGTCTCCTGCCTCCAGTCTCCAGCCTCGCCTCAAGTCTCTTCTCTCTAGCCTCCACATCACCTCAACTCTCCTATCTGCAGCCTCCAGCCTCGCCTCACGTCTTCTGCCTCCAGCCTCGCCTAAAGCCTCCCTTCCAGCCCCCTGCCTCCTGCCTCCAGCCTCGCCTCATTTCTCCTGCCTCCAGCCTCCAGCCTCACCTCAAGACTCTTGCCTCCAGACTCCAGCCTCGCCTCAACTCTCCTGACTCCAGCCTCCAGGCTCGCATCAAGTCTCCTGCCTACAGCCACCAACCTCGCATCAACTCCCCTGCCTCCAGCCTCCAGCATCGCCTCCAGTCTCACCTCCAGCTGCCTACCACCTGCGTTCCAGCCTACTTCCTTCAGCCTCCAGTCACGCCTCAGTTCTCCTTCCTCCAGCCTTCAGCCTCGCATCAAGTCTCCTTCCTCCAGTCTCCAGCCTTGCCTCAAGTCTCCTGCCTCCAGCCTCCAGCCTCCCCTCAAGTCCCCTGCCTCCAGCCGCCGGCCAAACCTCAAGCCTCCTGCCTCCAACCTATAACATCTCCTCCAGTCTCCTGCCTCCAGCCTCCAGACTCACCTCAACTCTCCTGCCTCCAGCCTCCACCCACGCCTTGTCTCCTGTGTCCAGCCTGCAGCCTCGCCTCAAGTCTCCTGCCTAAAACTTACAGCTTCGACTCAAATATCCTGCCTCCATCCTCCAGCCTTGCCTCAAGTCTCCTGCCGACAGACTACAGCCTCACCTCAAGTCTCCTGCTGCCAGCCTCCAGCCTCGTGTCATGTTTCCTGCCTCCAGTCTCAAGCCTCGCCTCAAGTCTCTTGCCTCCAGCGTCCAGCGTCGCCTGGTCTCCTAACTCTAGCCTCCAGCCTCGCCTCAAGTCTCCTGCCCCCAGACTCGCATCAACTCTCCTGCTTCCAGCCTCCAGCCAGCTGCCTCCAGCCTCCTGCCTCCAGCCTCGCCTTAAGTCTCCTGCCTCCAGCCTCCAGCCTCCTACCACCTGCCTCCTGCCTCCAGCCTCCAGGCCCCAGCCTCCTTCCTGAAGCCTCCAGCCTTGCCTCAATTCTCCTTCCTCCAGCCTCCAGCCTCGAGTCAAGCCTCCATCCTCCACCCTCCAGCCTAGCTTCGTCTCCTGCCTACAGCCTCCAGACTTGCCTCAAGTCTCCTGCCTCCAGCCTCCAGACTCGCCTGAAGTCTCCTGCCTCCAGTCTCCAGCCTCGCCTCAAGTCGCTTGCCTCCACCCTCCAGCATCGCGTCAAGTCTCCTGGCTCCAGCCTCCAGCCTCGCCTCAAGTATCCTGCCGCCAGCCTACAGCCATACCTCAAGTCTCCTGCCTCCAGTCTCCAGCCTCGCCAAAAGCATCCCTTGCCTCCACCCTCCAGCCTCGCCTCAAGTCTCTTGCCTCCACTCTCCAGCCTCGCCTCAATTCTCCTTCCTCCAGTTCAGCCTCGCGTCAAGTCTCCTTCCTTCAACCTCCAGCCTAGCGTCAAGTCTCTAGCCTTCTGCCTCCAGCCTTGCCTCAAGACTCCTGCCTCCAGCCTCCACCCACGCCTTGTCTCCTGCGTCCAGCCTGCAGCCTCGCCTCAAGTCTGCTGCCTAAAACTTACAGCTTCAACTCAAATATCCTGCCTCCAGCCTCCAGCCTCGCCTCAAGTCTCCTGCCTCCAGTCTCCAGCCTCGTGTCAAGTCTCCTGCCTCCAGTCTCCAGCCTAGCCTCAAATCTCTTGCCTCAAGCCTCCAGCATCACCTCAACTCTCCTATCTGCAGCCTCCAGCCTCGCCTCACATCTTCTGCCTCAAGCCTCGCCTCCATCCTCCATACCACCCTCCTGCCTCCAGCCTCGCCTCAAGTCTCCTACCTCCACCCTCCAGCATCGCGTCAAGTCTCCTGCCTCCAGCCTCCAGCCTCGCCTCAAGTCTCCTGCCTCCAGCCTCCAGCCTTGCCTCAAGACTCCTGCCTCCAGTCTCCAGCCTCGCCTCAAGTCTCTTGCCTCCAACCTCCAGCCTCGCCTCAAGTCTCTTGCCTCCACTCTCCAGCCTCGCCTCAATTCTCCTTCCTCCAGTTCAGCCTCGCGTCAAGTCTTCTTCCTTCAACCTCCAGCCTAGCGTCAAGTCTCCAGCCTTCTGCCTCCAGCCTTGCCTCAAGACTCCTGCCTCCAGCCTCCACCCTCTCCTTGTCTCCTGTGTCCAGCCTGCAGCCTCGCCTCAAGTCTGCTGCCTAAAACTTACAGCTTCGACTCAAATATCCTGCCTCCAGCCTCCAGCCTTGCCTCAAGTCTCCTGCCGCCAGCCTCCAGCCTCGCCTCAAGTCTCCTGCCGCCAGCCTGCAGCCTCGTGTCATGTCTCCTGCCTCCAGTCTCCAGCCTCGCCTCAAGTCTCTTCTCTCAAGCCTCCACATCACCTCAACTCTCCTATCTGCAACCTCCAGCCTCTCCTCACGTCTTCTGCCTCTAGCCTCGCCTAAAACCTCCCTTCCAGCCTCCTGCCTCCTGCCTCGCCTCAAGTCTCCTGCCTCCAGTCTCCAGCCTCGCCTCAAGACTCTTGCCTCCAGCCTCCAGCCTGGACTCAACTCTCCTGACTCCAGCCTCCAGACTCACCTCAAGCCTTCTGAAACCAGCCTCCAGTATCGCCTCGAGTGTCCTGCCTCCAGCATCCAGCATCACATCAACTCTCCTATCTGCAACCTCCAGCCTCGCCTCACGTCTTCTGCGTCCAGCCTCCAGCCTCCAGCCTCCTTCCTTCAGCCTCCAGTCACGCCTCAGTTCTCCTTCCTCCAGCCTTCAGCCTCGCATCAAGTCTCCTTCCTCCAGTCTCCAGCCTTGCCTCAAGTCTCCTGCTGCAAGCCTCCAGCCTCGCCACAAGTCTCCTGCCTCCAGCCTCCAGCCTCGCCTCAAGTCTCCTGCCTCCAGCCTCCACCCTTGCATCAACTCCCCTGCCTGCAGCCTCCAGCATCGCCGCAGTCTCGCCTCCAGCCTCCTACCACCTGCATCCTGCCTCCAGCCTCCAGCCTCCAGCCTCCTTCCTTCAGCCTCCAGCCTCACCTCAATTCTCCTTCCTCCAGACTTCAGCCTCGCGTCAAGTCTTCTTCCTCCAACCTCCAGCCCAGCGTCAAGTCTCCAGCAGTCAGCCTCCAGCCTCGCCTCAAGACTCCTGCCTCCAGCCTCCACCCATGCCTCAAGTCTACAGTGTCCAGCCTGCAACCTCGCCTCAAGTCTCCTGCCTAAAACTTACAGATTCGACTCAAGTCTCCTGACTCCAGCCTCCAGCCTTGCCTCAAGTCTCCTGCCACCAGCCTCCAGCCTCAAGCCTCCCTTCCAGCCTCCTGCCTCCAGCCTCTCCTCAAGTCTCCTGCCACCAGATTCCGGCCTCGCCTCAAGACTCTTGTCTACAGACTTCAGCCTCGCCTCAACTCTCCTGACTCCAGCCTCCAGGCTCGCATCAAGTCTCCTGCCTACAGCCACCAACCTCGCATCAACTCCCCTGCCTCCAGCCTCCAGCATCGCCTCCAGTCTCACCTCCAGCCGCCTACCACCTGCGTCCTGCCTCCAGCCTCCAGCCTCCTTCCTTCAGCCTCCAGTCACGCCTCAGTTCTACTTCCTCCAGCCTTCAGCCTTGCATCAAGTCTCCTTCCTCCAGTCTCCAGCCTTGCCTCAAGTCTCCTGCTGCAAGCCTCCAGCCTCCCCTCAAGTCCCCTGCCTCCAGCCGCCGGCCAAACCTCAAGCCTCCTGCCTCCAACCTATAACATCTCCTCCAGTCTCCTGCCTCCAGCCTCCAGACTCACCTCAACTCTCCTGCCTCCAGCCTCCACCCACGCCTTGTCTCCTGTGTCCAGCCTGCAGCCTCGCCTCAAGTCTCCTGCCTAAAACTTACAGCTTCGACTCAAATATCCTGCCTCCATCCTCCAGCCTTGCCTCAAGTCTCCTGCCGACAGCCTCCAGCCTCACCTCAAGTCTCCTGCCGCCAGCCTCCAGCCTCGTGTCATGTCTCCTGCCTCCAGTCTCCAGCCTCGCCTCAAGTCTCTTGCCTCCAGCGTCCAGCGTCGCCTGGTCTCCTACCTCCAGCCTCCAGCCTCGCCTCAAGTCTCCTGCCCCCAGACTCGCATCAACTCTCCTGCTTCCAGCCTCCAGCCAGCTGCCTCCAGCCTCCTGCCTCCAGCCTCGCCTTAAGTCTCCTGCCTCCAGCCTCCAGCCTCCCCTCAAGTCCCCTGCCTTCAGCCGCCGGCCAAACCTCAAGCCTCCTGCCTCCAACCTATAACATCTCCTCCAGTCTCCTGCCTCCAGCCTCCAGACTCACTTCAAATCGCCTGCCTCCAGCATCCAGCCTCGCCTCAACAGCTCTGCCTCCAGCCTCCAGCCTCCAGCATCACCTCCAGCCTCCTACCACCTGCCTCCTGCCTCCAGCCTCCAGGCCCCAGCCTCCTTCCTAAAGCCTCCAGCCTTGCCTCAATTCTCCTGCCTCCAGCCTCCAGCCTTGCCTCAAGTCTCCTTCCTCCAGACTCCAGCCTCGCCCAAAGCATCCCTTCCAACCTCCTGCCTCCAGCGTCGCCTCAAGTCTCCTGCCTCCAGCCTCCAGACTCGCCTCGTCTCCTGCTTCCAGCCTCCAGCCTTGCCTCAAGTCTCCTGCCTCCAGTCTCCAGCCTCGCCTCAAGTCGCTTGCCTCCACCCTCCAGCATCGCGTCAAGTCTCCTGGCTCCAGCCTCCAGCCTCGCCTCAAGTATCCTGCCGCCAGCCTACAGCCATACCTCAAGCCTCCTGCCTGCAGTCTCCAGCCTCGCCTCAAGTCGCTTGCCTCCACCCTCCAGCCTCGCCTCAAGTCTCTTGCCTCCACCCTCCAGCCTCGCCTCAAGTCTCCTGCCTCCAGCCTCCAGCCTCGCCTCAAGTCTCCTTCCTTCAACCTCCAGCCTAGCGTCAAGTCTCTAGCCTTCTGCCTCCAGCCTTGCCTCAAGACTCCTGCCTCCAGCCTCCACCCACGCCTTGTCTCCTGCGTCCAGCCTGCAGCCTCGCCTCAAGTCTGCTGCCTAAAACTTACAGCTTCGACTCAAATATCCTGCCTCCAGCCTCCAGACTCGCCTCAAGTCTCCTACCTCCAGTCTCCAGCCTCGTGTCAAGTCTCCTGCCTCCAGTCTCCAGCCTAGCCTCAAATCTCTTGCCTCAAGCCTCCAGCATCACCTCAACTCTCCTATCTGCAGCCTCCAGCCTCGCCTCACGTCTTCTGCCTCAAGCCTCGCCTCCATCCTCCATACCAGCCTCCTGCCTCCAGCCTCGCCTCAAGTCTCCTACCTCCACCCTCCAGCATCGCGTCAAGTCTCCTGCCTCCAGCCTCCAGCCTCGCCTCAAGTATCCTGCCGCCAACCTTACAGCTTCGACTCAAATATCCTGCCTCCAGCCTCCAGCCTTGCCTCAAGTCTCCTGCCGCCAGCCTCCAGCCTCGCCTCAAGTCTCCTGCCGCCAGCCTGCAGCCTCGTGTCATGTCTCCTGCCTCCAGTCTCCAGCCTCGCCTCAAGTCTCTTCTCTCAAGCCTCCACATCACCTCAACTCTCCTATCTGCAGCCTCCAGCCTCGCCTCACGTCTTCTGCCTCCAGCCTCGCCTAAAGCCTCCCTTCCAGCCTCCTGCCTCCAGCCTCTCCTCAAGTCTCCTGCCACCAGATTCCGGCCTCGCCTCAAGACTCTTGTCTCCGGACTCCAGCCTCGCCTCAACTCTCCTGACTCCAGCCTCCAGGCTCGCATCAAGTCTCCTGCCTACAGCCACCAACCTCGCATCAACTCCCCTGCCTCCAGCCTCCAGCATCGCCTCCAGTCTCACCTCCAGCCGCCTACCACCTGCGTCCTGCCTCCAGCCTCCAGCCTCCTTCCTTCAGCCTCCAGTCACGCCTCAGTTCTCCTTCCTCCAGCCTTCAGCCTCGCATCAAGTCTCCTTCCTCCAGTCTCCAGCCTTGCCTCAAGTCTCCTGCTGCAAGCCTCCAGCCTCGCCACAAGTCTCCTGCCTCCAGCCTCCAGCCTCGCCTCAAGTCTCCTGCCTCCATCCTCCACCCTTGCATCAACTCCCCTGCCTCCAGCCTCCAGCATCGCCGCAGTCTCGCCTCCAGCCTCCTACCACCTGCATCCTGCCTCCAGCCTCCAGCCTCCAGCCTCCTTCCTTCAGCCTCCAGCCTCACCTCAATTCTCCTTCCTCCAGACTTCAGCCTCACCTCAATTCTCCTTCCTCCAACCTCCAGCCCAGCGTCAAGTCTCCAGCAGTCAGCCTCCAGCCTCGCCTCAAGACTCCTGCCTCCAGCCTCCACCCATGCCTCAAGTCTACAGTGTCCAGCCTGCAACCTCGCCTCAAGTCTCCTGCCTAAAACTTACAGATTCGACTCAAGTCTCCTGACTCCAGCCTCCAGCCTTGCCTCAAGTCTCCTGCCACCAGCCTCCAGCCTCGCCTCAAGTCTCCTACCACCAGTCTCCAGCCTCGTGTCAAGTCTCCTGCCTCCAGTCTCCAGCCTAGCCTCAAATCTCTTGCCTCAAGCCTCCAGCATCACCTCAACTCTCCTATCTGCAGCCTCCAGCCTCGCCTCACGTCTTCTGCCTCAAGCCTCGCCTCCATCCTCCATACCACCCTCCTGCCTCCAGCCTCGCCTCAAGTCTCCTGCCTCCAGCCTCCAGCCTTGCCTCAAGTCTCCTGCCTCCAGTCTCCAGCCTCGCCTCAAGTCGCTTGCCTCCACCCTCCAGCATCGCCTCAAGTCTCCTGCCTCCAGCCTCCAGCCTCGCCTCAAGTATCCTGCTGCCAACCTACAGCCATGCCTCAAGTCTCCTGCCTCCAGTCTCCAGCCTCGCCTCAAGTCACTTGCCTCCACCCTCCAGCATCGCCTCAAGTCTCTTGCCTCCACTCTTCAGCCTCGCCTCAATTCTCCTTCCTCCAGTTCAGCCTCGCGTCAAGTCTCCTTCCTTCAACCTCCAGCCTAGCGTCAAGTCTCCAGCCTTCTGCCTCCAGCCATGCCTCAAGACTCCTGCCTCCAGCCTCCACCCACGCCTTGTCTCCTGTGTCCAGCCTGCAGCCTCACCTCAAGTCTGCTGCCTAAAACTTACAGCTTCGACTCAAATATCCTGCCTCCAGCCTCCAGCCTTGCCTCAAGTCTCCTGCCTCCAGCCTCCAGCCTCGCCTCAAGTCTCCTGCTGCCAGCCTGCAGCCTCGTGTCATGTCTCCTGCCTCCAGTCTCCAGCCACGCCTCAAGTCTCTTCTCTCAAGCCTCCACATCACCTCAACTCTCCTATCTGCAGCCTCCAGCCTCGCCTCATGTCTTCTGCCTCTAGCCTCGCCTAAAACCTCCCTTCCAGCCTCCTACCTCCTGCCTCCTGCGTCGCCTGAAGTCTCCTGCCTCCAGACTCCAGCCTCGCCTCAAGTCTCCTGCCTCCAGCCTCCAGCCTCGCCTCAACTCTCCTGCCTCCAGCCTCCAGGCTCGCATCAAGTCTCCTGCCTACAGCCACCAACCTCGCATCAACTCCCCTGCCTCCAGCCTCCAGCATCGCCTCCAGTCTCACCTCCAGCCGCCTACCACCTGCGTCCTGCCTCCAGCCTCCAGCCTCCTTCCTTCAGCCTCCAGTCACGCCTCAGTTCTACTTCCTCCAGCCTTCAGCCTTGCATCAAGTCTCCTTCCTCCAGTCTCCAGCCTTGCCTCAAGTCTCCTGCTGCAAGCCTCCAGCCTCCCCTCAAGTCCCCTGCCTCCAGCCGCCGGCCAAACCTCAAGCCTCCTGCCTCCAACCTATAACATCTCCTCCAGTCTCCTGCCTCCAGCCTCCAGACTCACCTCAACTCTCCTGCCTCCAGCCTCCACCCACGCCTTGTCTCCTGTGTCCAGCCTGCAGCCTCGCCTCAAGTCTCCTGCCTAAAACTTACAGCTTCGACTCAAATATCCTGCCTCCATCCTCCAGCCTTGCCTCAAGTCTCCTGCCTCCAGCCTCCAGCCTCGCCTCAAGTCTCCTGCCGCCAGCCTCCAGCCTTGCCTCATCTCCTGCCTCCAGTCTCCAGACTCGCCTCAAGTCTCCTGACTCCAGTCTCCAGCATCGCCTCGAGTGTCCTGCCTCCAGCCTCCAGCATCACCTCAACTCTACTATCTGCAGCCTCCAGCCTCGCCTCACGTCTTCTGCCTCTAGCCTCGCCTCCATCCTCCATACCAGCCTCCTGCCTCCAGCCTCGCCTCAAGTCTCCTGCCTCCACCCTCCAGCCTCACCTCAACTCTCCTGCCTCCAGCCTCCAGCCTCGCCTCAAGTATCCTGCCGCCAACCTACAGCCATGCCTCAAGACTCCTGCCTCCAGTCTCCAGCCTCGCCTCAAGTCGCTTGCCTCCAACCTCCAGCCTCGCCTCAAGTCTCTTGCCTCCACTCTCCAGCCTCGCCTGAAGTCTCCTACCTTCAGCCTCCAGCCTCGCCTGCAGCCTCACTTCCAGCCTTCTGCCTTCAGCCTCGCCTCAAGTCTGCTGCCTCCAGCCTCCAGCCTCGCCTGAAGACTCCTGCCTCCAGCCTCCACCCACGCCTTGTCTCCTGTGTCCAGCCTGCAGCCTCGCCTCAAGTCTGCTGCCTAAAACTTACAGCTTCGACTCAAATATCCTGCCTCCAGCCTCCAGCCTTGCCTCAAGACTCCTGCCGCCAGCCTCCAGCCTCGCCTCAAGTCTCCTGCCGCCAGCCTGCAGCCTCGCCTCAAGTCTCCTGCCTCCAGCCTCCAGCATCGCCTCAAGTCTCCTGCCTCCAGCCTCCAGCATCACCTCAACTCTCCTATCTGCAGCCTCCAGCCTCGCCTCACGTCTTCTGCCTCCAGCCTCGCCTAAAGCCTCCCTTCCAGCCTCCTGCCTCCAGCCTCTCCTCAAGTCTCCTGCCACCAGATTCCGGCCTCGCCTCAAGACTCTTGTCTCCGGACTCCAGCCTCGCCTCAACTCTCCTGCCTCCAGCCTCCAGACTCGCCTCAAGTCTCCTGCCTCCAGCCACCAACCCCGCATCAACTCTCCTGCCTCCAGCCTCCAGCATCGCCTCCAGTCTCACCTCCAGCCGCCTACCACCTGCGTCCTGCCTCCAGCCTCCAGCCTCCTTCCTTCAGCCTCGTCACGCCTCAGTTCTCCTTCCTCCAGCCTTCAGCCTCGCATCAAGTCTCCTTCCTCCAGTCTCCAGCTTTGCATCAAGTATCCTGCTGCCAACCTCCAGCCTCGCCACAAGTCTCCTGCCTCCAGCCTCCAGCCTCGCCTCAAGTCTCCTGCCTCCAGCGTCCAGCCTTGCCTCATCTCCTGCCTCCAGTCTCCAGCCTCGCCTGAAGATTCCTGCCTCCAGCCTCCACCCTCTCCACAATTCTCCTGCCTCCAGCCTCCAGCTTCGCTTCAGGTCTCCTGCGTCCTGCCTCTAGCCTCGCCTGAAGTCTCCTGCCTCCAGTCTCCAGCCTCGCCTCAACTCTCTTGCCTCCAGCCTCCAGCCTCACCTCAAGTCTCCTGCATCCAGCCTCCAACCTCGCCTCTAGTCTCCTGCATCCAGCCTCCAGCCATCGCCTCAAGTCTCCTGCCTCCAGCCTCCAGCCTCGCCTCAAGTCTCCTGCCTAAAACTTACAGATTCGCCTCAAGTCTCCTGACTCCAGCCTCCAGTCTTGCCTCAAGTCTCCTGCCTCCAGCCTCCAGCCTCGCCTCAAGTCTCCTACCTCCAGTCTCCAGCCTCGTGTCAAGTCTCCTGCCTCCAGTCTCCAGCCTCGCCTCAAATCTCTTGCCTCCAGCCTCCAGCCTCACCTCAACTCTACTATCTGCAGCCTCCAGCCTCGCCTCAAGTCTTCTGCCTCCATTCTCCAGCCTCGCCTCAAGTCATCTTTCCTTCCAGCCTCCTGCCTCCAGCCTCGCCTCAAGTCTCCTGCCTCCAGCCTCCAGCCTTGCCTCAAGTCTCCTGCCTCCAGTCTCCAGCCTCGCCTCAAGTCGCCTGCCTCCACCCTCCAGCATCGCCTCAAGTCTCCTGCCTCCAGCCTCCAGCCTCGCCTCAAGTATCCTGCTGCCAACCTACAGCCATGCCTCAAGTCTCCTGCCTCCAGTTTCCAGCCTCGCCTCAAGTCTCCTGCCTCCAGCCTCCAGCATCGCCTCAAGTCTCCTGCCGCCAGCCTCCAGCCTCCCCTGGAGTCTCTTGCCTCTGACATTCACGCTCGACTCAAGTCTCCTGCGTCCACCCTCCAGCTTCGCCTCAGGTGTCCTGCCTCCAGCCTCCAGCCTCACAGCAAGTCTCCTGTCACCAGCCTCAAGCCTCCACCCTCACAGCAAGTCTCCTGCCTCCAGCCTCCAGCCTCGCCTCAAGTCTGCTGCCTAAAATTTACAGCTTCGACTCAAATATCCTGCCTCCAGCCTCCAGCCTTGCCTCAAGTCTCCTGCCGCCAGCCTCCAGCCTCGCCTCAAGTCTCCTGCCGCCAGCCTGCAGCCTCGTGTCATGTCTCCTGCCTCCAGTCTCCAGCCTCGCCTCAAGTCTCTTCTCTCAAGCCTCCACATCACCTCAACTCTCCTATCTGCAGCCTCCAGCCTCGCCTCACGTCTTCTGCATCCAGCCTCGCCTAAAGCCTCCCTTCCAGCCTCCTGCCTCCAGCCTCTCCTCAAGTCTCCTGCCACCAGATTCCGGCCTCGCCTCAAGACTCTTGTCTCCAGACTCCAGCCTCGCCTCAACTCTCCTGCCTCCAGCCTTCAGCCTCGCATCAAGTCTCCTGCCTACAGCCACCAACCTCGCATCAACTCCCCTGCCTCCAGCCTCCAGCATCGCCTCCAGTCTCACCTCCAGCCGCCTACCACCTGCGTCCTGCCTCCAGCCTCCAGCCTCCTTCCTTCAGCCTCCAGTCACGCCTCAATTCTCCTTCCTCCAGCCTTCAGCCTCGCATCAAGTCTCCTTCCTCCAGTCTCCAGCCTTGCCTCAAGTCTCCTGCTGCAAGCCTCCAGCCTCGCCACAAGTCTCCTGCCTCCAGCCTCCAGCCTCCAGCCTCGCCTCAAGTCTCCTGCCTCCATCCTCCACCCTTGCATCAACTCCCCTGCCTCCAGCCTCCAGCATCGCCTGCAGTCTCGCCTCCAGCCTCCTACCACCTGCGTCCTGCCTCCAGCCTCCAGCCTCCAGCCTCCTTCCTTCAGCCTCCAGCCTCACCTCAATTCTCCTTCCTCCAGACTTCAGCCTCACGTCAAGTCTCCTTCCTCCAACCTCCAGCCCAGCGTCAAGTCTCCAGCAGTCAGCCTCCAGCCTCGCCTCAAGACTCCTGCCTCCAGCCTCCACCCATGCCTCAAGTCTACAGTGTCCAGCCTGCAACCTCGCCTCAAGTCTCCTGCCTAAAACTTACAGATTCGACTCAAGTCTCCCGACTCCAGCCTCCAGCCTTGCCTCAAGTCTCCTGCCACCAGACTCCAGCCTCGCCTCAAGTCTCCTACCTCCAGTCTCCAGCCTCGTGTCAAGTCTCCTGCCTCCAGTCTCCAGCCTAGCCTCAAATCTCTTGCCTCAAGCCTCCAGCATCACCTCAACTCTCCTATCTGCAGCCTCCAGCCTCGCCTCACGTCTTCTGCCTCAAGCCTCGCCTCCATCCTCCATACCACCCTCCTGCCTCCAGCCTCGCCTCAAGTCTCCTGCCTC
This sequence comes from Mobula hypostoma, assembly GCF_963921235.1. Lineage (NCBI taxonomy): Eukaryota > Metazoa > Chordata > Chondrichthyes > Myliobatiformes > Myliobatidae > Mobula > Mobula hypostoma. Next base: position 54,798,857 of record NC_086128.1, on the reverse strand, counting down.
CAGCCTCGCCTCAAGTCTCCTGCCCCCAGACTCGCATCAACTCTCCTGCTTCCAGCCTCCAGCCAGCTGCCTCCAGCCTCCTGCCTCCAGCCTCGCCTTAAGTCTCCTGCCTCCAGCCTCCAGCCTCCCCTCAAGTCCCCTGCCTCCAGCCGCCGGCCAAACCTCAAGCCTCCTGCCTCCAACCTATAACATCTCCTCCAGTCTCCTGCCTCCAGCCTCCAGACTCACTTCAAATCGCCTGCCTCCAGCATCCAGCCTCGCCTCAACGGCCCTGCCTCCAGCCTCCAGCCTCCTACCACCTGCCTCCTGCCTCCAGCCTCCAGGCCCCAGCCTCCTTCCTAAAGCCTCCAGCCTTGCCTCAGTTCTCCTTCCTCCAGCCTCCAGCCTCGCGTCAAGCCTCCTTCCTCCACCCTCCAGCCTAGCTTCGTCTCCTGCCTACAGCCTCCAGCCTTGCCTCAAGTCTCCTGCCTCCAGCCTGCAGACTCGCCTCGTCTCCTGCCTCCAGCCTCCAGCATCGCCTCAAGTCTCGTGCCTCCAACCTCCAGCCTCGCCTCAAGACTCCTGCCTCCAGCCTCCACCCTCACAGCAAGTCTCCTGTCACCAGCCTCCAGCCTCCACCCTCACAGCAAGTCTCCTGTCACCAGCCTCCAGCCTCCACCCTCACAGCAAGTCTCCTGCCTCCAGCCTCCAGCCTCGCCTCAAGTCTCCTGCCTCCAGCCACCAGCCTTGCCTGAAGTCTCCTGCCTCCAGTCTCCAGCCTCACCTCAACTCTCCTGCCTCCAGCCTCCAGCATCGCCTCAAGTCTCGTGCCTCCAACCTCCAGCCTCGCCTCAAGACTCCTGCCTCCAGCCTCCACCCTCACAGCAAGTCTCCTGTCACCAGCCTCCAGCCTACACCCTCACAGCAAGTCTCCTGCCTCCAGCCTCCAGCCTCGCCTCAAGTCTCCTGCCTCCAGCCACCAGCCTTGCCTGAAGTCTCCTGCCTCCAGTCTCCAGCCTCCACCCACGCCTTGTCTCCTGTGTCCAGCCTGCAGCCTCGCCTCAAGTCTCCTGCCTAAAACTTACAGCTTCGACTCAAATATCCTGCCTCCATCCTCCAGCCTTGCCTCAAGTCTCCTGCCGACAGCCTCCAGCCTCACCTCAAGTCTCCTGCCTCCAGTCTCCAGCCCCGCCTCAAGTCTCTTTCCTCCAGCGTCCAGCGTCGCCTGGTCTCCTACCTCCAGCCTCCAGCCTCGCCTCAAATCTCCTGCCTCCAGCATTCCCTTGAGTCTCCTGCCTACAGCCTCCAACCTTGCCTTGAGTCCCTTGCCTCCAGTCTCCAGCCTCGCCTCAACACTCCTGCCTCCAGCCTCCAGCCTCGCCTCAAGTCTCCTTCCTCCAGTCTCCAGCCTCGCCTCAAGTCGCTTGCCTCCACCCTCCAGCCTCGCCTCAAGTCTCCTGCCTCCAGCCTCCAGCCTCGCCTCAATTCTCCTTCCTCCAGTTCAGCCTCGCGTCAAGTCTCCTTCCTTCAACCTCCAGCCTAGCGTCAAGTCTCTAGCCTTCTGCCTCCAGCCTTGCCTCAAGACTCCTGCCTCCAGCCTCCACCCACGCCTTGTCTCCTGTGTCCAGCCTGCAGCCTCGCCTCAAGTCTGCTGCCTAAAACTTACAGCTTCGACTCAAATATCCTGCCTCCAGCCTCCAGCCTTGCCTCAAGTCTCCTGCCACCCGTCTCCAGCTTCGCCTCAAGTCTCTTGTCTCAAGCCTCCACATCACCTCAACTCTCCTATCTGCAGCCTCCAGCCTCGCCTCACGTCTTCTGCCTCCAGGCTCGCCTAAAGCCTCCCTTCCAGCCTCCTGCCTCCAGCCTCACCTCAAGTCTCCTGCCACCAGATTCCGGCCTCGCCTCAAGACTCTTGTCTCCAGACTCCAGCCTCGCCTCAACTCTCCTGCCTCCAGCCTCCAGGCTCGCATCAAGTCTCCTGCCTACAGCCTCCAACCTAGCATCAACTCCCCTGCCTCCAGCCTCCAGCATCGCCTCCAGTCTCACCTCCAGCCGCCTACCACCTGCGTCCTGCCTCCAGCCTCCAGCCTCCTTCCTTCAGCCTCCAGTCACGCCTCAGTTCTCCTTCCTCCAGTCTCCAGCCTTGCCTCAAGTCTCCTGCTGCAAGCCTCCAGCCTCGCCACAAGTCTCCTGCCTCCAGCCTCCAGCCTCCATCCTCGCCTCGTCTCCTGCCTCCATCCTCCACCCTTGCATCAACTCCCCTGCCTCCAGCCTCCAGCATCGCCGCAGTCTCGCCTCCAGCCTCCTACCACCTGCGTCCTGCCTCCAGCCTCCAGCCTCTTTCCTTCAGCCTCCAGCCTCACCTCAATTCTCCTTCCTCCAGACTTCAGCCTCACGTCAAGTCTCCTTCCTCCAACCTCCAGCCCAGTGTCAAGTCTCCAGCAGTCAGCCTCCAGCCTCGCCTCAAGACTCCTGCCTCCAGCCTCCACCCATGCCTCAAGTCTACAGTGTCCAGCCTGCAACCTCGCCTCAAGTCTCCTGCCTAAAACTTACAGATTCGACTCAAGTCTCCTGACTCCAGCCTCCAGCCTTGCCTCAAGTCTCCTGCCACCAGCCTCCAGCCTCGCCTCAAGTCTCCTACCTCCAGTCTCCAGCCTCACCTCAAGTCTCCTGCCTCCAGCCTCCAGCCTTGCCTCAAGTTTCCTGCCTCCAGTCTCCAGCCTCGCCTCAAGTCGCTTGCCTCCACCCTCCAGCATCGCGTCAAGTCTCCTGCCTCCAGCCTCCAGCCTCGCCTCAAGTATCCTGCCGCCAACCTACAGCCATGCCTCAAGTCTCCTGCCTCCAGTCTCCAGCCTCGCCTCAAGTCGCTTGCCTCCACCCTCCAGCCTCGCCTCAAGTCTCTTGCCTCCACTCTTCAGCCTCGCCTCAATTCTCCTTCCTCCAGTTCAGCCTCGCGTCAAGTCTCCTTCCTTCAACCTCCAGCCTAGCGTCAAGTCTCCAGCCTTCTGCCTCCAGCCATGCCTCAAGACTCCTGCCTCCAGCCTCCACCCACGCCTTGTCTCCTGTGTCCAGCCTGCAGCCTCACCTCAAGTCTGCTGCCTAAAACTTACAGCTTCGACTCAAATATCCTGCCTCCAGCCTCCAGCCTTGCCTCAAGTCTCCTGCCTCCAGCCTCCAGCCTCGCCTCAAGTCTCCTGCTGCCAGCCTGCAGCCTCGTGTCATGTCTCCTGCCTCCAGTCTCCAGCCACGCCTCAAGTCTCTTCTCTCAAGCCTCCACATCACCTCAACTCTCCTATCTGCAGCCTCCAGCCTCGCCTCATGTCTTCTGCCTCCAGCCTCGCCTAAAGCCTCCCTTCCAGCCTCCTGCCTCCAGCCTCTCCTCAAGTCTCCTGCCACCAGATTCCGGCCTCGCCTCAAGACTCTTGTCTCCAGACTCCAGCCTCGCCTCAACTCTCCTGCCTCCAGCCTCCAGGCTCGCATCAAGTCTCCTGCCTACAGCCACCAACCTCGCATCAACTCCCCTGCCTCCAGCCTCCAGCATCGCCTCCAGTCTCACCTCCAGCCGCCTACCACCTGCGTCCTGCCTCCAGCCTCCAGCCTCCTTCCTTCAGCCTCCAGTCACGCCTCAATTCTCCTTCCTCCAGCCTTCAGCCTCGCATCAAGTCTCCTTCCTCCAGTCTCCAGCCTTGCCTCAAGTCTCCTGCTGCAAGCCTCCAGCCTCGCCACAAGTCTCCTGCCTCCAGCCTCCAGCCTCCAGCCTCGCCTCAAGTCTCCTGCCTCCATCCTCCACCCTTGCATCAACTCCCCTGCCTCCAGCCTCCAGCATCGCCTGCAGTCTCGCCTCCAGCCTCCTACCACCTGCGTCCTGCCTCCAGTCTCCAGCCTCCAGCCTCCTTCCTTCAGCCTCCAGCCTCACCTCAATTCTCCTTCCTCCAGACTTCAGCCTCACGTCAAGTCTCCTTCCTCCAACCTCCAGCCCAGCGTCAAGTCTCCAGCAGTCAGCCTCCAGCCTCGCCTCAAGACTCCTGCCTCCAGCCTCCACCCATGCCTCAAGTCTACAGTGTCCAGCCTGCAGCCTCGCCTCAAGTCTGCTGCCTAAAACTTACAGCTTCTACTCAAATATCCTGCCTCCATCCTCCAGCCTTGCCTCAAGTCTCCTGCCTCCAGCCTCCAGCCTCGCCTCAAGTCTCCTGCCGCCAGCCTGCAGCCTCGTGTCATGTCTCCTGCCTCCAGTCTCCAGCCTCGCCTCAAGTCTCTTCTCTCAAGCCTCCACATCACCTCAACTCTCCTATCTGCAGCCTCCAGCCTCGCCTCACATCTTCTGCCTCCAGCTTCGCCTAAAGCCTCCCTTCCAGCCTCCTGCCTCCAGCCTCTCCTCAAGTCTCCTGCCACCAGATTCCGGCCTCGCCTCAAGACTCTTGTCTCCAGTCTCCAGCCTCGCCTCAACTCTCCTGACTCCAGCCTCCAGGCTCGCATCAAGTCTCCTGCCTACAGCCACCAACCTCGCATCAACTCCCCTGCCTCCAGCCTCCAGCATCGCCTCCAGTCTCACCTCCAGCCGCCTACCACCTGCGTCCTGCCTCCAGCCTCCAGCCTCCTTCCTTCAGCCTCCAGTCACGCCTCAATTCTCCTTCCTCCAGCCTTCAGCCTCGCATCAAGTCTCCTTCCTCCAGTCTCCAGCCTTGCCTCAAGTCTCCTGTTGCAAGCCTCCAGCCTCGCCACAAGTCTCCTGTCTCCAGCCTCCAGCCTCCAGCATCGCCTCAGGTCTCCTGCCTCCATCCTCCACCCTTGCATCAACTCCCCTGCCTCCAGCCTCCAGCATCGCCTGCAGTCTCGCCTCCAGCCTCCTACCACCTGCGTCCTGCCTCCAGCCTCCAGCCTCCAGCCTCCTTCCTTCAGCCTCCAGCCTCACCTCAATTCTCCTTCCTCCAGACTTCAGCCTCACGTCAAGTCTCCTTCCTCCAACCTCCAGCCCAGCGTCAAGTCTCCAGCAGTCAGCCTCCAGCCTCGCCTCAAGACTCCTGCCTCCAGCCTCCACCCATGCCTCAAGTCTACAGTGTCCAGCCTGCAACCTCGCCTCAAGTCTCCTGCCTAAAACTTACAGATTCGACTCAAGTCTCCCGACTCCAGCCTCCAGCCTTGCCTCAAGTCTCCTGCCACCAGCCTCCAGCCTCGCCTCAAGTCTCCTACCTCCAGTCTCCAGCCTCGTGTCAAGTCTCCTGCCTCCAGTCTCCAGCCTAGCCTCAAATCTCTTGCCTCATGCCTCCAGCATCACCTCAACTCTCCTATCTGCAGCCTCCAGCCTCGCCTCACGTCTTCTGCCTCAAGCCTCGCCTCCATCCTCCATACCACCCTCCTGCCTCCAGCCTCGCCTCAAGTCTCCTGCCCCCAGACTCGCATTAACTCTCCTGCTTCCAGCCTCCAGCCAGCTGCCTCCAGCCTCCTGCCTCCAGCCTCGCCTTAAGTCTCCTGCCTCCAGCCTCCAGCCTCCCCTCAAGTCCCCTGCCTCCAGCCGCCGGCCAAACCTCAAGCCTCCTGCCTCCAACCTATAACATCTCCTCCAGTCTCCTGCCTCCAGCCTCCAGACTCACCTCAACTCTCCTTCCTCCAGACTTCAGCCTCGCGTCAAGTCTCCTTCCTCCAACCTCCAGCCCAGTGTCAAGTCTCCAGCAGTCAGCCTCCAGCCTCGCCTCAAGACTCCTGCCTCCAGCCTCCACCCATGCCTCAAGTCTACAGTGTCCAGCCTGCAACCTCGCCTCAAGTCTCCTGCCTAAAACTTACAGATTCGACTCAAGTCTCCTGCCTCCAGCCTCCAGCCTTGCCTCAAGTCTCCTGCCTCCAGCCTCCAGCCTCGCCTCAAGTCTCCTGCCTCCATCCTCCAGCCTCGCCTCAAGTCTCCTGCCTCCAGCCTCCAGCCTTGCCTCAAGTTTCCTGCCTCCAGTCTCCAGCCTCGCCTCAAGTCGCTTGCCTCCACCCTCCAGCATCGCGTCAAGTCTCCTGCCTCCAGCCTCCAGCCTCGCCTCAAGTATCCTGCCGCCAACCTACAGCCATGCCTCAAGTCTCCTGCCTCCAGTCTCCAGCCTCGCCTCAAGTCGCTTGCCTCCACCCTCCAGCCTCGCCTCAAGTCTCTTACCTCCACTCTCCAGCCTCGCCTCAATTCTCCTGCCACCAGCCTCCAGCCTCCACCCTCACAGCAAGTATCCTGCCTCCAACCTCCAGCCTCGCCTCAAGTCTCCTGCCTCCAGCCTCCAGCCTTGCCTCAAGACTCCTGCCTCCAGTCTCCAGCCTCCACCCACGCCTTGTCTCCTGTGTCCAGCCTGCAGCCTCGCCTCAAGTCTGCTGCCTAAAACTTACAGCTTCTACTCAAATATCCTGCCTCCAGCCTCCAGCCTTGCCTCAAGTCTCCTGCCTCCAGCCTCCAGCCTCGCCTCAAGTCTCCTGCCGCCAGCCTCCAGCCTCGTGTCATGTCTCCTGCCTCCAGTCTCCAGCCTCGCCTCAAGTCTCTTGCCTCAAGCCTCCAGCATCACCTCAACTCTACTATCTGCAGCCTCCAGCCTCGCCTCACATCTTCTGCCTCTAGCCTCGCCTAAAACCTCCCTTCCAGCCTCCTACCTCCTGCCTCTCCTCAAGTCTCCTGCCACCAGATTCCGGCCTCGCCTCAAGACTCTTGTCTCCAGTCTCCAGCCTCGCCTCAACTCTCCTGACTCCAGCCTCCAGGCTCGCATCAAGTCTCCTGCCTACAGCCACCAACCTCGCATCAACTCCCCTGCCTCCAGCGTCCAGCATCGCCTCCAGTCTCACCTCCAGCCGCCTACCACCTGCGTCCTGCCTCCAGCCTCCAGCCTCCTTCCTTCAGCCTCCAGTCACGCCTCAATTCTCCTTCCTCCAGCCTTCAGCCTCGCATCAAGTCTCCTTCCTCCAGTCTCCAGCCTTGCCTCAAGTCTCCTGCTGCAAGCCTCCAGCCTCGCCACAAGTCTCCTGTCTCCAGCCTCCAGCCTCCAGCATCGCCTCCAGTCTCACCTCCAGCCGCCTACCACCTGCGTCCTGCCTCCAGCCTCCAGCCTCCTTCCTTCAGCCTCCAGCCTCACCTCAATTCTCCTTCCTCCAGACTTCAGCCTCACGTCAAGTCTCCTTCCTCCAACCTCCAGCCCAGCGTCAAGTCTCCAGCAGTCAGCCTCCAGCCTCGCCTCAAGACTCCTGCCTCCAGCCTCCACCCATGCCTCAAGTTTACAGTGTCCAGCCTGCAACCTCGCCTCAAGTCTCCTGCCTAAAACTTACAGATTCGACTCAAGTCTCCTGACTCCAGCCTCCAGCCTTGCCTCAAGTCTCCTGCCACCAGCCTCCAGCCTCGCCTCAAGTCTCCTACCTCCAGTCTCCAGCCTCGTGTCAAGTCTCCTGCCTCCAGTCTCCAGCCTAGCCTCAAATCTCTTGCCTCATGCCTCCAGCATCACCTCAACTCTCCTATCTGCAGCCTCCAGCCTCGCCTCACGTCTTCTGCCTCAAGCCTCGCCTCCATCCTCCATACCACCCTCCTGCCTCCAGCCTCGCCTCAAGTCTCCTGCCCCCAGACTCGCATCAACTCTCCTGCTTCCAGCCTCCAGCCAGCTGCCTCCAGCCTCCTGCCTCCAGCCTCGCCTTAAGTCTCCTGCCTCCAGCCTCCAGCCTCCCCTCAAGTCCCCTGCCTCCAGCCGCCGGCCAAACCTCAAGCCTCCTGCCTCCAACCTATAACATCTCCTCCAGTCTCCTGCCTCCAGCCTCCAGACTCACTTCAAATCGCCTGCCTCCAGCATCCAGCCTCGCCTCAACGGCCCTGCCTCCAGCCTCCAGCCTCCTACCACCTGCCTCCTGCCTCCAGCCTCCAGGCCCCAGCCTCCTTCCTAAAGCCTCCAGCCTTGCCTCAGTTCTCCTTCCTCCAGCCTCCAGCCTCGCGTCAAGCCTCCTTCCTCCACCCTCCAGCCTAGCTTCGTCTCCTGCCTACAGCCTCCAGCCTTACCTCAAGTCTCCTGCCTCCAGCCTGCAGACTCGCCTCGTCTCCTGCCTCCAGCCTCCAGCATCGCCTCAAGTCTCGTGCCTCCAACCTCCAGCCTCGCCTCAAGACTCCTGCCTCCAGCCTCCACCCTCACAGCAAGTCTCCTGTCACCAGCCTCCAGCCTCCACCCTCACAGCAAGTCTCCTGCCTCCAGCCTCCAGCCTCGCCTCAAGTCTCCTGCCTCCAGCCACCAGCCTTGCCTGAAGTCTCCTGCCTCCAGTCTCCAGCCTCCACCCACGCCTCCTGCCTCCAGCCTCCAGCATCGCCTCAAGTCTCGTGCCTCCAACCTCCAGCCTCGCCTCAAGACTCCTGCCTCCAGCCTCCACCCTCACAGCAAGTCTCCTGTCACCAGCCTCCAGCCTCCACCCTCACAGCAAGTCTCCTGCCTCCAGCCTCCAGCCTCGCCTCAAGTCTCCTGCCTCTAGCCACCAGCCTTGCCTGAAGTCTCCTGCCTCCAGTCTCCAGCCTCCACCCACGCCTTGTCTCCTGTGTCCAGCCTGCAGCCTCGCCTCAAGTCTCCTGCCTAAAACTTACAGCTTCGACTCAAATATCCTGCCTCCATCCTCCAGCCTTGCCTCAAGTCTCCTGCCGACAGCCTCCAGCTTCGTGTCATGTCTCCTGCCTCCAGTCTCCAGCCTCGCCTCAAGTCTCCTGCCTCCTGCCTCCAGCCTCGCCTCAAGTCTCTTGCCTCCAGCGTCCAGCGTCGCCTGAAGTCTCCTACCTCCAGCCTCCAGCCTCGCCTCAAGTCTCCTGCCCCCTGACTCGCATCAACTCTCCTGCTTCCAGCCTCCAGCCAGCTGCCTCCAGCCTCGCCTTAAGTCTCCTGCCTCCAGCCTCCACCCTCCCCTCAAGTCCCCTGCCTCCAGCCGCCAGCCTCGCCTCAAGTCTCCTGCCTCCAGCATATAGCCTCTCCTCCAGTCTCCCGCCTCCAGCCTCCAGTCTCGCTTCAAATCGGCTGCCTCCATCCTCCAGCCTTGCCTCAAGTCTCCTGCCGACAGCCTCTAGCTTCGTGTCATGTCTCCTGCCTCCAGTCTCCAGCCTCGCCTCAAGTCTCTTGCCTCCAGCGTCCAGCGTCGCCTGGTCTCCTACCTCCAGCCTCCAGCCTCGACTCAAGTCTCCTGCCTCCTGCCTCCAGCCTCGCCTCAAGTCTCTTGCCTCCAGCGTCCAGCGTCGCCTGAAGTCTCCTACCTCCAGCCTCCAGCCTCGACTCAAGTCTCCTGCCTCCTGCCTCCAGCCTCGCCTCAAGTCTCTTGCCTCCAGCGTCCAGCGTCGCCTGAAGTCTCCTACCTCCAGCCTCCAGCCTCGCCTCAAGTCTCCTGCCCCCTGACTCGCATCAACTCTCCTGCTTCCAGCCTCCAGCCAGCTGCCTCCAGCCTCCTGCCTCCAGCCTCGCCTTAAGTCTCCTGCCTCCAGCCTCCACCCTCCCCTCAAGTCCCCTGCCTCCAGCCGCCAGCCTCGCCTCAAGTCTCCTGCCTCCAGCCTATAGCCTCTCCTCCAGTCTCCCGCCTCCAGCCTCCAGACTCGCTTTAAATCGGCTGCCTCCAGCATCCAGCCTCGCCTCAACGTCCCTGCCTCCAGCCTCCGGCATTGCCTCCAGCCTCCTACCACCTGCCTCCTGCCTCCAGCCTCCTACCACCTGCCTCCTGCCTCCAGCCTCCTTCCTAAAGCCTCCTGCCTCGCCTCAATTCTCCTTCTTCAAACCTCCAACCTCATAGCAAGTCTCCTGCCACCAGCCTCCAGCCTAGCCACAGGACTCCTGCCTCCATCCTCCAGCCTCACCTGTTGTCTCCTGCCTCCAGCCTCCAGCCTCGCCTCAAGTCACCTGCCTCCAGCCTCCAGCCTCGCCTCAAGTCTTCTGCCTCGAACATATATGCTCAACTCAAGTCTCAAGCCTCCAGCATCCAGCCTCCCCTCAAGTCTCCTGCCGCCAGCCTCCAGCCTCGCCTCAAGTCTCCTGCATCCAGACTCCAGCCTCGCCACAAGACTCCTGCCTCCAGCCTCCACCCACACCGCAAATCTCCTGCCTTCAGCCTGCAGCTTCACTTCAGGTCACCTGCCTCCTGCCTCCAGCCTGGCCTGAAGTCTCCTGCCTCCAGTCTCCAGCCTCGCCTCAAGACTCTTGCCTCCAGACTCCAGCCTCGCCTCAACTCTCCTGCCTCCAGCCTCCAGCTTCGCCTCAAGTCTCCTGCATCCAGTCTCCAGCCTCGCCTTAAGACTCCTGCTGCCAGCCTCCAGCCTTACGTCATCTCCTGCCTCCAGTCTCCAGCCTTGCCTCAAGTCTCCTGCCTCCTGCCTATAGCCTCTCCTCCAGTCTTCCGCCTCCAGCCTCCAGACTCGCTTCAAATCGGCTGCCTCCAGCATCCAGCCTCGCCTCAACGTCCCTGCCTCCAGCCTCCAGCCTCCAGCATCGCCTCCAGCCTCCTACCACCTGCCTCCTGCCTCCAGCCTCTAGGCCCCAGCCTCCTTCCTAAAGCCTCCAGCCTCGCCTCAATTCTCCTTCTTCAAGCCTCCAGCCTCACAGCAAGTCTCCTGCCACCAGCCTCCAGCCTAGCTACAGGACTCCTGCCTCCAGCCACCAGCCTTGCCTGAAGTCTCCTGCCTCCAGTCTCCAGCCTCACCTCAACTCTCCTGCCTCCAGCCTCCACCCACGCCTTGTCTCCTGTGTCCTGCCTCCAGCCTCGCCTTAAGTCTCCTGCCTCCAGCCTCCAGCCTCCCCTCAAGTCCCCTGCCTCCAGCCGCCGGCCAAACCTCAAGCCTCCTGCCTCCAACCTATAACATCTCCTCCAGTCTCCTGCCTCCAGCCTCCAGACTCACTTCAAATCGCCTGCCTCCAGCATCCAGCCTCGCCTCAACGGCCCTGCCTCCAGCCTCCAGCCTCCTACCACCTGCCTCCTGCCTCCAGCCTCCAGGCCCCAGCCTCCTTCCTAAAGCCTCCAGCCTTGCCTCAGTTCTCCTTCCTCCAGCCTCCAGCCTCGCGTCAAGCCTCCTTCCTCCACCCTCCAGCCTAGCTTCGTCTCCTGCCTACAGCCTCCAGCCTTGCCTCAAGTCTCCTGCCTCCAACCTGCAGACTCGCCTCGTCTCCTGCCTCCAGCCTCCAGCATCGCCTCAAGTCTCGTGCCTCCAACCTCCAGCCTCGCCTCAAGACTCCTGCCTCCAGCCTCCACCCTCACAGCAAGTCTCCTGTCACCAGCCTCCAGCCTCCACCCTCACAGCAAGTCTCCTGCCTCCAGCCTCCAGCCTCGCCTCAAGTCTCCTGCCTCCAGCCTCCAGCCTTGCCTGAAGTCTCCTGCCTCCAGTCTCCAGCCTCCACCCACGCCTTGTCTCCTGTGTCCAGCCTCCAGCCTCGCCTCAAGTATCCTGCCGCCGGCCTACAGCCTCGACTCAAGTCTCCTGCCTCCAGCCTCCAGCCTCGCCTCAAGTCTCCTGCCTCCACCCTCCAGCCTCGCCTCAAGTCTCTTGCCTCCACCCTCCAGCCTTGCCTCAATTCTCCTTCCTCCAGTTCAGCCTCGCGTCAAGTCTCCTTCCTCCAAACTCCAGCCTAGCGTCAAGTCTCCAGCCTTCAGCCTCCAGCCTCGCCTCAAGACTCCTGCCTAAAACTTACAGCTTCGACTCAAATATCCTGCCTCCATCCTCCAGCCTTGCCTCAAGTCTCCTGCCGCCAGCCTCCAGCCTCGCCTCAAGTCTCCTGCATCCAGACTCCAGCCTCGCCTCAAGACTCCTGCCTCCAGCCTCCACCCTCACCGCAATTCTCCTGCCTTCAGCCTCCAGCTTCACTTCAGGTCACCTGCCTCCTGCCTCCAGCCTCGCCTCAAGACTCCTGCCTCCAGCCTCCAGCCTCACCTCAAGACTCTTGCCTCCAGACTCCAGCCTCGCCTCAACTCTCCTGCCTCCAGCCTCCAGCTTCACCTCAAGTCTCCTGCATCCAGTCTCCAGCCTCGCCTCAAGTCTCCTGCCTCCAGCCTCCAGCCTCCCCTCAAGTCTCCTGCCTCCAGCCTCCAGCCTTGCCTCAAGTCTCCTGCCTCCAACCTAGAGCCTCTCCTCCAGTCTCCTGCCTCCAGCCTCCAGACTCACTTCAAATCGCCTGCCTCCAGCATCCAGCCTCGCCTCAACAGCTCTGCCTCCAGCCTCCAGCCTCCAGCATCACCTCCAGCCTCCTACCACCTGCCTCCTGCCTCCAGCCTCCAGGCCCCAGCCTCCTTCCTAAAGCCTCCAGCCTTGCCTCAATTCTCCTTCCTCCAGCCTCCAGCCTCGCGTCAAGCCTCCTTCCTCCACCCTCCAGCTTAGCTTCGTCTCCTGCCTCCAGTCTCCAGCCTCACCTCAACTCTCCTGCCTCCAGCCTCGCCTCAAGTCACCTGCCTCCAGCCTCCAGCCTCGCCTCAAGTCTTCTGCCTCGAACATATATGCTCAACTCAAGTCTCAAGCCTCCAGCATCCATCCTCCATACCAGCCTCCTGCCTCCAGCCTCGCCTCAAGTCTCCTGCCTCCAGCCTCCAGCATCGCCTCAAGTCTCGTGCCTCCAACCTCCAGCCTCGCCTCAAGACTCCTGCCTCCAGCCTCCACCCTCACAGCAAGTCTCCTGTCACCAGCCTCCAGCCTCCACCCTCACAGCAAGTCTCCTGCCTCCAGCCTCCAGCCTCGCCTCAAGTCTCCTGCCTCCAGCCACCAGCCTTGCCTGAAGTCTCCTGCCTCCAGTCTCCAGCCTCCACCCACGCCTTGTCTCCTGTGTCCAGCCTGCAGCCTCGCCTCAAGTCTCCTGCCTAAAACTTACAGCTTCGACTCAAATATCCTGCCTCCATCCTCCAGCCTTGCCTCAAGTCTCCTGCCGACAGCCTCCAGCCTCACCTCAAGTCTCCTGCCGCCAGCCTCCAGCCTCGTGTCATGTCTCCTGCCTCCAGTCTCCAGCCTCGCCTCAAGTCTCTTGCCTCCAGCGTCCAGCGTCGCCTGGTCTCCTACCTCCAGCCTCCAGCCTCGCCTCAAATCTCCTGCCTCCAGCATTGCCTTGAGTCTCCTGCCTACAGCCTCCAACCTTGCCTTGAGTCCCTTGCCTCCAGTCTCCAGCCTCGCCTCAACACTCCTGCCTCCAGCCTCGCCTCAAGTCTCCTTCCTCCAGCCTCCAGCCTCGCCTCGAGTCTCTTGCCTCCAACCTCCAGATACGCCTCAAGTCTACTGCATCCGGCCTCCAGACCCGCCTCAACTCTCCTGCCTCTAAGATACACCCTCGACTCAAGTCTCCTGCCTCCAGCCTCCAGCCTCGCCTCAAGTATCCTGCCGCCGGCCTACAGCCTTGCTTCAAGTCTCCTGCCTCCAGTCTCCAGCCTCGCCTCAAGTCGCTTGCCTCCACCCTCCAGCCTCGCCTCAAGTCTCTTGCCTCCACCCTCCAGCCTTGCCTCAATTCTCCTTCCTCCAGTTCAGCCTCGCGTCAAGTCTCCTTCCTCCAAACTCCAGCCTAGCGTCAAGTCTCCAGCCTTCAGCCTCCAGCCTCGCCTCAAGACTCCTGCCTAAAACTTACAGCTTCGACTCAAATATCCTGCCTCCATCCTCCAGCCTTGCCTCAAGTCTCCTGCCGCCAGCCTCCAGCCTCGCCTCAAGTCTCCTGCCGCCAGCCTCCAGCCTCGTGTCATGTCTCCTGCCTCCAGTCTCCAGCCTCGCCTCAAGTCTCTTGCCTCAAGCCTCCAGCATCACCTCAACTCTCCTATCTGCAGCCTGCAGCCTCGTCTCACGTCTTCTGCCTCCAGCCTCGCCTAAAGCCTCCCTTGCAGCCTCCTGCCTCCAGCCTCACCTCAAGTCTCCTGCTTCCAAATTCCAGCCTCGCCTCAAGACTCTTGTCTCCAGACTCCAGCATCGTCTTGAGTCTCCTGCCTCAGTCTCCTTCAGTTGCCTCGAGTCTCCAGCCTCCAGCCTCCAGCCTCGCCTCCACTCTCCTGTCTCCAGCCTTCAACCAAGCCTCAAGTCTCCTGCCTCCAGACGCCAGCCCCACCTCAAGACGCTTGCCTCCAGACTCCAGCCTCGCCTCAACTCTCCTGCCTCCAGCCTCCAGCCTCGCCTCAAGTCTCCTTCATCCAGCCTCCAGCCTCGCCTCGAGTCTCTTGCCTCCAACCTCCAGATACACCTCAAGTCTACTGCATCCAGCCTCCAGACCCGCCTCAAGTCTCCTGCCTCTAACATACACCCTCGACTCAAGTCTCCTGCCTCCAGCCTCCAGCCTCGCCTCAAGTCTCCTGCCACCAGCCTACAGCCTTGCCTCAAGTCTCCTGCCTCCAGTCTCCAGCCTCGCCTCAAGTCGCTTGCCTCCACCCTCCAGCATCGCGTCAAGTCTCTTGCCTCCACCCTCCAGCCTAGCCTCAATTCTCCTTCCTCCAGTTCAGACTCGCGTCAAGTCTCCTTCCTCCAAACTGCAGCCTCGCCTCAAGTCTCCTGCCGCCAGCCTCCAGCCTCGTGTCATGTCTCCTGCCTCCAGTCTCCAGCCTCGCCACAAGTCTCTTGCCTCAAGCCTCCAGCATCACCTCAACTCTCCTATCTGCAGCCTGCAGCCTCGCCTCATGTCTTCTGCCTCCAGCCTCACCTAAAGCCTCCCTTCCAGCCTCCTGCCACCAGCCTCACCTCAAGTCTCCTGCCTCCAGATTCCAGCCTCGCCTCAAGACTCTTGTCTCCAAACTCCAGCCTCGCCTCAACTCTCCTGCCTCCAGCCTCCAGCCTCGCCTCAAGTCTCCTGCCTCCAGCCTCCAGCATCGTCTCGAGTCTCCTGCCTCCAGCCTCCAGCCTCGCCTCAAGTCTCCTGCCTCCAGCCTCCAGCATCGCCTCGAGTCTCCTGCCTCCAGCCTCCAGCCTCGCCTCGACTCTCCTGTCTCCAGCCTTTAACCACGCCTCAAGTCTCCTGCCTCCAGACGCCAGCCCCGCCTCAAGACTCTTGCCTCCAGACTCCAGCCTCGCCTCAACTCTCCTGCCTCCAGCCTCGCCTCAAGTCTCCTACCTCCAGTCTCCAGCCTCGTGTCAAGTCTCCTGCCTCCAGTCTCCAGCCTAGCCTGAAATCTCTTGCCTCAAGCCTCCAGCATCACCTCAACTCTCCTATCTGCAGCCTCCAGCCTCGCCTCACGTCTTCTGCCTCAAGCCTCGCCTCCATCCTCCATACCAGCCTCCTGCCTCCAGCCTCGCCTCAAGTCTCCTGCCTCCAGCCTCCAGCATCGCCTTGAATCTCCTGCCTCCAGCCTCCAGCCTCGCCTCGACTCTCCTGTCTCCAGCCTCCAGTCACGCCTCAAGTCTCCTGCATCCAGACGCCAGCCCCGCCTCAAGTCTCCGCCCTCCAGCCTCCAGCCTCGAATCAAGTCTCCTGCCTCCTGCCTCCAGCCTCGCCTCAAGTCTCTTGCCTCCAGAGTCCAGCGTCGCCTGGTCTCCTACCTCCAGCCTCCAGCCTCGCCTCAAGTCTCCTGCTTCCAGACTCGCATCAACTCTCCTGCTTCCAGCCTCCAGCCTCGCCTTAAGTCTCCTGCCTCCAGCCTCCACCCTCCCCTCAAGTCCCCTGCCTCCAGCCGCCAGCCTCGCCTCAAGTCTCCTGCCTCCAGCCTATAGCCTCTCCTCCAGTCTCCCGCCTCCAGCCTCCAGACTCGCTTCAAATCGGCTGCCTCCAGCATCCAGCCTCGCCTCAACGTCCCTGCCTCCAGCCTCCAGCCTCCTACCACCTGCCTCCTGCCTCCAGCCTCTAGACCCCAGCCTCCTTCCTAAAGCCTCCAGCCTCGCCTCAATTCTCCTTCTTCAAGCCTCCAGCCTCACAGCAAGTCTCCTGCCACCAGCCTCCAGCCTAGCCACAGGACTCCTGCCTCCAGCCTCCAGCCTCACCTGTTGTCTCCTGCCTCCAGCCTCCAGCCTCGCCTCAAGTCACCTGCCTCCAGCCTCCAGCCTCGCCTCAAGTCTTCTGCCTCTAACATATATGCTCAACTCAAGTCTCAAGCCTCCAGCATCCAGCCTCCCCTCAAGTCTCCTGCCGCCAGCCTCCAGCCTCGCCTCAAGTCTCCTGCATCCAGACTCCAGCCTCGCCACAAGACTCCTGCCTCCAGCCTCCACCCTCACCGCAATTCTCCTGCCTTCAGCCTCCAGCTTCACTTCAGGTCACCTGCCTCCTGCCTCCAGCCTCGCCTGAAGTCTCCTGCCTCCAGTCTCCAGCCTCGCCTCAAGACTCTTGCCTCCAGACTCCAGCCTCGCCTCAACTCTCCTGCCTCCAGCCTCCAGCATCACCTCAACTCTCCTATCTGCAGCCTCCAGCCTCGCCTCACGTCTTCTGTCTCAAGCCTCGCCTCCATCCTCCATACCAGCCTCCTGCCTCCAGCCTCGCCTCAAGTCTCCTGCCTCCAGCCTCCAG
Organism: Mobula hypostoma; assembly: GCF_963921235.1. Lineage (NCBI taxonomy): Eukaryota > Metazoa > Chordata > Chondrichthyes > Myliobatiformes > Myliobatidae > Mobula > Mobula hypostoma. Next base: position 54,782,496 of record NC_086128.1, on the reverse strand, counting down.
CATCGCCTTGAATCTCCTGCCTCCAGCCTCCAGCCTCGCCTCGACTCTCCTGCCTCCAGCCTCCAGTCACGCCTCAAGTCTCCTGCATCCAGCCTCCAGCCTCGCCTCAAGTCTCCGGCCTCCAGCCTCCAGCCTCGAATCAAGTCTCCTGCCTCCAGCCTCCAGCCTCGCCTCAAGTCTCCTGCCTCCAGCCTCCAGCCTCGCCTGAAATCTCTTGCCTCAAGCCTCCAGCCTCACCTCAACTCTCCTGCCTCCAGCCTCCAGCCTCGCCTCAAGTCTTCTGTCTCAAGCCTCGCCTCCATCCTCCATACCAGCCTCCTGCCTCCAGCCTCGCCTCAAGTCTCCTGCCTCCAGCCTCCAGCCTCGCCTCAAGTCTCCTGCCTCCAGCCTCCAGCCTCGCCTCGACTCTCCTGTCTCCAGCCTCCAGTCACGCCTCAAGTCTCCTGCATCCAGACTCCAGCCTCGCCTCAAGTCTCCTGCCTCCAGCCTCCAGCCTCGCCTCAAGTCTCCTGCCTCCTGCCTCCAGCCTCGCCTCAAGTCTCTTGCCTCCAGACTCCAGCGTCGCCTGGTCTCCTACCTCCAGCCTCCAGCCTCGCCTCAAGTCTCCTGCTTCCAGACTCGCATCAACTCTCCTGCTTCCAGCCTCCAGCCAGCTGCCTCCAGCCTCGCCTTAAGTCTCCTGCCTCCAGCCTCCACCCTCCCCTCAAGTCCTGCCTCCAGTCTCCAGCCTTGCCTCAAGTCTCCTGCCTCCTGCCTATAGCCTCTCCTCCAGTCTCCCGCCTCCAGCCTCCAGACTCGCTTCAAATCGGCTGCCTCCAGCATCCAGCCTCGCCTCAACGTCCCTGCCTCCAGCCTCCAGCCTCCAGCATCGCCTCCAGCCTCCTACCACCTGCCTCCTGCCTCCAGCCTCTAGGCCCCAGCCTCCTTCCTAAAGCCTCCAGCCTCGCCTCAATTCTCCTTCTTCAAGCCTCCAGCCTCACAGCAAGTCTCCTGCCACCAGCCTCCAGCCTAGCCACAGGACTCCTGCCTCCAGCCTCCAGCCTCACCTGTTGTCTCCTGCCTCCAGCCTCCAGCCTCGCCTCAAGTCACCTGCCTCCAGCCTCCAGCCTCGCCTCAAGTCTTCTGCCTCTAACATATATGCTCAACTCAAGTCTCAAGCCTCCAGCATCCAGCCTCCCCTCAAGTCTCCTGCCTCCAGCCTCCAGCCTCGCCTCAAGTCTCCTGCATCCAGACTCCAGCCTCGCCACAAGACTCCTGCCTCCAGCCTCCACCCACACCGCAAATCTCCTGCCTTCAGCCTGCAGCTTCACTTCAGGTCACCTGCCTCCTGCCTCCAGCCTGGCCTGAAGTCTCCTGCCTCCAGTCTCCAGCCTCGCCTCAAGACTCTTGCCTCCAGACTCCAGCCTCGCCTCAACTCTCCTGCCTGGAGC